>NC_065959.1:3974166-4347500 GCF_021464435.1 Cataglyphis hispanica
TAAAGTTTAAAATAGGCAAATCTTTGAAATAACGAAACACAAAGTATTTTTGAACGTTACGAGTAATTTACATAAAATTTTTAATTACGAGTAATTTATATAAAATTTTGTACAACAAATATTTTCTTTGGATAAATCAAATGCCTATTAAAGAATTATCATTTTTCTTCTTTCGTCATTTTAAGATATTTTATATATTTAAATTGAATAATATTTTTTGAAAGAGATATCTAAAGATCGTAAATATAAAACGACATGCATATGGAAGAAATTGTGAGTGTAAATACAATTGTTACGGATGTACGTATACGTAATCGATATTATGCAAGTATGTTTTTCTGCTTTATAGAGATTCGCACAAGCGTTAGATGAAAAAACAACAAACGCGTTTATCTTGTTGCGACGCTGTCAATGAGATCGACAAGAGGTTGAAGATATGCAAACGATGACTTATAATCGAGTGACTTGGTCGAGAGAGTATGAAATGTGTTGCGTCACGAGACACATCCTACACCCCTATATATTACATTCCCGGCGCAATAATACGCTCGCGATCTCTCGCGAAAGTTGCATAATGTCGCACGCGAAAATGCTTCCGCGGGAAGATATGCATCAACAAGTCTGTAGAGCGTGCACTCTATCGGTTTGAAAGTGAGCGCCGACGTGAGTAACCCTCTCGACGACGACGACGAGACCAGACCTCCTCTCAAACTTTCGCAAGCACGTACGACACCGTCGGCTCTCCCCCTAACGAGTCGCGGATCTCGTTTCGTTATTTTACACCTCCCTCCTCTCCCCCCGTATATTCTCCTTAGCAAGGGCGGCTGGTCCGCGCGAGCGCGAAAAACGCCGCAATTCCGACCGGCCGAATCCAATTTGGCGCAGGACAATATTCGAGATTACGTCTGCACAAAGCTCGCCGTTACTACTTTGGCGGGGTAAAACTTCGCGGCGTCCCCGTCTTTCTACCGATCGTGATTTCCAAACCAGAACGGGTCTCTGCAACTTTTCGACTAAATACCGCCGCGAAATTTCCTACTTTCATTTCGTGTCTAATCGTTCCGCTGTCACGTTGCTGGAATATTTCCGATTTTGTACTGCGTGCCCCACCAGTCTCAGTACGAATTGTGAGTTTGGATCGTTAATGTTAATTAACCGGGAAATAGGTGTTTTCAAATAAAAATAGATTAATTATCATATACAAATATTTACAGATTCACAGAATCACCATATATAAAAATTAATCTAATAAAAGAAAGAAAACATTGAAAATTATTACGTTTTATTAAAATTTTACATAAGATACGAATATTTGTTATTATTACAATTAGAGTTAAAAAAATAAAATAAAAATAAATATTAATATTTCCTGTATATTAAATATTTGTTTTAATCTTAAGAAAAAAGAAATTAAAAATTGATTAAAACACAAGTTTTAATGTATACCTAATATATTTCAGCGACGATAGTCAATTATATATAAAACATATAAAGAAAGTTTTTAATATACGGCTCGATGCGTTTAATATTCCGCCATGAATTTTTAATATACTTGCACCGTGTGCAATAACACATTACTTAGATGCAAAGGGAGGAATGTCCGGATGATTACGTGCCTCGAATATCAAACTTCTCTCGGGGCGCATTCTACGCACCAAGGTCATACGAAATTCCACTTTATCGGAATTTCCGATAGAAATACCAATGACACCCGCGAAGTAATTCGCGGCTACGAAGAAAAGTGTTTCTGCGGTACGTGATCGTCCATAGATTCGACACTATCGGCTCACACTGACCATTCAGGAAGGATGGAACAGCCGTTTGGTCATTTGCGATAAGTTACGCGAGGATTATTTACGGACAGCAATTATCCGATCTCCGATACCACGTGATGAAGGTGCACGAGGTTTCCTATCAAATGAAGGAGTGAATTATCGCCATCCCTGCATTACACATTCCTTCATTACAACTACGAAACAATCGAGGATATCTTTTGCTCATTAGTCGTAAATATAGATCGCAGGGAATCTCTGTGATAATGCAAGCGTAAGATGTCAGAAATATTATTTTAATATTAAATTATTTTCTAAAAATTTCAAATCTCGTTATATTTTTCACTTATTTCATTTTACGCACTTTTTTATAATATATTACTTTCTAGAAAATAATACATATATTAATATAGATGTGTGTTATACGCTATTATTAAACATGCAAATATAATTAAAAATTACTCTACACGTTATTCTCTTTGTGTGTCGAATTAGAGTCTCAAATTTTAATTAGAAATTTATAATAGCATAATTCTTAATTTGTCATCTTCTACGTAACATGTAGAAATGATGCGCAGCTGCATATTGAACAATCTCGAATGTATTATGAATAATGCTGGGGAAAACAAGATTTTCCTGCACGCTAGCGCTGATGAGGGAAGCTCGACTTTTTCTTACATCAAGTCTGTCGGCGTTTGCTCACGCTACTCCCCGGCATCTTCGTGGCGTAACTCATAAAAAATCGATGCCTCGCTTAAGGTAAAACTTTGCTACTTTGCATTAGGCACGTTCTCGTCAAGTTATCCGTCATCACGTCGCTTCGTGTGACTTTTCGAAAAGTAATGCACTAGTTTTGCAATTTCATCAGCATATCCTAATCTCGGAAGATATCAAGCATTAGAGAACATAAGCTACTTCTCTCGATGACATAACAGAATCGATTCTAACAACAAAACCACTTAACTTACATCATGTAAGATCGGTGTAGTCGGAAGCTGCTGATTCAGCATTACGGAAATCTCCAAAGTAAGCGATCCGTGTATCTTTAGAAAGGACGGAAGAACAGAACAAAACCCAGACAACTATTACAGAAAGTTTTCCAATTAACTTATTTTGAAAGAATTCGGCAACGACACAACGTGTAAAAGCGTTCCCCCAACTTATTCAGCGGATTTAATCGATACGCGCGTCTTAAGTGTCCGTAAATACAGCTGCTCAAATATCTTAAATGAGCTGTTCGGAATTCTAATAAAAAATATATAATTATAGTAGAAAATGTAAAATTTATACACGTAAAAAATATAACAAATTAAAAATTAATTACAAAAATGGTAATTATAATTATGTTTAAATGAGATATTAAAAAAAGTTATTGCAAATTATTTATAACGGCATTGCACATACAAAATTACATAAGCCAAATTGCATTTCTGTGCATACAAAAAATAACTTTTTTCACAAAAATTTTTTAAAGAATGATATATGTATAGAGAGGAGGGAGAGCGGGTGTAACGTCACTCGAGCTTATATTTTTCGCGAAATTGCATTCAGCTGAGCATGGAAGACAGTAATGTAGTTAGTGTAAATTTCATAAAGTGCGTCCGAAGAGTGCACTGTAAACTCCGCGGCGACTTATATCGAATTTTCCTGTCTTAACGGCAACCTGTCTCATCATATAACATAGCTCGCTTTCTTTATGTCGAGCACGGACCTTAAGTACAAATTCTGCAAACATATACATCTTCTATTTCAAGCCATTCTTGTAATGCTACATAGAGTTATTTACATTTGTATAATTCATAGTATGTTTTAAAATAAAAATATACGTAATATATTTTGTATTTATATGTATCCTTTTATAAAACTGAGAAGACGTACATATAATTACATTTACAATATACATAGCGATAATATCTGTCTTATCGTTAGAAGTAAAAACGATCGCAAGATCAATTCCGTTTATAATAATGGAAAAGAATAAAAAATAACGATATACGAATTACGCGTCATTACTTTTAACAAGTTATTGAATACACAAATATATGTAAAAATCACTTTACAAAATTTTACTGTGTAAATCTGCTATAATAGCGACCCGCATCTTGCATCCGCACATTGGAATAATTAATGAATTCTACCATGATAACAAAGCACGCTTTAATAAAATGATGTATTTGTATTGCCAGCATTTTGCACACGAATAATTTTAACAATATTAGCCGCGATATAATTATTACTTTATCATTATTATTACGCATCGTTGATGTAACTTCATACAAACTTCCATTACATACAACTTGATTGAAAAATCATTCATTGTCGATCTGCCAAATGTATTAATTATTTCAAAAAATACTGAAAAAATATATTAATATACTTAATCTTTTTTTTCTATTTTGCAATAAAATTATTTTGCTATGCATGTGATTTATTCGATTTGATGCCAATTGACTTTTATATAATATTCGTTGAAAATATTTTTCGATCGTTGCACCAATACCGCGTTTAACCGGAAAACACTGTAAAAATAATTGAATTCAATTAACGGCAATCATACAATTTGATTGTCTGGGAAATATCGCATTTATGACGCTTCTCTAACTCGTATACAAATGCAAATGGATTCATACAGAAATGAAAATGTTGAACGATAAAGATTAGTATATTTCGTAATCCTCTTAGCTATCGGGCGTATATTTTCGCACAAAGTTTAAACTCAACACCGTCCTATCAGCCTTTTGTTTTGACGCTGTAGATATTTCATGTAGCCTCCATAACGCCATGAATTTTTAAAACGATATTTCGTCGAGCCGTGCACGACGGTCGTACAAATACATTGATATTGCGCGAAGCTCGTCGCGTTTGAACAATTTGAACCGGACAGTAGAGAAGTTTCGACAATTGCTGGACATAGAACGTTTAATCGTTAGATATCAATGCCGGCAAATTGGCCGATAAATTATTGCTACCGTATCGCTGATCCGCCCGCGTGCAACCGCACGTTACTCGATTTTTTTTTTTTTCGCTGCTCGAACTTTATCCTAGGATGCGAAGTCTGAAACAGAACGCTGTTTGCTCCTAGTTTATTCTCATAGTTGTACAAAATATGCAAAATGAAATCTGCTCAACAAAGTACAATGGGACGTGATAAGGCACGTTCTTAAGCGTTTTCGTTAACAACTCGAGAGATTAATAACGCAAGAGTGTATCACATTACCATCGTAATATTGATCTATTTTTAACGACCTATTATGTATTTAACGCGACTTGCAAGGCGGAAAAATGCTAACGCATTTAAAATTTTATCAGTTGGACCAGTAATAAAATTTGAAACGTATCGTAAAAATTCATCAATTTCTCGATTTTTTTGTTTAATATAAATGATTTCTAAAATGACAAAGATTTCGATAAGCAAACGGACATAAAAGTAATTACAAATTAATATAATTGATCTCTCTTTCGAGTTTTACAAATTTTTATATAATATACTAAATTATATAAATAATAAATATAAATATTGCTGTTTTGTATGTACATATTTCATAAAATTCCAATTTCTTAATCATTGTACAATACCCATCAAATGTACTTTAAATCGTCAATAAATATATGGTTTATCGAAAGGATATTTTTTTTTTTGCAGTTTTCTCGTTAATCGAGCTAAATACATATTTGCGAGGAGCAGCTAATCGACGTAGTGCACTCACGAGAATCGCTTAAAAATTTTTAATAACCGAACATCCGCGATTAATATTTCATTAACCAAAGGCGTAAAGTCTCTCATGCATTAACAACATCAGTGTCATTTTGAGTTTACCATACATTATCATCGTTGCACATTATCATTATATTTTCAGCTTGGATGTTGCAATCTATTATAAATGCTAGAAAAAAAATCGAACGCTGCAAAAGAAAAATCATTCTACAATATCAAGTATATCTTCCATAATTTATAATTGCACGATTATAAGCATTTGCATTAATTTTCATCTCGTTTCGTGTGCAATGATAAACATCGTAACTATTACGAGAAAGAATTTAAATTTTTTCTCACAAAGAATGCAATATCTATTATCAGAATATTATATAAGAGAAATTATTTCTCACCAAGTTCAAATATAAATTAAGGAAAGTGTCACAAAAATAAAAAATAAAAAAGATAGAATTATCTGAAAATATTTTTCAAATGATCACTGTTTTGTAGCTGCATCCATTGCTCATCTCTAACGGTAAATAAACTCTATTTCATATTTTTTTCTTCTTTTTTTTTTTAGAGAATAACTTCAATTTCGCGGCAGATGAAATCTCGTGACACGATATTCGAGCACTATATTTAATTTTGCTTGGAATTTGTCTGTCACTGACGCCTGTTTGAATAGCTTTCTGTGGTTCGCATTTGCGCTTTCAGTTTTACTGGAGCTGACGGATCTCAGTGCAGTCAACGATAACAATCTCGCTCTCATAATCGCGAAAAGCTGCACGCTCCCGTGAATATTCCCAACGTTGAATCCGTTCGACTCTCTCGTAACGAGTAGATTAGCTGGGTACCTGAGTTTCACGGTAATCACCGAAAATCCAGCAGCCGAAACGAAACTCACGCGCCTCACGCACGGCGACGCGCTCATGCGATGGGTTGTCACGAAATTGGCGACACGAAGCGCGCAATCATTTTGGCAAATTATAACGATTGCAACGCAACGTCATTTTGGCGAAATATTGCATTTAATATACACAGTGTGATATTCGTTCTATGTAAATAAAAATAAGCAAAATATTGTGTTAAAATATGAAATATAATTAAAATATAAAATATAATTACATTAAATATTATTGACCCACATTTCGCGTATATTAATATGACTAGATTTTTAAAAACTGTCTGTATGTGATTTTTTTTCTCGATTTAAATTAAAGAAAAAAAAGGCATCGTGCAGAAAAACATTGAGAGAGTATTTATACATGTATGTGCACACTGCAATTTTTTATAACGCAAGATCTAGGTCAAACTAAGGAATTACTTTTCTGTGTATGAAAAATATTTCAAGTGCGACATTTTTTTTTTCCCATTTATAAATATTAAACAGCACTTTCACATACGCCAGAAAATGAAAATGTTCCGTGAGCGAGTCGGTCGGGCGAGGCGTCCGACTTTGCTTATCGATAACCATTATCAAAAATATAAAAAGAGAATGTCGTTCGAGTTTCTTATCGGTTCAAGATAATGGATCCCATTTTCCGTTGCAAATTAGATATGAGCACTGGTATAATCCTCCGGCGTCCCTAATCTGTTATTACATATTAAAAACGTGGACCGTGCGCGCTATACCATGTTGGTCTTATCGCGTTAATTCGTGAATCGACCCTTTTTCAGCCTAATTGCAAGAAACGCAGACCGCACGAACGCGCTTAATGCTCGCTCCACGCGCGCACATATGTCGTTAGGGCGCTCCACCCGCACCTCCGCCCTCTTTTCCTCCACCTACCCCCCTGTAATGTAGTACATATTTACGGCGCACTTGTACGTGATATGCTTTATGAAATCCTAGGATTTCACAGTGTCAGACTAAGTGTGCTTTAGTGCGGTGAGGTACGAGCGCGAGAGGCTTACATAGCCGCCCTTACGATGTCGGGCCCCGATGTATCTCGACATAACAGTTGGACGCGATAACGATAGAGAATCGAGAAGAGAGAGGACGTTAAAATGAATCGTTCGTGGATATCGTTCGGCGGCGCCAGAGCCCCCGCTTTACGAGGTTCTGTATAAAAGTACATACCCACCGACGCTGTTTCAATTTCATTTCCGTCGCGCCGACCGACGCGTATAACAACGATTGATTTCTACGACGTCACGTGCGCTTAACAAGTTCAACTTTTCGGCGTGTTTCCGGAAATTGGCCGGACGCGATCGGTAGTAGAAGGCCGGGAGGCATTTTCGCGCGACCGATTATGTGTTGGGTATACGGCGATCGATTATCGCGTCTGATACTCTCTCGTAGAATTTTTTAGAATTTTTTAATCGAAAGAAATTTTGATGAAATCCATCAATGAGATCGTAGAAATCATTCTGCGAGAATTGCCATCGCAAGTGGCGAAATCACATCACGAGGATATTTAAAGAGAGGGTCCAACCAGAGACTTTTGCAACTTAATACTTCATCTAAATGCTGATTCTTTCAAAGGTTCATTATTTGTTGTAATTGTGCGCTTAAATTGTACTTAGAGAGAAGCTGGGAGGCGCACCCAGCCCTCGGGATAGCAACTGCCGGCCCGTTTGTTACTTCATTTTATGTAGTCTACAATGAAGTAGAGTGCGGAGGAAGACGCCAGTTTCATGGAGACTAATCACTTTACCAACAAATTTGCCCGTTTCCCAACTCGCTGTTCCAAAATTGTACCCATTCCACAAAGCAATTATATAATGCGAAAATTCAGCGATAAAGCAAAACATGTAGTTGTAAGCTAATATGTAATATCAAAGTATCATAGGTGAAAAATGTCGGGAAATCGATAAATGATATGAAAAGAAACGGAACATGTATCAAATTGTAATAACGAAAGGCAAACGTGCGTTTTCTTATATTTTTTCTCGCAATGGATCACAATGGAATTGTAAGCGTGGCTTTTAAAATGCAAGAATGAAAGAAAATATCGTGCGTTCACAATGATATAGATCTGCGCTCGTATAATCGTCCTAACATCAATCACACAAATAGCTTCCTAAAAAATATATACTTCATACATCGTGCGAAAAACGCGTCGTATTTGCTTGAAGTCTCTCCTAAATAAACGATCGCAATCGAATAGCCGACATTATCATTTAAAAGTCCACGGCAAACATGGCGACTACAGTGCGAAAATGTGAACAGCGTCGCATAATACAACGCAATCATCGACTGAGAAAGTACTGTACATTCCACTTTCGCTTCCTTTATCTAACATCTACAAGAATTAACAAAAGTTACGCTCGTTTTCGAACAATGCGAGTCTATAAAAAAACATTGTAAAAAAAAAAAACAAGCTCAAAAGACTTATTTCGAAGGCATAATAAGTTTATCTTAGTCAAATTATTATTTTATTATTAATTAATATTATCTCGAATTTTTTTCTTTAAAGCACTTTACTTTTGTAGGATCACTTGCTTGGATCGCGCGAATCGTTTTTAGTCGTTTTTTAAATTTATTTTGCGAGCAAAAAATTCGAGACCTAGATACCTTGAGAGCAAATAATTCAGGAAACATTATAATGCTTCACTGTAAGATATAAAAGAGTTCATTTATTTTGTAAGTATGACGAATACATGCTTGCTCTACGTGACTCTACGTTCGTGGAAAGTTCTTCGAATGAGATCATCGGTCCTTCTGCACAAAGCGCACGAGTTCGATCATCGAGATCCGTTCACCGACAACCTCTACTACATCTCGTCCCGTCCAATCTTTATCCTTCCTTATCCGTCCTATCCGCCATCGTATCCTTTCCGTTCACGATTTAGGACTGCTGATGCATATATGTATCGGGAACAGCAATAAATCAAGAGACACGAAACACGCGTGTGCCCGAACGGCGTGATCGAATGGCTCCGTTCCGAGAGTGACGAGAGTAAAAGCTTGGCCGGTGCTCAATCTTGCGAGCTACGAATGAATTACACGCGAATTAATCGTGGCTCCGCAAAATTCGTTAGCCTCAGCTCCCTAGGTTTAGCAGTTTTCGTTTCTCTCGGAGAGATTTCGTCTCGTCGCAAGATCACGTTCCTCATGATTCCACGACTTATGATCGACTTCTTTCGGGCACTATATCGCAGAATGCGCGCCGCCCGAGGCGGTTGATTTATTGCACGGGAAATATTGGCCACGTCGCGCTCGCCGACAGCGAGGAAATGTATAATACATTTTGAGAAGGCGCGGCCGTTCATTTTCCAGACGAACGGCGTAAAGCACGGCGAATACCGATAGGCAATGATGCATCGAGGAAACAATGCGTATTTATATGTCGATAATGATGATTCATTTAATGACGGTTGCCCCTCGCCCTCCCGTCGCAAATTCGCATTGTTTTATAACGTGGCGTCGCCGTCGAACCACCTGATCCATCGATGTGTTTCTACCGACATAGCTCTCATGGCCTTTATATTCATAGATGTGAAGTAATAAAAGTACGGGCAAGAGTAGAATGTACTACTTTCGTGGCACCCGCGCTCTTCTAAGACTAATCGATACCTTTGGAGGCCGTGACACCCCTTCGCGAAGAATGCAAGCCTCTCTTTTTCCCTCGCTCTCTCTTTACAGGGTCATACAAAAAATATATCGACCCGTTTGTCTGGTACATGCGAGTGGCAAAACAGCGATATTTAAGCAAATCATATTTTGAAACTATAATGCTAAATAATTTATTGGAGTACATTGACGAGACAAAAAAAAAGTAATCCTGTTACGTAATTACTTTTTTTTTTTTTTAATTAAGAAGATAAGGATTAAGCATTTACGGATTAAAAAGAGTAAGACTTAATTTTATCCAAATTAAAAGAATTTGACTTCACGATTTGTTGTCTCTTGCTGAATCAGAATCTTTTTATTCGAATTTAAATTTATCCAATAATAACGTAATCTTAATAAGATTATGAAATAATCAATAAGGTTTTATAAAATAAAAATTTCTATTCAAATCTTTATTATCCTACTTATTCCAATTGCATAAATTGATTAAAATTTATATATATATCACTCAAATATATAGATTATATATAGATTAGAATAATTAGCTCAAAAGCTTAATAAATTTATTGTAAAATAGAAGACCTTAAAAGAATGGTATTAGAGTCGTTAATATCGTTTACATCGCAATACATAAAATAATAATCGATTGGGTAGGGAGTGCGGTTAACGAGGTCTTCCTTCACTTTAACGTAGATTATATCATCAGAATGACCTCGCCAAGCGATCTCACGCAAAACGAAGATTTTAAAACAGAAACTTTATAACGCCATTGTTCAATCTGCAGTGACACTTTGTAGATTTGTACGAGATATAAATCCTACAAAAGTAATTTTTTCTCGGAATATATTATAATAAATTATGCAATCGCTTGCGATATGGTAAATTTTATTGCGCACACGATATAATAAATAGATTTAACAGCCTTGCACTATATGTATATGCGTTCTTCCGATTTCTTTAAATTTTTAGCTAAAATAATAATATAAATATTTAAGCTATCTATATATATATATATATATGTGTAAATTTTAATATCACATTCTCAACAGATATTTTTGAAATACATTATATACTTTTTTCATTCTCAGAAATTTTAAACGCAATTCTTTTACGATAAAGTGTATATTATTATTATTATTATTATTATTATTATTATTATTATTATTATTATTATTAGCCATAAAATGGTAAAGAAAAAAAAAATATTAGCAATGCCACATTCGCTTTTTCAAGCATGTAAACATTCCTTATTCGAGATCGCCTTTTACCATCTCATAAACATTTACGAAAACAGATGGGCATGTGAACAAACTCGTGGATATTTCTTGTAAGTGATGTGTGTATAAAGAGAATACCTGTAAGCCATGTGTAAACGCGTATACGAGTTGGTAAAGGGTACTTGAACGTTTCAGGATCCATTAGATGCCACAAGCAGGCCGTAAACATAAAACACACAGCCCTTTGCAGCGAGGGGTCAGGGCGGAGGGTGGAGAAATGCACTGACGGTTTCTTCAATACGGTAACGTCCCTCGAGAACCGAGATAAGGTTTAGGTTCGGTCTCTCGGTGGCACCGTCGTCATATCGACATTGGAAAGCTACTTTCCTCGCGCAGCCCGGTCAAAGATACCGAGCGCAACAATGGAACGCCCTTGCTTATCGCCCTTCCTTCTCCCCTCTCGACGTCGTCGCCAAGAATCGACTCGGAGAGTTACCCTTCCAGTTTGCGGCGGATCGCGTCATAAACATCAGCAAATCAATTCGAGGCATCGTCTAGGAGATATCGCATTGATGTAACTCACATTCACTTTGCCGATAATGGACCGGAAAACGAAATTATGAGCCGCGCCAGATTTTGCATTTTCGATACGGTTGAAAGTGCATTGTTAAAACGATATAAATTTTCCGTCTTCTCGCGCGGTCATCTCTGCATAAGCCGAATTTATGATGCATAAAATTACGATCGCGGAAACTATCAAGGAGCAGCACAACGGAAACGACTTACGTGCGAAAGTTAACTTCGCGCGAGTAATACTGCAAAGATAATGTAGAATTAACAACGTGACAGATTATATCGCGAGAACATTTACAATCATAGTTTCATATTTTCTACAATAATTAAATCTATATCACGCGAAAAAAAGATTATTGAAATATATAAGTAAAAAAATTGTCTTGATACCATCGCTCGTATCTCTCTTTTATAGAAGTGAGAGATTTTAAAAGCTGAACAGCTATTTTAATTTATACGGGATTTTTCTCTTATTTATAAAATCCATATTACGATAACAAAGGATGAGATATATAAACTGAAGCTAATAAACAAAAACATTTAAAGTGTAAAAAACGTACGGCTAAACAATAATGGCTTTGAAAACGAGCTGTATGATTAACATTGACACTCCTCTGCCGCATAGGAGCGTGTTTCTTTCAATTTGTCAAATACAAAGCGAATGAAGGCCATGTCTCGATAGGGTCAAAGGTAGAATTAATTAATTACGTTTCTTTGTGTCGCACAACAGACACGCAACCGAAAGACTGACGCGTCGCTTTTGACGGGCAAATGAGTCTCTTTGTTTCCTCGGTTATAATTACGTATAACACATAAACAAAGTATGAAACAAATCAAGGGTACAGATGAAATATACTCGATGTGTATTGGAAATTTCATTATGTTACAATTAATTATTTATTATTACAATTAATTAATCATATCTAAACGTATATTAATAAATATAGATTAATTCTTCGGCTATGCATTTCGAATTATAATCTACAGATTTTTCAAAGTCAATAATGATTATTTGCAAAATGAATCATTTCATCATATGTGTTTTATATTTACAAAATAATCATTTATATTTACTATTAGTATTTATATAATTTTTTAATTAACAAATATATTAGATAATAATTAATAAAACACATGTAATTAGAAAAAAAATTAAATGTACAAAACACAATATACGAATAACGAAGCAAAATGTAAAAAAAAAATTTATTGCAACAATTTTAATTGCACTTTGATTGTGTTGAAGCTGACGCGAATATAAAAACCCTGCCGGAGAGCTCTGCCTTCTCTTTTTCTCTTTCATCTCTTCATTTATTCGTAAAAAGTTAGTTAAAAATAAAAAAATAAAAATTAATGAAATTATTCTATTGACGATAATTTTTAAGAATATTATTAAAAATGGTGGATAAATAATATTATTTATTTGTAATGATGCACTGAAATATTTCGCGAGCGGGCGCATTTGCTTCGATCACAATGATAATTAACTTTAACCCCTTTGCGGTAATCTATCGGATAATGTCGCCAACAATTCTATGCATGATACAGAGCGCGTATAAATATTCCACGGTGCTGTGAATAAATTCAACGAGACCTCCGGCTATGTCACACTATCGGTTTCTATTGCCGTGGTCTAACAATATCGCCAGGCATAACGGTTTGTACTACGTACGTACAAGTTCCAATTTCAGGGGTGAAAGCACCGCAATGCGACACTCGCGTACTGTCTTTAACCGCTGAACTGCACGCATTCTCACAAAGAAATGATCACAATTCGAAAGAAATAGAAAATTATTTTTTCTTCTCTCGCCTCTCCGAATATCTATCTTCTTTTATCCTTCTTTTTCAACTTATAAAGGACTTTGTGGTTTCGCAACGAAATGCAATTTCATTCTCTATCCCACAAACGATGATGATAAGGTCATATTCCTCAGCGAATTTTTGCACGATTATTCGTCTAAAAATAAATTGAAATTGAATTGAGAGAAATAGAAAGGATCGAAACTGAATCCTAAGTGCAGAATTATTTATTAGTTAGCATTATGAAACAAGATAACAGGTAATTAAATTCTTATTTAAAATAAACTATTTCAAATTTTAATGTATAAGGTATCGCATATATTTTATATAATATATGAGAAAATCTTTTAAAATAAAATATAAGGATTTATTTATATTAATTTTTTAATAAATCTGTTCAAATTTTCAATATTTTAAAGTTATTGAAAAATTTAAAAATACATTGTAAATTCATAAAAGTTTTTTTTTTTTTTAGAAAAAGGAGTAAAGCTCAAGTATCAATTTCTGAATCATTGACTAGTTAAAGTTGCATTCAATCACCGTAAAATGAAAATTGCCATGCAATTCGTATAATGCATAATAGAATCGAATACGAACCGAATCGTTGATTAAAGTGTAGTAAGAAAGAAAGAGAGAGTGAGAAATAATAACTAATAAATTATTAATATATTAAGTTTTCGATCGTCCCACGATACAGGATAGCACGTAAACCGATAAAGCTATCGCGGAACTGCGCTACGTTGACATTTACATCGAATATCCATTTCCGCTCTCATTGTTGCATCCGTTCGAGTGAAAACGGCTCCGCACGCGTACTAATTTGATGACAGCACCGCGAACTTTATTTCCATCGGCCGCGCGTTAACCGCGAATATACGGAAAAACCGGCGTCATTAATATACCGCGCTGTGAAAATGTTATCTCTCGACGATTTTCCCGCCCATTGTGCATCGCGACTTCAATTTCCATTTCTTCCGCATAATAGCAAGCAACTTCTCATTGTTATATATAGTCTGAGAATAGTAGACAATAGACTTTTAAAATAATATATCTATCCTAAAAATATTGTAATATGGCTAAACTGCAAAAATCTTTATAATTTATTGTCTTATCATACATAATTATACAAAACACGCACTCTATATCTTCTATATATAATTTTCAAAGCTATTCCGACAACTACAAAATATGTACTATAATCTTTAATTGTGCTAATAAATTAATAACACACACATAATTTAAATTTACTGTTTCTAATTTTACTATTACTTACTTTATTACTATTTTTAATTTTGAGAAGTTATTTCTCTTACTTCCTTTATTTTACCGATTAAAATACGTTAAAAGAACACGAGTGTAAGGCACGATATTTTCAAGCGAAGTAAGTCATTTCCTCCAGTTTAAAAAGGGAAGTAAATGCGGTTCCTTTAAATGCCTCTCACGCATGCATCATAAATAATGCAAGCAGCAGGTCGAGCAGTATCGCGCGAATATTAAAGAATTCCCAGGCACATCTCGATGAGAAAACGACCTCTCTCTCTTTTCCACCCTCGGAAAGAATCTACGGCTTCAATTCTCTGACAATACAAAGGAGACTCGGGGGATGTTTATAAAAAAAAAATATATATATAAAAGATCCAATTCTGCGCGTAACGGTTGCAAAGAGATTCGTAAGGATAAAATGTCTTATATTTGATGAACGGCTCTTTCTGTTATATCCGCATCTCGTGTTTCTGCCGATCGATATACCCCCAGCGTTTTCTCTCTCTCTCTTTTTTTTTTCTCGCTCTCAAGATCCGCTGTCATTTCGGACTCCGCCTCTCTTCGTCCCTTTAATGGAATATCCTGACTTTCGAGCGTCAGGACAGACCACGGTATTTCCTTCTCGTTAGCGTCGAACGTGGCGAGCTTAAATCGAGAGCTGGTCGCGGCAGCGAATAGAAGAAAATTGCCAGCGTAGCCTGCGCGGCTTCACGCGATTTGTTTGCCATAACAAAGCCGCGCGCAGCTCCCGACACGTTAATTGTTCATTGCGCCATCGTTTGATTTATTTCCCTCACACGCGCGACACACGCCCGCCCCCCTATAGGCCGCGTATCCTCGCGAGGCAGTCCATCGGCATGCAAATCTTTCGTGGACGAATTACTTTCGCTACAAGTGCAACTAACGGTGATAAATCGTTGGACAAAATGCAATCTATCTGACATTCGAATCTCAGTTTGGGCTTGAACGATGAGGATAGAAACGCCACTTGGGAAGTTTCAGCTTTATAATTGCGACTATATAGCTCGCAGTTCGTAAAAAGAATTATCTGAATTTTTTATGGATGATATTAAAAGATTCTAGATTCTAGACATTTTTAAGATTTATTTGACAATAATATTTTCAATGGAATTAATACTTTCATAGATTCTAAAATAATAATAATAGATTCTAAAATAATATTTTCATAGATTCTAAAATTGAAGTTAATCGCGAATAATTTAATTAGATTTCTTCGATATTATTTTATGAATCTTTAATATTATATTTTTCTTTCTCTTTATAATATTTATAGCAAAACTTATAAATCATCATATAAAGATCATAATGTAAAGATTATAAAGCATATTACGTGTATATCATTTATTTATAATTATATAAATCATAATTTAAAGGTTAAAAATTCGATATTTATATTTTTATATATACATTACCATTTTAATAAGAAGATACTCTATTCTTGGGCAAATTTATTATAAGATATTATTATAAGATTATAATTTTCATGTTTAAAGCAGTAGCAATCGAGACAATGAATAACTAAATTATTATTTTTTATCTTTTATCTTTGTTTAACAATAACATACATATATGTATATATACGAAAAAAGTCTCTTAATTATTTATTAAGTATAAACATTTTACGAATATAAAAAATGCTTTTTAAATTTATTTAGACACGAAAGAGATTAAAAAATGACGGATCTGATATTTTACACAAATTTCAATCTCGCATCATAAGATAATCTGCACGATTGTTGACAGGAAAAGAAACGATTGTCATATATCGAATAGCTGTTTGCACGTCATCAAGTTGTTTCCATATCATATAACGCTGCCATAGTGAGGCAACCATGTAGCTAGTACTCGAGTTACCATCCAATTTCATTGCAGGTCAAATGTCTCTATTATTTACTATGCGATACGTACGTAGCATATGCTTACTTTAAACGATGTATGCAGTTATGATTTATACAGTATGTTCTCCATTTGTGTAACATATTTTCCAAAACACGTTTTATGATTTTATATTTTATTTTACGTTGATAATCCTTGTATTTAAATTTACAAATGTTTCACAACCAATTCGTGAAAAAAATAAATTGTATTAATGTATTTTACAAATAATGAAATGCGTTTGATTCGACGTTTAATTATAAAACATTTAAAATTTGTCATATATATACATTTATTAATTATACTTTTTACATGTTGAAATATTATAAGGCTCAATTTTTTTGATAAGAGAAATGATTTTATAAAGAAGTCGTGCATAGCAAATATATAATAGCATTCAAATCTGTTGTAAAAATATATTAACGAATAAAACGGAATAAAGTTTATATTTAAAATAACACAATTATATGAGCTTATAGAAGTAATAATGATTAGCAACAATTTCATTTGTGTTTAAAATTTAATCGCGCATATATATGACGCAACGATAATATTACGCGATTCCTTTCATGTTCAAGCATAACATTATATTGACAGAACTGTCGTTTACAGTATGCATTCCACACGTATCACAATAAATAACTTGGTATAATCGTTGATGTAATATTATAATCAGTAACACGTACTCACGCATTAATCATTGAATCGATTCTTGCTATTATTAAATTATTTAATTCTATAAATGTGCGTAATCATCAAAATTTAATTTAAGCGCGTTATACGCAAAATAATTATATTTAAATATATGAAATTGATAAAATCCAATTACCATTAATACGTGGATAATTCAATGCAATTATATATACACGACTTAATTTTTACTCAAGTACACGAAAGAATATTTCCGACAATTATTTCCGTAATTTTTCTTTTCTTACTTATAATAATCAGCGCTCTAGATGAGATAACATTGTCATTGTTCGTAACATGTGTAGCCGGCAGTGACAAATTTTCTACTCTTATTTTTTTCTTCTTTTCCTAGAAGTTTTTGCTACGGAGTCGCGATCGATATATGAGAAACATTAGGCAAATTACGTGTTAACAAGGCTTTCTCCCTTTTGTGTGAAAATACCTTTATGATAAATAATTTATGATACGATTGCTTGATATGAACTTCGCTGGCGTCAACTTCACAAAGACTCGAGCTCGAGAAACAATGGACTGACAGCTTGATTGACTCAGATGTGAAAAATGGCAGACACGGAAAATATTTAATTAAATCGAACCGGGGAAGATAGCCTGGCGATATACAAAAATTTGTAATCCAAAAGCGAAACCGAGTGTAGCTGAGATTATAAAAACGCTACAAATATGGATTATCGATTGAGATTGCTTATAAATCGGTTATGCAAAAGCATAACGAAAGCATCTAATTCCTACGTTAGAAGTTTGCAACAAAATTCAATTATCGCCAGGAGATTATCTTACGGAATTGTTACCGACAAGAAAATATGCGAAAGCAATCTCGCTTACGCAGCTCTCTTTGCAGATTGTAAATCCATTCAATCCACGAACGAGTTCTCGACACAGATCAAACCTGAACTCCTTCATAGCAATTTAAAATATCTTTCATCGCGAAGATGTAATAAACTTACGGAAGATTCCGACAAGAAGTGCTGCAACGTATGCCAGTTGACGCATAAATTTCCATTTCTGCAAAATCCTTCAAAAAAATATAGGTAATTTAGAGATGCGGTTGTAGAAAAACTTCTAGGAAATATAAAATATATGACATGTATACATACATACAAAACACTACATCTTTTAATTTTGTAAAACGTATTTTCATCTCGTATAATCATTTAATCCAGTAATTATTACTATTTCTTTGCTATTCAGGTTATCATATCTTCAAGAACACGGGAATATTTGCGATGAAGTAGAAACGGATCTGTTCGATGTCCAGCATATTTTGGATCCTTGGCACGAAATTAAAAGTTCCCAAGATGTCATTAACGACAACAGACTCATGCAGATAAATTTAGTAGTTAACAATTCAATCAAATTATATGACTCATAACCTTTTGATCTTGTTAATGATCTTTTTGCGAAAATGAATATAGTTTGATAACAACAGCATGTAGTTGAATTAATATCGTTATTTGTTTCACGAAGGGAGTATGTATAATTATCATCAACATTTTTGTACAGATCGATTTATACGTTTAACGGCAGCAATCATAGATTATATATATATACTAAAATAACTAAAGTAATTACTTTCAAGCTAAAATAACATCGCTTCGCGTCCATCATACTCTAGATGAAAAATGGCATTGCAACACGCACGTTTCATGCTGCGATATCACTGAATACACGAATTTCAAAATTATACCGATATATGCAAGCTTTAAATTGTGATAACAAAAATTTTTAACAGAAATTCTCTCTCTCGATATATATATATATATATATATATATATATATATATATATAATAAAACAATAATTTATAATTATTTGCTATCGCTATGATTTCAGCTAAAAATATATCATATAAAATACCTATGAATAGCCGTTACTTTGACACATGTATGAGTCGTTAATTGCAGATCAAATTGATTGCACTGATTGATAATCGCTAATAGTAGGAAACAAATCGCGCTTCAAGAAATAATACAACAAAATACGAAGTATATTACGATGTTGCTCGCTCAGTTACTGACGCACAAATAACGGCATGTAAACAATGGCGCGCTACACAGTTCGTCGTCACCAAGGTTGAACACATATATGTATATGTATACAATAGTTATTTTGGTGTTATAAAATGTGTAACATAATACAACTGGAAATATCATGTAAAATATTCTATAATTTTTTTCAACTTAACTCAACTTCTATTAAAATTTTTAATAGACGCGGCTAATTATATCAGACACATACACAAATACATATATATGGTAAGTAAAAAAATAAATACAAATTTATAAGTATTTCATATTTTACAAATTACTATTCAAATAATTAAATTATTATTACATATAAAATAGAAAATCAATGCAAATACTAAGCAAAAAGTTAGTTAAAATTGCAATCAGTTTTAATTCAATCAACAGTTAATAATATCATGAAATTTGAAGATATTGAAACATTAAAACTTTGTATCTCATATTTCTTAGTTATTCCCGCGGCAGACCATTTTATTGTTCTTTTATATCTATAAAATTACCCTTGTATTAGACGATAACATAAAGCACAGCAACATGATCGTTCAAGGATTAAATAGAATTGCAGATAGTTTTGTGTGTGTGTGTGTGTGTGTGTGTGTGTGTGCGCGTGTGTGTGTGTGGGTTTGGAAGGTTTTTTAAACGTTTATGAATATATATTACAGCGGAATACAGTTACACACGTGTCGCTTCTATGATAAGGGTTCCGAATCTCCACGATTTTGCATAATTCTGTTAAGCAAATGACCAGAATAATAACTCGCCGCAAGGCATATGTGACATTCATGCTGCGCTCCGAGCAAGTGCTGAACGAAATTTAGTTTCGTAGTTTACATGGCGATAGTGTGGAATATTTATACGAGTACGCCAAATAAACGTTCGCGCTTTTAACTTTTCACGACGTAGTGTTTTATGATAAGTAAGACGAATCCTTCGTAAAAATAAAAGTTATGATCGATTTATTACAACTAAATTTATAATCACCTATTTTACTTTATATATTTTTTATTTAAATACTTTCTATATATATAATCTTTTAGAGACTATGATATATTGATAGATATATTTGGACCAATCTAAAAATGGACGAAATTGCTCGTTATCGACAGAAAAATAATATAAAGCATTAATATCGATTCTTCGAACTGGAAAAGAATCGACTAACGCTATGAACTGTTTCGAACATTTCAATTTATTGGTCCGGGCATTGGTCAGCTATAAATAGCGTCCTTGTTAAATTTATGTATCCATACGTTCCATAAAAAACAGCTATATTTGTTGATTGGCGATGGAGAAGTTGTAATTTATTGTTACAAAGTATACGTATTAACAAAGATTTATTCACAGTCACGGACTGGTAAACAAATGATATCGTATTATTTATATATCATTGGTTCATATTATTTTAAATAATTTACCAAAACCGTAATAATATTGATTTTTTCAATTCATACAGTTTTATCTTTCCCGAGACATAAAAATTTGAAGAATTCGTCGTATTATTTCTCTCGAAATGCGATTATTTTCTATAATTAGCGATTATAATCGGCGCAAATAATTTAATCTCACAATTAATAATTTGTGAACATGTCGAAGTAACTATCTATTTATCAAAGCGGATGTTCCATATGATATATAATACATTTCTATATTATTGGTTTATTGTGATCTGCACAATTGGTAGTTGTTTATCAATAGCAGATGTCATTACGAGTTTGACCATCCAACGAATCGTAACTTTAACGTAGTTGCCGTGTTCGCATTTTTTCGTTGAAATAAAGCGCGCGTATTGCGTGTGATTAATGTCGGCAAGGTTATGCAAAATGCCACGTGATTCTTCATCGTATTCATATGATTAGTTCTATATGATCATAATTAACCGTATATTCGCGAATGAGTGTGATGTGAATGCTCGTGAAGCAAGAAACAAATGATAGAGGACGAAGAGGAGGAAGAAATCCAGATCGAGCGACGACGGATCATTTATAGAGTGAGTACTTATAACTTATGTAATTATTTATTATTTCTGAAAATAATGATTCAAATATAATTTATCATAATTATAAATCCTATATACATATTATAGTCAATATCGGTTTGAAAGAAAAATGTCTTCACACATTTTTCCAATTGTACATTATTTATCAAACTAGACAATGTTTAAAGAATAAAAATATAAATATGTCACAATCTTCTATAATAGTATACTTAAATTGCGTACATGGTTATATCTTATATGGTGACATGTGAAACAGGGACAATCATTTATAATTTGGCAGATTGAAAGGCATTTGTAAGTAAAATGAATTAATCCAAGCTATATATATATATATATATATATATATATATATATATATATATATATTTTCTGCCCAATTGTAAATGGCTACCTTGGTTTCCTGTCAAAACTCTATTAGCAGTCTAGATATAGAAATCTATGAAATATGTGTAAAAGTGTGAGTGAGGCCAATATGACAGAATTATGAATTTGAAACCATGCTCAATATAGAAGTTTGAATCGACCGACAGTGCATGCTTTACTTGCAAAATTAAACTCCTGGCTTTCTAACAGTGCCCAGCTCAATAACGCGCTTCCGGTATTCAGTTGCGAGCACGCTCCTTTCAAAGAGCTCTTTGAAGCGTTCGCACTTTAACGAGCATGAGGTCTGTCATCCTGCAAAATCGAGCCGATACGCATCATTCATTCATTCTATCGTAATCCGTCTGCGCGAGTTCCACAAGTTCCATTTCGGAACTCTTCTCTCTCCTGCGTCTGCGTCTGCTCCCTAACTTACAGGCTCATTTAAGTGCATGATGATTCGAAGTCTGGTTATGCAACCAGATCTGAAACTAGGTTCGCATCTCGCGCATCTCTGTTCAAAACGAGAAAGATATTCCCATTTCAAGTCCCGATAAATCTCTCGGCGATTATCTCCTTTGAAGTAATATCGGCGAACGCTCGTAGTTTAACGACTAGAAATCGGAATCGTTCAATCATACGCGGCGCTGAATTTATCTTGCCATTAAATTCTCGCGGAGACAGCTGATTTGAAAATTTCAAACTTAATTAATTATAATTTTCATCTAAAAATTTTTTTAACACTACAGGTTGACTACTACAGCTTGTCTCTAATTATTCCTTCTCTATATAAATAAATAAATAATATTTAATTTAATGTTATATAAAAATGGTGCAAATAATATCTAATTATTTTCTACACATATATTATGTACATATATAAATTCTGAAAAAGATTAACTTCTACTCCTCTCTTTTTCGTAAAAAGTATATAATTAACTGAAATTCTAGCTAGAAACGTTTAAGCCAGCTCTGAAGATCTTTATTTTCGGTATGCATTTGTAAGTTTTAATGAAACGTATAATTTAACTTGGCTTCAAAAAGTTAAATAAAGTAGTTTGCATTTAACGTTTTTATGTCTTCCTGTAAAACATACTTTTTGTGTTATTTTCTATTATCTTATCTTTTTTTGCATGTTACACGTCTCTTCAATCTCGTCTCTTCAAAAATTAATTTTTTTTATAATAAACAACGTTGCACATTGTTTTCCTCTAATTGCTTTATTAAGAAAACTGGTTATTTTGAAGATCATCTGCTTGACATCTTGTTTAAATGCACACAGATATGTTGCCAGAGACGGAGCTACAAATTATACAACATAATCAACCTCCTATTAATCCTTGGACTATTTGTCTGTATGAACTAATGACAGAACTAGAATTGCCTTTGCGCATATACGTTGTTCAGTGTTGCTTCTCCCTAATAAATCAATGGCCGCGATACGCTTTGTCGTTAATTAGAGCATTTGTAATCAAACGTGCCTTACCATGTAAGCACTAATAATCTTCCGTTTGTAATTCCATCTGCATGTCGGGCAAACGCACAAATTTAATCAGAAAGTAACTTATTAAAAAAAAAAAAATAAATTTAGGATGTATATATAAGTATAGGGATAAGATAAGATAAGGATGTATATATGTATGTATAACAAATTATAAGGATACAATTATTTCAATTAACAATGCGTGCAAGAATTTCTGTTCTTATGAATGTTGATAATAAAATGAAATATTTCGTACTCTTTAAGCAAAAGAAAATTTAGTAAATATTGACATTGCAAAAAAAAAAATTTAGTTTTCAGTTCGAACAGAATTTACATTATAAAGACAAGATAATTAATAGAGTTAAAATAACAAAAGGCAAATTTTGCAGGAAGGAAGAAAAATTTTATACATGAACAATTTTATTTAACTCCAATTAATCTAAATTAATGTTATAAAATTATTGACAGCAATATAAATATAATAAAGGTAAATTTAAACAAAACTTCAAACTCGAGAGGTATATGTAGTTCAGTTTTTTACATTTATTCTGTTAAAATATTTTATATTTTAACCCCCCTGAAAAATACAATATAATAATAAGAGAAAGACGACGCTGCATTCTTTGAGTCTTATCACTCCTCACGAGAATCTAAATTCCTTTCGCGAGATGTATGCCCAGCGTTACTTCTTCTCAATTGTTTGCGCTTTAATGAGACAAGCTATCGTCGCGTACGGCTTCGTCTACGCAATATGCACGTGATGCAAGTATGTGTCGGTGCTTGGCCTACATGTTGGAGCGCTCATTATTACGGGACCTTTATGTCGCGCCGCCACTACATGCGCACCATAAGTCTGCTATATGATTTCATCGTGTTAAGTACAATGTACATATTTCTGTCGCGTGCTCGTTTCGTTCTATTATGGATGCATGTGCGCATAAAATGTCCTGAACACAGTTCTTGAGCGAAATTTAATAAAGTCATTCGTTTCGGGTCAGCCAGAATAACGCCGAAATGTCTCTTTCGGCACGGTAAAATTACCATTTGCCCTATTAAGCGCCTATTTATGGCAAGCGATTTTACGTAACTTCCAACGGTTGTTGGCCAAGAGGCTACGGTCTCTACGGTAGATTACCGGGAGCGACGAAGGAAACGAGGCGCGATAACTGGCTGTAGTAATGAAAAGTAGGAGGAGAGAGAGGGAGAGGGAATATATTATCGTCGCGGCGCACAATGCCCCCTTCCCCCCCCCCTGCCCCTTGTTTGGGATGGCATCGTTTCCGCGAGAAAAGGATAAGTCGGTCGAGAGAGTGGCATCGCGTCGCTATTAGACCGCGCAAACCGATAATTCATTTCGCAATTAATATCTCGAGAGAACTTAATTAAGTGGCACCCAAAGTGTTTAGAATTGCGAGATTTTTACGATACGAAGTTTGTTAGTACCAAAGTCGCGGGATTACTGCTCATCTCGATCAAGTTGCTCATAATTACAACGTCGACAAAAGATTTATGTCACTCTAGAATTTAACAATCAGATTGCGCAAACAGAATTTTAATTGAAAGTTAAAATTTTTATTTCGCGTCCAGTATCTTTGGGTATCTTTTAAAGTAAAATAAGGTACGGTTGTAAAGAAGTTTTAAAATTTTTAATAAAAAAAAAAAAAAAAAATGTTCAGGTCTTAGAGATGAGAGAATCTAACGGAAAAGAGATCTAATAGATATTTAATATAAAAAGAAATTATGTAAAGATATTTTATATTATATATATATATATATATATACACATAACGCTGATTCGCAATGTCGATACTAGAATGTCGTACTATTATTTGAGAGACATATATACATTACTCTGCTTCCTTTCTCGATGTGGGTAGCAACTGTCGACCCAAATTATCGTAACTCGAATCACAACTGTCCCTTGTTACAATTGACCTTAAGCTCTTCTGCGCATCCAGACATTCGTACCTAAGTTGCAGAGAACCGCAAAGCGTTAATGCACAAATGCTTACGTTTCTACGAAAAGCACGTTTCGTACGAACGTACATGCGCTGTCAAAATACCGAGCATATGCAAAGCATCGCAAAGCGAAAATGCATGTACAATTGCAGGAGAATATATCGTAGAACTAAACGAAAACTGTAATCTTTGACTTATATATGGCAATAAAAGCATATGAGTTATTTAAATAACGCAGAACAAAAATGTCTGTAAATTTAAACACATCGTTCACGTGAATAAAAAAAAAGTCGAAGAACCCTCAAAAATATCCAAATATATACTAATATCTCCGAGGTTTATATGTGACGATAAAATTAGATGGGACGTACGGGGATTATTCTGACCTCGCGAATCGCATCAGAGGGATAAATAACGCGCGATATTTTATTCATGGCCGCGGTAAAGCGATCAGGGAAATTGGAGATAGTGATCGCGCGCGAGCTGCGTCTGACGTGACAACCGGTTGACGTATCGTGCGAGACGAGGATATATGAAAATTCAATTCACGAAATGTGGGGAGAGGGAAGTATGCTCGATGCATTCGGCGGGTGCCGCTGCTGCTGCTGCTGCTTCCGAATGGCATATACGTAAGTGCGGCTTGCACGTGCGAACTAACGTAAATATGTACGATATCAGTTATACGAGCGATATCGAGACGTGTACGATACTGCCTCTCTCTCTGCGATCCTGTATCACGTAGCCCCGCCAGATTTTCCTATCGAGCATACTTTTGCTACGCGAGCGCGTAAGGACCTAGTCGCTCACGTGTAGAATTTTTATACTGCTAGTTGACAGGCTATCGGTGGTTCATCATTATCGTTATTAGTTTTTTCCATCGTTATTCGCGACAGTAAATATAGAGAGTATCAAAAATAGCGTCCTCGAAAATCTCGATTATAAGCGTTTAAAAAAATTTGAAGGCAACTTTTCTCTTTTCTATATATTTATTTATGTGAAAGATTTTAAATAATAATAATATTTGACAGAAGATATCTCTGCTAATATTTTTATTAGTGATTTAATTAAATAAATAGACATAATTTTACTTCAACATTTTCTTATATATAAATATGTATATATAAAAATTATGTAAAATAAATTTTTAGATAACCGAATCTGAACTAATAAAATATCAGACGTTTTCTTTTGTGCATAAATCTCTTATAAATATTGTATAAATATACAGGAAAAAAAATGTCTCTAAACTGCCTTCCGAAATATCTATAACAGAAATTATATAGTAACAAGCTATAATAAGTAGAGCAAAAGATCAATGCAAAAGACGTACGCTATTTCAGTAATTGCGAAACTCGGCACGACTGCTAACTTAAATACTTTCCAAACTAAACCTAATTATTCACAAGCCATGGCAATGTGCTCATTTCCTCTGCCCTATCCGTGGTCTATGTTGTTTCTTCCCTAACCGTTATCGAGACCAGACCGAATTCGCGTTATTGCAAAGTGCAGAATAGCCCGCGCACATAGTACATTCAACTTTTTCGCAACTGGAAACCCAGCTGCACTCGCCAAATTGAGTTCATCCTTTTCGAGGGTGTACCGCAAATTGAGCGGCGCTCTAATGATTTCCCGTTTTCCCTCTACGGTGTTTATAGGGTATTTATGAGTCGTACGTGCCTTCCTGCGGTCGGCGGTATATTCGTGCACGCAACCTGCATATACGTATACTGACGTAAACGGCGAGATTTCGATTATTTTCCTATTCTCGGTACTCAGTATGAAACGCGGCAAAGTGAGGTGTTGTTGGCGGTGGTACGGAATAAAGTAGCAGCGGTGATAAACGAGGTCGATAAACCGGAGGGACAAGCGTGGAAGGAAACTAAACTTCCGACGATGAACTTTATTAGTCTTATGGGACTGAATTATTAATATCGCGCCGCTAAGAAGAAAGCTGACTTACTACTCGACTGCATGAAGGTTTAAAAAAGTCCGCTCTAATGATAATTAAAGGTAATACTAAAATCTATGAATAAATCACGAGAGTTTGATTCATGATATAGAGTTGTGCGAGAATAAATTATAAGACAGAAAGAAAGGAAATTTATATAGATTAAATATTGAACATTGTTTTTTCTTTTTTTTATAATACGATACTTCATTAAAAACGATATTGCCTTATGCTACTTCATTAATTATTTGCTCAAGTTTTTCGCTTCAATTAATTGACATTATATTCCATAAATGGAAAAATTAATTAGTTAGATTTGCGTAAATGTCATGCATGATATAGATGAGACATTCTAACAGATTAACGAAGCAATTATAGAGTTATTTAAAGAGTAAATGTGACCAGCAATCTTTAAATATCTTCGTCCCCTGAAGCTCTCATATAATGAAAAACATATCCGCATAATAAAAATCGATTTTCTATAATGATACGAGATTTCCACAAATCAGCACTCATTGTCAGATATCATTCAATCGAAATGTCAGTGGCATAAAATTACACTTAAAAATGTTTTCGTGGCTAAAGATATAACTTTTTCTAAAGCGTAGCGATACGTGTATATGTACGAAGAAGTAGGACATTTTTTCAAAAGCTTGGTATTCGCGATTGCGAATCCTTTATGTGCAGTTTTGAGCAGTTACGAGCAAGTGTGTTTTCTCCGAAAATGTCTTTTCGCTGCACACATACAGTATGTATGGTTTATAGCAGTAAACTGCTTCTAAGTTGCAACACGTAAGCCGATCCCGCCTTCGAGATGCGACATGTATAGATGTGTGTGTGTGTGTGTGTGTGTGTGTGTGTGTATATATATATATATATATATATATATATATGCACGTATATGTTCCCTCATGCATGTATCTCATCGTGTCTGCGGTAGCTTTGAACGTGACTCGTTACCCGCAAAAGGGATTGACGATGAATGGAAGGAAGTGACACGTCGAGTAGGATTGGGAGAAGCTTAAGCGGGAAAGAACGATAAAAAGAGTTTCTCCTTCGAACGCTTTTCTCCTGCATATTTCAAGCCGAGTATATGTGAACTTTTTATTCGCGTCGCACGTGGCATCGCAGAATTAAAGCTGAATTAGATATTCTACATCTTTCTCAAACGAAGCAATTAGGGGTCGCTCGATATTCATTATATTATATATATAAATATATATATATATATATATTTCCTTTTTTCTATATTTTTTTAAACAATGTCTATTTAATTTTCTCAGGTCGGATTTACAGTAAAATGACTCTTTCATGAATAAAAATATACGAAAAATATGCATGTTTAAAAAGTGGGATATATTTTAAAAATAGGCTACATTTTAAGTCTGGATATATTTTATATCACATTTATACCGGTATATATTTGTTGGCTTGAAAAGTACAGCGCGATAAACTATATGATATTTCTTTTAATAACGAGATGATTTTATTAGAATATTTTTGCATGAAATAATCTTCTTCAAACATTAAATCTCTCCATTGCTGTGTATTTTTCATTAAAGATAAATTCGTTCGCTATAAAAATATATAAAGTACTAAACACATCCCAAGAGTAACGCATTTTCACGATGGCGTACGACTTAAACATTCGTTCTTAAATGGCTTATAAGATATCCGCCTATGTTGGATATACATAAAGCGAGGATACATAAAAGCGAGTGAGAGGATGCCGCCACGTTTCTCTTCCAACTATCAACCTCTTTCTTTCTTTCTCTCTCTCTCTTCTCCCTTGTGGAAAAGGGAGCCAAAGCGCGATTATCCGACCGCGAAATTGTCCTGAATGCCATTTTCTGGCTCCCTTTCCGTCCCTCCTCATTTTACTCGTCTGTCCCCTCTTTACATCATTCCTATCGCCCATCTACCAACGGCATCAAAACACCCTTCCGCTACTCGTCGTCAATCCTCTCCCTCTCCTTACCCCTATTACGTTGTTCAGCTGTAGAATATATATAGTAGCGACAGAGGGAACCGCGACCCAAAAGTAACGGTCACGATATACGAGAAGGGTTGAAAGAGAGTTGCGACCAAGAGAACGAGTCGTTGCAGAGAAGAGTAGCAAGTGCCTCCGCGGAACAGTACAAAGCATCGCAAACAATGCCAGAGGATTTAGACAGTTGGCGCGATCAAAATGGCCGTGCAAACCACCGTACAGCGGCCCAACCCCCATTTCGCCCTCCTGCGTATGCATGCAACACGCTTTTGGTTTTATGGGCGCGAGTGGCCGGAAAAGCGATCTCCTGAAAATAAAAAAAAAAGAAAAAGAGAAAAAGAATAAAAGAAAAAAATAAAACGCGCGGTAACACGCTGGAAGAAAAATTGTTCGCGTGGCCAACGAACGGAAAGGGTCAGGGCGACGAGGGCGGCGACCGTCATACTGTTGCAGCTGCGACACGCCGATAGGAGTTTCGGTTCCTATTTCCGTTTGTCCTGGGATCTCTCCGTAACTTTTCCAGCGTATGTGCTCGCGTCCGTAAGATTTAACAATCCTTAATCGTAGATACTTTATACACGAAATATCGTTGGTAATAAACCCGCAAAAATTCTTTCGCAAAAATTAATTAATTAAAGCAATTAATCAAATCAGCAATGCAATCAGTTATGTAAAAGTTAGTTCTATTATATATTTTTTTTCTAGAACACGAATCAACATGACAAGAGTTTGTGAACATAAAAAAGGCATGACTAGTAACTTTTCCTCTTATCGCGGCTGAGAATTCTCATCGCGCCTTGCTAGAAAAAAGAAGGGAATAAAAGTCCTTCACACTTCGCAGTAATTATCGCGCGGAAGTGCTTGACGTATTAAATCGCGCACGTGTTGACCGTTATAAAAGTTGCACGACAATAATTTTAATTTGAGAAAGTCATATTGATGTTTCCGTCATTTCTCAAATATTGCGTAAAAAATATATTGAGAAAATGTGTTAGAAAAATAATTTATAAAAAGATTAAATAAATGTATTTTCTAAAAATTTGTTTATACAAATCATTTCCGCTTGAATTATTCAAACAGAAAGAAAAGTTGAATTGAATTTACAACGTCGAAAATCTCTTTTAAACGGATAGATTGACGCAAATGCGATTTCAAGCGCTCCAATTATCTGATTATTCGCTTCAATTTGGATCGAAGCTAAATTTTCCTTACGCTGAAATTCATTAAACTTTTCGCGCTATACGGAGTTCAAGCATATCATTGAGACATTGACGAGTCTCAAAGTATAGACAGTAATTTTCGGGATCATAAAGTTTGACGTGCAAATTTACAGGGTTACTATAACTCCTTTACTTACAAAGTTGCAACTCGTAATGAAATGTTTCCTCAATATTGTCCAAGCCGAAAAATATATGATTGAATTTTCAAACCTTGTTTTCTCATCTTTTCTCGTTTTAGACTGCATTGATATTTCTGTTTCGCTATATATAAAATCTTTTATATTATATTTTACGCGGAAGAAATTGTTGCAAATATTTCCGCTGAGAATTCCGCTGAATATTTAGCAAATAACGGGAGTTATCAGATCCAGAAAACAGAGAATCGCGCTCTTGAATTTTATTTCAAGAGAAAAAAAAAAAGGAAGGAGTGCTTCCCCATGAGAGATGGTTAAGAATTTTCAACGACGACGTTGTCTATCATCTACCTGTCCGGTCGATCGATCATTCACGAGGAACGCGACGTTGAGTATCACTCACACACCACGACTATACCTATATTTTATACACGCGCCGATATAATACACGCGGTTCGCGTAGGAGAGGCGCGCGGGTCCTACCATGTATTACACGCGCACGTATAATAATGATCGATAGCGATTAGAGCCGTCTATCAAACGGGCGACCTGGGTGTCGTCGATGCGAGAGGCGCACGAATGCAGAAACGGGATAGTACACGCGCGAGCATATCGAATGGGATGACCCGTGTATACTTATACGAACATCGCTCCGCGCATGATTGATGACGAATCCCTCCGAGCCGGATCGACAGTTCCACGCACGGATCCACTTGCCGTTATTATTGGCGGACGTCTCGGTGTAAGTATACGGATACAGTAGTCTTGGGAGCTTTAGATCCTTTAAAGCTATAGAAGTGCTTAAGAGCTTTTTCACCGATTAAATATTTTTAAGTGTTTATACATATGGATTTGCGGATGTTAGAAGCGACATGCGACACTTGTCTATCATGTCAATATTTTATTACAGTGATCAAGATTAGCTTATAAAATAAGTATTGATGCTCTAATTTTAAGCACGAAAATTTTAGGAATAACGGACGATATGTATTTACACATACAATATATATACATATATATATATATATATATATATATATATATATATATAGCATATTTTAAATATTCTAGTATTTTCTATCAAATTTGAATTGTTAATAAATACATCTGAACGCAAAAATATGAAAAAATAGACTGCATATTTGTATAAAAAAAAAAAGTTTTGTTTTTGTTTTTCAAAAACAATAATATTGATGAAGAAATAAATTCGTATATATTTATCCATCACGTTAGGCAAATGTAATTTTCTAAGATCGAAATTCGCGAACTTTAAAAATAAAATACCTCTAGCTATTTACTTTGTTAACACTTTTCTCTCTTCTAGAGAACAATGCGAAATTAACAAAATCTCTACAAATACAAGTAGAAAATCGTCGGCAGCATTCAATGTGTTAAATAACATCATTTGGTCAAGCGCGTATTTGACAATCATTTAAGACGGTATTCAATCGAATGGTACTTTCACGTGTACGGGTGTTCTACGTACTCCAGTAGTAGTACGAACAGTAATCCAGAAAGGATAAAAGTGGAAGCATCTCTTGCGCACACGAGCAAATATTGAATGCTGTTGGTTTTACCAAAGTAGTGCCGTCGATCAATACGTAGAAAATCGAAGCAGAAAAAGGATCAAAATACAGTTTATTATATCATCCACTCAACTTTGTGCATACAAGATGAATATATAATTTATTGTCAGACGAAATTCTATTTAATAGAATATATTTCTGAAAAAAAAAGAGATACTCTTTTACTTTTATTTCTTTATGCAAATAAAATAAATTTATAGTAGCAGAGCCTTTGCAATTTATTAGCCTAATCTAAGTATGTTAAAGATAACTTTTATTTCTAAGGTTTCCAAAAGACAGAGAGTCAATATAATATTCGTTAAGAATTTAACAAAGATCGATGAAATTTTCTATTTGTCGTCTGTACAAATAAAACAAATATATTTATTCACTAACTTGTGCGCTGCATTTTCGATGCATAATTGCTTCGCGGCGCTCTTCGGTGCAGACACATACGCTTATTTCCAAAAATTTTAATAATTTACGATGGCGCGCGCTAATTAATTAATGGGACACGACGTCCGTCTGTCATTTCATTCCGCACCGGCGACACATATTTACTATACGGCATGATAGCAGGTACATAATACAAAACGTAGCAATTACCTGTCTATTTTCTTAACTCACGCACATGAAAATATAATATGTTTCAAAAAGTTCGTAAAACTTATATAATATATGTTCATATAATTTCTGAGGTGAACCCAATACAAGATTCAACTTAAACTCGATGCTCGTATTGCGGGAGATTGTCGTATTGAAATAGACATCGACGTTTTATAGCCGCTCGAGTCGGTGTCTTAGTAATACAACTGTGAAGTGGCAACAAAGCTGAATGTCTCTCACACAATAGTGCAAATACACCTCGGAGATCTCGGCAAGGATCTTAAAGAAGATGTTTGGCCGCCTTGCAAACTCTTCAGCGATAATCTCCGTCCCGTCAACATCGTTTCTTCTCGTAAGGCAAACGCGCGAAACATTTCCTAAGAGGATTGTCACAGAAGTAGACGCAAATAATGTCCGGACGCATTGTAGTTGCGTTGACAACCATACTTGTTGGAATATATCAACATCCGACAAATACTTTATAACATTGTTATATATCTTTGCAACGTTGCCACAATACAATTTAATACGTTGAAAAAATGCGAATTAAAAACGGTGAATTCTTATTAAAAAAAAAAATAATAATAATAATTTAACGCTATTAAAATGCATTATGTCTCTTTTTTGCTTTCAGATTAATTCATCCGAGAGAACAAACTTCCCCGCGAGCTATTGTATAACATATAATTCGCATCTTAAAAAGTCGCATGAACGAAACATTTTATGTGACAATCATGTCTGTAGGAGAGGAATGCGCAAAGATTTAATTAAATTTTTTATGGAGCCGCTATATATAAATATAACGCACACACACACACACACACATATATATATATATATATATATATATATATATATACATGCAGTATACACGTGGGATTTTAATAGTATTATACCAGCGGGAGGCACAAAATGTAGGTGGAGGAGAAATGGAGATGAAAGCGAATGGAGTGCGCTCGTAGCCCCCGATCGCAAAAACTTTAATCGGTTTACTGGACTACCCAGGCGGACCGATGCGAGATAATTGAAATCCACGTGGAAAGCTAGGAGACCCTCCGGAGATTGCCATTAATTAGAGCTATAGATCACTCGGCGTGCTTTGTGACAACCGGCCAGCTCCTGAACCCTCTCTATGGCAATCCGTTCCCTGATTTGTCTTGCTAGGACGTCGCCCGTCCGACCAGCACCCATAGTAACATTACCGTTATAATTACATGCGCTAAGCAAAAGCGAACCGATAGCGTATCTAGAATCGTGTAACGTACGCGCGATATGATTTCGAGCGCATCACTATAGATATATAAGGAAGTTGAAATAAATCGAATGGTATTGATTTGCACAATCGTATAACGCTTAATACCAGTAAACGTATTCGTTGATCTTAGACAAATATTTTTAATTTTATATGAAAAATATTTTTTAATGACAATTAATAAGTGCTTACAAAATAAATGTAATATAACAAATACAATTTATAAAATTTTAAATATTCACTAATTTTAAATTTTAATATACAACAAATAATAATTTTTAAAATTAAAATTAAAAAATAATAAAAATGAGAAAAATTATTAAAATTTAAATCAAATTTAATTTAAAAAATAATTATAATAATAAACAAGAAAAAAAAATAAAATATATTTATTTGAAATTAATATGTACAAGGAAAACTACTGCGAGATAATGTTATTATTTCTTTGGCGACAAAAGTTTAATGGATAAGATGTAGATCTCAACGATTCTTTGCAAAGATTGTTGTTACTGAATACGACGGCGCTTAAAGGAAGGAGAAAGCCGTTGTAGTTCTCTTCGTGCTTGTTATTACTGTCCGTTTTACCAGAGGTTACAACGCCACGCACTCGTACTAAGAGCTCGATAACGTGCATCTTCCTTCGAGCGTCACGGATGTCTGCCGCTTATTACTACCGCAAGCAACATGGTAAGGACAGGAAACCACTGTGCTCTCATGCCATTAAGACGCGTTTCCCCGATTTTCCTATTCATGACTCACGGCTGAATTGTATCCTTTCATGTGTTTCTCGCAACGGACTAATAACGCTTTCAACTCATTGCGCGAACGAACCGCGTCAGAAATGTGGTAGGATCGTTTGAAATGAGAATCTCTGAGTCGTGGCAAAGCCCTTCTCAAGGTAACATTGATAATATCATTCACACGTGTGTTATTTAATTATATGGCAAATACATTGCAAATAGAATGAGACGTTTACATTCAGCTTATTACTTATCTTCAAATGCGAAGCATTTGAATGCAGTATCATGTATGTAATTTTCATGTAAAATATTTTCACGTTTAATAAAAGAACGATTTAGTACACCAAAACATTCTCGAAAAAGATGATAATTAATCCTGCCGCTGTACGTGCAATGTAATTGGGCATATTAATTAAGAGCACAAATTGCCTGAACAGAAACCAATAACTACAACAACATCTAGATACTACAAAGTCGATTTAATATCGAAGCACTCTACAATGATCGTACGTATTCGTATAAATTAATTAGTGGCTCAAGTAGCTCGGATTCAATAAAATCCTGTTACCAGGAAGAGCCGGGGAGTTCTGTCCATTCTATCTCTTCGTGCCCTCTTGCTCGTCCATGACACAATTACTGTCTAGTCGTTGTTCTCGCGAGAGAACGAGGGAACGTTACATGCATTTTTATTAACTGCCTCGGCACGAGGCTTGTATAGAGAGGGACTCTCGCAAAGATAAAGGATTGTCAAACGAGCCCATAAAAAGAGTGCGCCGGATCGTCGGCGCGCCGACTAGCTCGCTATTACATTATACAATATAGCGCTTGATATAGCTGTAGCGAGCCACTGAATCGATGCACTCGATCTGTACGAAAATCGAAGAAAAAGAAGCAGTGGCGCGAAGGGAAGAGGACGGGATGACAGCTCGCTGTCTCGAGCTACGCCTGCTATGTAAAAAGCTGTTTTTCATTAAAGTGCGGATGCGCGATCTTTTTCGAAGATGCAAAAGACCGACTCGGGAATCCTTTGGTCGACGATGGCGCACACCCGCCATTAAAATTGCACCGGGAGGACGCTATAGAAGAATGCAACGAGCAAAGCGATTCGCTGGTGGGGACCATCACCTCAGCGACCGGATGTTAACTGAGCAGAGAGAGAGGGGAAGGAAGAGACAGAGAGAGAGAGAGAGAGAGAGAGAGAAGAGAACAGGAAGTTGCATCGACCCGATGCGAAATGCCGTGTTAATGTGATTCACGCCGGCTACCGGTTACCCCAGGCACAAAAGAAGCCGCCTCCGCCGCCGACGCATTCGTTTCGAGAAAATTGTACGGTGTACTCCGCTTTGTCCGGCTGTCCGGCCGCATGCCCTATTGCGCCTTCTGAATTGCGGGTGCGAAATAAAAGTTAGTAGCGGTTATTGCTTTCTACGAGATGCGTTCGCGCCGCGAGACTTGTAACGACCACCGCCCTTTACGCATCAATAAACCCAGCATGGACTCTCCGACGAAACCAACTCTTTTCAAACTCTTTTTTTTTTGTGTGGAACGAATACGAATGCGAATCATATCGCGCGAATTGCTCAATCGATTGGAGTTTTCGTTCGTACGCGACCCGCTTACTGTTAATTCCGTATAATCCTTTTTCTTCTTAGTAATCCTGATGAAATAATAACGCAGTGGCGATACGCAGTAATAATGATACTGCTGTTATTCATAGTAAAATATGTTTAATCGCAGATTAATCACATATTTTCAATAATACGTTATAATTAATTAAAATGGAATTCTACATCATAAGAATCATCAATTATAATTTATTATGCAAAAAATCATATTTTCTCCATGTATTGTATCCATATCAGCGTGTATGTGAGCAAAATCAGGTCTTTGTCATATATCACTAGACAGATCTTCATCCGACTTTCCATTTAGCATACCACTACTACATAAATCTAAACTTACGGCCGAATGGATAGGTGGCTATTCAGAGAAAATGTCGGTGCACTGCTCCGCGACGGTGAAACAGCTGCCTCGTATACCTGCCCACGAAATAAGTAATGTCGACTAAATTGCACGTATATCCAAAATAAAGTGCGATTGACAATCCGATTTACAATGAATATCATGCAACAAAGTAGAGTCTAGACGTTTTAAAATAATACAAATAATAAATTTTTCTTAAAAAAAAAAAATATATATATATATATATTCATATTATGATTTATAATTATTTAATATTCAAAATTTAACGCGTTTAATATTTTTATTCTTATTATTAATCTTATTGTATATGTGATATATCAATATGTAATAAATGCATGACTATAATTTTTTTCCGTTATAATACGACTGAATATTTTTTGATAAAAGTAATTAATATAACAGTTATGTTTAAATAATATTAAAAAATATTTTTCATTTATTATTCAAACACTTCCTCCGTCTCATATAAATAAACTTAATATGAAAGTAAACTCTAATCTCGAGAAGTTTCAACGTTGCGAGAAATTAATTAAAATTAGTTTAATCATAATTCTCAGTAACGAATCATGAATTGAACCATCATTTTCAAAGCGTAAACGAAGCACAAAGAGTCCTGCTTTTTCCATCGCCATACTACAAAAAAAAAAAAAAATATAATTCCTTGCACCGACTGTGATTTTTCTGTTAAATCTTTTGTCGCTTGAGTTTTTACGAAAAGTGATTCTTTTGTCTGTAATCATATTTATTTTTCATATATATTTGTTTTCTTATATATCTTATATATTTTCTTATATATATTTGTGAAAAATCAAGTTGCCGTAATTAAAAATTTTCTTGATTAAATTAATAACCCTTTCTATTTAAACTGCATTGACACCCCGGCGCGATGCGATAAAAAAAGGAACAAAGCTTTTGTGACATAATATATAACGCGGCTGATGGCATAATTTACAGTAGATCAGAACACACACTGTTAATATCCTTTTAATTCGCGAAACAGTTCCTATGCGGAACGTCGGTCGACACAGATACTCGAGGGATGAACGCGAGACCGGTAATCATCCTCTATCTCCTGTAAACGTCCTTGCATTCGACAGGCGTCTGCTAATCCGCGGGTCCGGAATCAAATTGGAATTGGCCGTAGTTTAATTTAAAACTGTTTCTTCTCCCCTCGCACACCAACACACGTCTGCGCGAATGCGCTGATACGATCAGGGCCGTCGGGAGTTGCCGACCACAAGGGTGTCTTTGTTGAAACGTTCATAAATGTATAAAAATTATTTATATACAATATACAATTTATATACAATATACATATAATTTATATACACTATACTAATAATATATTATATATTTTATATTGATTATATTTATATTTCTTTCAACTGACATCGAAATTGTATATATTTATATTTCTTTCAACTGACATCGAAATTAATTACTAAATCCTATCACCAAGCTTAACATTAATATTCGATAATACGACCTGATTTTTATACATTTATATTATTTTTAAATATTTTATAATACTTAACAAAGCTATAAATTATAAATATATGTGACCTACGTGCAATTCAATATTCTTAATCAATTTTTAATCTTCTTAATTTAATTTTTTTTTTTAAATTGAAATCTCATTTGAAATTGGATATAACAATTTAAATAATATAACTACTTTAATAAAATCTTATTTTAAATTAAAAAAAATTTTTTTTTAATTCAGAATAGAAAATCAATAAAAGATATATTGTAGCATCATTTCTATATAGTATGTATAATGATATCAATTCGAAAATAGACTGCCTCGTAAATAGAAATAATTATTAATATCATCATAATATTGATGATAATGGATATTAATAATGATTATTAATATCGTTAATCTATCTTCATTGCGTTTATATTTCTAGGGCGAGATGCAAAATAGCGACGGGTTTGAACGCATGTAAAACCTTCACATATACACACATGTACGAGTACTTTTTTCAACTCGCAGCAGAGCATCAATGGTAGACGGCGACGCTATCGTCGAGAAATTGAATCGTTCGGATGGAAATTCGCAGTCATACACATGGCCACTCGCGACATATGTATATGCATACGTGCACCTGACACATTCGTGAATCTGCGCACATATATGTTGTCTTCTATGTATATATCGTATACCTCTCTACCCGAAATACGGTACATACGAAGTCTGATGTCTACTATAGACTAGTTTCAAAGATTTCTATCTTCTCATCAAAATTTATACACCAATTTTTTTTTTTTTTTTGCGAAACACGTATTCTTTCTAAATATTTGAACACGATTTAGGCTGAAAATCTCGATATGTGTTTATACGAATAAGATGGAAAAAGAATATTGATATTTTTTTAGCCTGATAGTACAATATCGGTTATTTGAAATGTCACTTTATATAGTCTGAAAAACATAGAAATTTATTATTACACATATTTCCTGTTTCCTCTCCAATCCCAAAATATGCACTTTTTGTCTATCTATAATATAGGATTGTTTGAATCCTCGCGGGCAGACAGTTTTGTAATTTAAAACAGAAATTGATTCAGGTCATCATCCCCTGGAGTGTCAAAATCTAGATGTGTTTTTTTAATTGCCCGCGAGGTTCCTGCAGTTATACTCATGCAAAATACTATTTTCGCACAATGTACGTGCATACGTACTGTAAAATATCAAGTAACACACATTTCTACAATATCCACGTACAAAATAGAGGTGACGTATATCAAGTCGTAGTTGCATCGTAAACGCGTCACGTTTCGTTACACTCGAGTTTAGCCTACGTTTGCGTAAAATTTTTCCGACATGTTCTACCGCATTTTTTACGGTGCCAGAATTTTCAAATTCGCCTCAGTGCGACGATGTTTACCGAGCTGCATCCAAAATCACGCGCATTCTAACTGTGAGTTTATCCATTACTAAAATTACATTCGCGTCGCACAAATTATTACGCATATATTGCGTGCGTATTTTCTTTACGTCACGCACAGCAAGATAATTTCAAATGTAATTTTACAGTCTCTATACGGATTTACTAGACTTTATAGTTATATACTATGACTGTTAATTTAGCGTGATATTTGCGACGGAGTATTTGATGTTTCGTTAGTTGCTCATTCATTCGAAGATTGAAAATAACCGCACAGTAAACTTGGCGCATTTCACTTTAATATCATTAGTTTTATTATTGATGCGCTTTACTGTATCCGCTTTGCTTTTTCTCTCTTCCAAGTTTTAATTAAATTTTTTATTATTTTTCATACTGAAAGGAAAAATTGATATTTCTCAAATCAATGAAAAATCTTTCTCATATAATATATATAAGCTTTATAAAATTATATAATACACAGTTAATAAAAAAAGGCAAGATTGAAAATCATTTTAGACTCATATTTTTGCAACAAAAAATTTGTTCATATCATTTTTGACAATAGTCTTTGTTATTCATTTCATGAAAAAAAAAAAAGAAGAAAATAATTATTTTAAACTCATACACGCGCATATCGATTTTCTTATTCTTACTGATTGTTCCAAAAAAATAGAAAGTGAAATCAAAAACCGCAAATATTAAGATATTAATATTAACAAAAAGTTATTATGATGCGTTCGTTAAACATCGCGTTGCACTTGATCATTAATTACAATATCCTGCATTATATTTAACATCGTAAACGTCAACATCCGAAAGTTTCTAACGTTCGCGGACAGTTTTACAAGAGTTTGGATGAAGAGTTAGTCTTTTAGAAATATTAATATTGTCGCACGTAAACGTGCACATTAGGCGTGCGTACATATGCGTATTCATGTATATACATGCGGCTGCGTGAGGATACAGTATGTACATATATCAAAGACGGTGGTAGATGTTGAGCTCAGTGGAGCAACCATGTGGTAATGTATCAAGGTCAGTAATTTATGGCAGGACGGTTAAACTCGTGCGCCGCCCCTCTCGGAGAGAAGATCTGAAAGTCAGATCTGGTTTCTCCCCCCTCTCTCTCTCTCTCTCTCTCATGCTCTCGCTTTCTCGTACATGCGCTCTATCCTCTAAGAAACTCGCGACATTACAAAAGGATCATCAAATAGCACGTTAAATTACGACGCTCGCGACGTTGTTACGAAACATTCGGCCATTTTTGCCGGAGGGTAGGCGGAATGCCCAGGGAAGGAACTGACTAATTTGTCATCACGAGCGACGCATCTCGCCGCGCGATGTGCTCTAACGTAACTTTTCAATTATTCATAGCAACTGGCGCATACAGATATGCTGAAGCTCACTTAATATATCGCAACTTCTAATAACGACATTCGCGAGTTATTCTACCTAGATCTTTATTTACTATAGTAAATGCACGGTGATGCATGATGAGACACTATCTCTATTCTACATCTGAATTTACGCAATAAAATTTGAAAACTACACAATAAAATGGCATCAGAACAATGTTAAGCATATTCAGAAATTTCGCCGATTCTAATTACAAATCGTAAAAGATGCAATTAAATCGATATCTTGGTGAATATTTACGAACAGATTACTTGATATGATCATCATTTCTGATGAATCGATACTAAAATTTTTATAGCGTCAAATTATTAAAATCTAATTTGTTATTGAATCATATTTCATACGGATATATTTATAATTTAAATATTAATAATTTATCGATTTCTAATTTGATTCCGTATATATATCGTTAATGAAACACAATACGTATCATATTTTAATTAAAGGTAGACTGTAAATAATAAATTTCATCAATTATTACATATTATAAAATAAATGCATTGTAATGTGTGACTTTATTTCATTAATAAAAATTATGAATTATATGTAATAACGTGCAAATTCTCAAATTATACATTCATCAAAAATTCCAATACGAAGTTGTAATTTCCGCATAATAAATAATGCTGCTCTATAGTATTTCCAAAATAAAATAAAAAATGTCATATACGAATGCACCTTATTAATTTTAATTAAAGAGAGAGAAACATATTTGTAAAATGTTACAAAAGTTATTTCTAATATTGTAAATTATTAATATATATATATATATATATGCATGTGTGTATTTTATTATTAGAAAATCGAAAATAATACTTTATATGACTCTTTATGTGTAAAATGAAAAAAAAAAAAATATGTAGACGCTATTGTTATATATTTAATCGTAATCAATTATTATGAGTTTTATGTGCTATAATGACGCTTTTAACGCATTGTAAAAATCAATAGTAATAGAGGAAATAAAAAGTAATTATAATCTTCTCCTCTTTAGCTTAAAATAGATCTTAGATAACATCAATTACTGCAACCGATAATAAATCTGAGTGTTCTCCGATGTCAATATAAATATCAATATATTATAAATCTCTATTTAATCAAAAGCTCAAATATAGATTTCTTCCACCATTTGACTGATTACAGGTAATCTTAGTTCACCCTAGATTTTTTCCCTCAACATATTTCGTATTCTAAAAGAGATATTTCAATTATAATTTAAGAGTCATTAATATCGCTAAAAAAATCACAGAGATAATCGCAAACCTGAAAGATTAATGAGAAAGATCATTGCAAAAATAAAATTCTATATATGTGCTCTCATACATTACACATTATTTCGTCATGTCTGGGCAAATTGCGGTCTGAAGCTGCCGCCTTGCGGCAACCCCCGTGGAAGACTTAACAACCAGACTATACGTGCATGCATGTATACTTGGCATCACTAAATCTCGCGACTGCATTCCATAATCCCGGCTCCTCTTTGGTGGTAGTGACGTTACCTCGTAAAATTCTCAGGCCCAACAGGCGACGACAAGCGGAGCGCACGAACTACTTGACAGCCGGCCGAAAACCAGGATAATATAAAGGTGAAGGCGACGGCATCCCATCTTACAGAATATGACGCCCGTATCGCGATGCGCACGTAAGCCAAGAGAACGTCTATTCGGAACGACGATAATCCCGTATATCGTATCGTATCACTAAAGCGAGAATTTTTACGGATAGCTTTATGCAACATCATTTATCAGTTGATGAAACTTTCGAATAATAAATTAAAGAAAAAATGTGAAGAAACTCTTTTCTTATAAATAAATTAAGCAAAATAAATTTAATAGATATGATTCTTTACTTAATGTATAATTAATTATGTTATAAATTATATTAATATATAATTGATTCCTATATCATTTTTATTTTTTAACTTTATTGCTTTATTTATTTATCCTTAATTTAATTATCTATTAAAATTTAACAAAAATTAAATCTTTTATATATAAATTTAAATTAAGTACGTAAACGAAAAGATAGATATAGCGCTAGAAAGATGTTTGAAAATTTAATGTAACTAAATCCTTTACTAGTGCGATTTAATATCTAATTTACTGCTTTAATTTGACATTTACATATAAAGTTGGTGACGGTCTCTTATTTTCATAAATAGCACGACGAATTTACTCTTTGGAAATTACTGTTAGCTGACACAGATTTATATATTTATATATAACGAGCGAAGAGATTGAAAACCATTTCAATTTATATATTAATTTTGAATAAAAAAAATACTTTCTTTAAACCATTTTGCCACATGATAATTTGATTCTTTAATCAATTAATCTTACATATCTTTGTTTTATAAATGTGATTACACGAAAGAGAGCAGATAAAAATGATTGTACAGGCAGCATGAAGGAACATATCACAATTTCGCGATGTGTACAATATCAGAATAATAATCTTACGAGAGGATTCTCGCTTCTGACATCATAATCTAATATAAACGCAATAACGGATCAGAGACAGTTAACGATCGACCCACTATCGTGTTTCTCGAGTGTATCTAATAAAACTGCAGGCGCATCGTCATTCGTCACGAATCCTGCCAAGCGAGCAGATCGCTGGTACGGCACAAACTAGTCTATCTTAAACTCGTAAGTGACGGAGTTCTAAGTAAGCGGGTGGACGCGCGAGCGAGAGTGAGTTAGGTCTGCCTTTGAGATGCCATCCACGAACTTGGTCTGACCACGTCGGAAAATCAGATCCCGTTGGAAAGTGCGAGGCTTGTTCGCCGTACGAATTTTCGAAGCAGACACTTTCGCAGACGCGAGCGAAAACTTTTCGCTCCGTTGTAAACGAGTCATTGGAAGTTAGTCGACGTAAACATTATACGAAAGTTCGTTTATCCCGTCATAAAAAAATTGCACCGTCATAGAAAAACATTCGCCCCATTACAGTTTCCAGTGCTTTGTACGCAATAACGTCGCGAGGACTTTAACCTTACTTGTGCAACGGATATCGCTTGAAATATATTTATTTTCCAGTTTTCTTCGTTAATTATATTTAATTATTATTTAATTCATTGCATCCCGTAAATTATTTTATAAAATAAATTAGAGCAAAAGACAGAAAAATGTATTTATCTAAAATACAAAATATCTTAAATGTTTTAAATTTTGATCAAGTCTTTTATAAAAACATTTTTAACGTATAAAAATTTATAAAAATTGATAGATATACAGTAAAATTCGAAATATTAAAAATATTGCTTAATATATATGTTATAATACTTTCATTACGTTCTTACCTAATAATACGTAAACGGCCGTTCGCCGTCCTATTGATTTAAAGAGAGAAGTCTTAATAATCTAAATCCTTTAATGTTATATCATCATTGAAAGTTTACAATATGAAAAGGAAAAGTCAAACTAGCTAATCTGCTAACGGCATCGCTTTTTAATCTCTCACTAAACGGAGACCCACCGCGAACGTTACTTAACCGCTATTAACGGCGACCATTTCGTACCCTAACCGCAGCAAAGTGGTAGAGACGTTTCTCCACCACACGTAGGCACGACGGAAACGTTCAACGATCCCACTCGTAATTTATTTAATCCGGTTCCACGACCAGAGTGGATAACGACGATTCCGTAGCGACCTATTCTCTCGTTCTTACGTTCAAAACGACGGCAAGTTGCGTCATGCGCTATAACAAGCGTCTTTCCTAACGGAATGCACTCGTAACGCTAATTAATAGAAAGCAGCTGACGTAATGCGCCGAATGCGAGTCGTCGTCGTGCGAGACAGGAAATGCATATTTCATTGCTAGAATGCAAATTTAACAGCGCTCGACGTGTCTGTGCGCACATCCCGCATTATCCCGCGATGTAAGAAAGGAGAGACGGAAATGTGGAAACGGCGGATAGGAGGAAAGAGAGGGTAAATGGATGAATAGAAGGAGACGACTGACTCCTAGTGGCGGATGACCTGAAATTAGTGAATTAGGGAGAAAGGGGGGCGCAGGAGGAAACGCGCAGATAGGCGGCAATTATACGTAACCCTCGAGACTGTACAACACAGGGATTGCGCGGCGAGTGTACTTAAGTCTAGCCGAAATTTCACCCCGGATACTCTCGTGCATATCCACAAATCGAGCGGGAAGAACCGGGAACACCGCTCCAAAATGTTGATGTAAACGCGTGCACGTTGGAGATACGCGTACATGTGTTATCGACGCTGAGATTTTAGTCGCTCACTGCCCGCCCCCGGTCATGCCGTGTAACGCATTATACGTTTCGCGCAATTTATTAGAATCATGGAGCATAGTGTGAACAAAAATTGAAACACTATTCTAACAATATATTTTTATAAATAAACCGCATCGAAAAATCCATTATTTTTTTCTGCCAAACAATTATCGAGATATCATAGATTAAAAATTAAAAATCTTCAATTATTAATTTGTGATATTTCGATAATTATTCGTCGGAAAAGAAGGTAAAGAATTTTTCAGCTCGGTTTAATCAAAAAAATATGCTCTAAAAATAGAGTTCTAACTGTTTATTCTCTGCATATGAAATCAACAAGCATCTCTTTCACTGACTAAACATAAGATCACGTTTCTACATTTATAGAAGAAGTCCTTTCCTTTTTTTTTTTTTAGAAACTAATAACAGAGTGTAATAAAGGAGTTATCACCATTTAATTAAGTGGTCTTTACTATCATACACATACGTATAAATAGAATTTCAATTTCAAATAAAATTTTCATTATAAATTTAATAACTTCTATAATTTTCAATAGCTTTCTCATAAAAATCAATATTTCATGTTGCACGACGTGAATAGGAAATAATAATTTAATGTAACCGTCAATTTACTTATCAATTAATTAGAATTAAAATTTAACTGTTTGAACAAATCAATATCATTATCCTTTTAGATTTATAGATGTAAAAAAAAACTCCAATGTTTTAATAAATCCGATAAAATGAAAAAATTTTCCAAGATATTTATTATTTTACAAAAGTTAAAATTATCCATACTTTTATGTTATTTCAAGATTGTGTTATCTCTTTCCATTTTACTATTACTACTATCTATTAAATAATCTTTTATCATATTCAATATTATGTGTTTATTCGCAATACTATTTTCGTAAATATTCTGCAGTTTTCAGTGTGGCGCGTGATCGTAAAATTACACAGTCAGTTGCTTGTAGGAAAGAGAAAAAGAAAAGACGACAACCAAGTTGAAAGAGCAGACAGTATAGTGCTTAAGTACAAGCTTTCCTGTTCCCATGTCCTTTTCTTATTTTCTTCGTACCGTAATATAGTCATAGTTCTATTATTTGCTTCTCTCTTTCGTATTCTAAATATGCAAACCGTCTCATATTCAATATACGCAAAAGACTTAACAGCTCTATATATATATATAAGCATGATAAAAGTAAAAGAGAATAATGTTCATAAAGAACAAATTGAAAAAAAAATTCACACGTCAAACACGAAATTCTTCAATTTAAAGAGATGCCTACAGTGCCATTATATATTCTTTAAGAATTTATAGTTCTGACTTTGCAAATACATATAAATAATAAATTTCTGTTTCTAAAATATTTGTAAAAAAATGGTACACACAAAAACACACACTATGAAATATTCGTCATAATGAATAGACAATTTTGACGAATAGATAATTTATCAATTGACTGCAAGTTTACACATGTAAGGAAAATAAATAGACGATATTGATCGCTGCTGGCATCAAATATTAACGTTGGAACCAAACGGGATACAATTTCCGTTAACGTGCTTAAATGTCAAATATCAATTTGAGTCAAATATCAATTTAAGTTTTGAAGAAAATCTGTTAGTGCTATATGTGGCATCGTACACAACAACAATTAGTATTAATGAAATGTCTATCACATTATGCAACGTATGTTACGTAAAGTTAGCAATTTATAATTATCTTTAGTAACATAATATAGTGTTTGTATTTGCATATATTAATAATATAAAAATTCATAAAAATAATTATTAATTTATTAAATAAAATTTAATAAATAAATATTACACACTAAATAAATATTATAAATTTTAAATAAAAAATATCTAATACACAATAGTCTCTCAATACAATAAGATGCACAATAATATCTCAATATAAAAATTATCATCTGCAATCAAAAATTATTTATTAAAAATGATGAAAAAATATTAATCAATATCCTGCACTCTTGTTACTTACAAAATAACTATTAGATTCAATAATTTTGCAAATAATGTTTTTCATCAAAAATATTTATAACTTGAAATATGAAAAAGATTTAAATATTTTAATGTATGCACAGACACACGCACATTTTTAAATTAATTAATCGATTTTGTAAAAGATTATATAGCCAATCTATTAATCTAATTTAATATAAAGAAAGTAATGAAGGAAAAGAGAGAGAGAGAGAGAGAGAGAAATGTAATTTATGACAAAATTCTAATGTCTAATTATGGCGATATATTCACGCGTTCTGTCTTGATAGCGCACACGGAATATCGCGTTCGCGATTAGCATGCATATTACATTTCGTTGATTTCAACTACCGCTTCAAACAACGTCAGCGAGAAATTCCTGCCGAGTCTTAGGCTAACCCGGTGGAAAGAAAAAAAAACGAGTTTAAAAAATGAATTAATTTTTTTCCATGCATAAGCGTTGTTTTTTGCTCTTTGCAAAAGCGCGCTGTTGAAAATTGCGGTTGACAAAGCTTGCGCACGGCAAATTTCGATCATTTTCGCAAATCGCCGGGTGACAAATAGGCGATCGAGCAGCGTGAGCACGTTCGAATGACGATGATAGCCGGGGCACAATTAATGGAAGTCCTTGCGGATGATATTCGTACGCGTGTGTAACTCGCGCGCGTATGTTACACTCGAAAATATATGGCGGCGGAATGCGAATCGAGCGCGACACATATCCACGTATTCGTGACGTATGAGTGTGTGCGTATCGCAGAAAAATATTGCCACCGCGTTTAGCTTACGGATCTTTCCGTCGCTTAATTTCCAACCAACGTTGACGCACATTTTCACATTCAGCCTCTATATTAATACTTATCTGTCAGATATAAAATGTGATTTTATTTCATTTATCGTTTTATTCAAGTGCTACACCATAATTCGCATTTCCATATAATGTGAACTTTGTTTCACGTATCCATCAGTAATGGCATAAATCATCCAAGTATGGGATTTAATTAATTATACAGATAATTCACGTAGAACAATATTTCATTACTCTCTGTATGCAAGAATTTCTATATGGGAAGCAGCATAAAAGCTATTTTTAATTTTTGCAATATTACAATTATTGATGCGTAATAATCAGGTAAAACTAAAAATCTTTGTTTTTGTGTCCCGATATATTTCGATTCTTTCATATTTTCTAGAACTTGTTTTAATTTACTAGTTTTATTATTATTTTTTTATTGATATGCTCGTAGAGGCACGAGGAAATCACGTTTCAATGAATCGTATTATTTATTTAACCAAATTATTGTTGTGTACTAAAGACAAAGAACAAATTTATATAAGGGCTATTCTTATAGTACTTAAAATGACTAGTTCATAATATTTTTAAGAGAATAAATATTGTGTATACCATACACACTCGTAGATTCGCGTGACGGATAAATCAGAACTACCTTATGTGGAGAGACTCAAGGCAGGTTTAAAAAGCATGTCACAGAGAATACTGACAGTTGCAAAGAACGGATAGCATGCACGTAGCAATTATGTTAAATAAGATGAAAACTGTTAAAGAACTTTTATGTACGTTTTGTGTGAGAGAAAACTTTGTTTTGAAAATCGACAGTATCATACTACGTTTTGTCCGAATACAATTTCGCTGACAGACTTTCACGAATAATTGCAAAGTACAAAATGAAAATTGCATGTCCAATTCAATTTCTATAAAAAAATAAAAAAAAAAAGATTAATAATACGTCACGCGAGCGCATTGTGCAATACATTGTAAACATGATTTTATAGATATATTTTGATGTACAAATAGGAAAATATTTGAATATTTTTCTTGTATATGTCATGCACAAGCTCTAACTTATATAAACAGCTCGCAGTTATGCAGTTGTAAAATAGTTTTAGTTGATTAAAGTTCTGGAGCTCCTAATAATTGGATCAAATTATTAAAGGGCGAAACATTTGTACGGAACTACTTGATTCCTGTTGAAAGCTCATTCAATGTCTCAACAAGCACTGATCTGCTCATCACTTGAATTACCATAACGCCATATTCCGGGTAAATGGCGGCATGTCCGACATAGAATTACGTGATTCACTATTCTACAAGACGTCATATATGCAGAATATGTAAAATATGCTCTTATCAAATATGCAGCACATAACAAAATTTAGAAAGCATTTAATTTCACGATACTCTTTTACATTGTATATAATCTGTTTATCTACACGAGTATGCTTGCAATGCGAAGGCTATGTAACACTTCACTAATATTAGCATAAATGTAAAGATAATTTTAAACATAATCCAACTTATAGTCTACTTTGCCATATTCATATTCTTCTGAACGGCGCGAGTAACTTTGAAAGTGGAATATATTTACATACTTAAGAGCATACTTAAGAACACCTTGTTTCTCTGTTTATTTGAAAAGACTGTCGGATATGTGTCAAACATGCACACATAAAGGATTTAATAAATTTAATAAATCTGTATCTTGATTTAATCCAGTTTTCATTCGAAGAATTTATTATTTAATTTTAAAACATTTTCTAATATAATTGATTTTATAAGATGTACACGGTATAAATAAGTCTTGTTAGAGAAACAGAATTTTTTTCCTCATTCAGTATCATGAATGTAAGAGGATTTGTGCGCGCAAAAAGATATAAATGTAGAAACAGAATCATGGAAGTGTGTGGAATTTGCGTTTTGCTAAAGCATGTCTTAGGACGGTAATGTATTACGCGAAATCGAACTAGAGCAGAACACGAGCAGTCGAAGTGTTCCAAAGCATAGCGGTGCAGCTTCGCTAGTGAAAGGCGGAGCGCGTTCCGGAATGAACAGAACTTGAACACTTTGCACTGATTTGACGATGTAAAGGATGCGATTTACAAGCTCAATCAACTTCTAAAAGACTGTGGATAAAAGAGAAGCTCTAGCTTCTCAGTTCAAAACTACTTAATTAGCATAGATTATGCTATAATTAAAATGTGTATATCATAAAACCTTAAAGAATTTTATGATAATAATTATGACCATATATAATTTATCACATACATACTAATGCAAAAGTTTATTTAGATTAAATTTTACACAATCAGGAAAGTTCTAATTATATAACTTTAAACTATTTATGCAAATATAATAAAAGTAACAAATCAATACAAATTATTTTTATAATATAAAAGTTTAATTACTATTCAGAATTTTATTTGAGTAAAATAAAGTGCATTAAAAAGAGATATTCAACTCTCGTTTGCTACACAAGATTCAATATTAACGGTGAAAGGCTTTAGTATTCACTAGAGTCGAACTTTCTGAATAACACAGTCGTACTTTTCGTCTTGATTACTTTTGAAAGTAATAAAAGCCCTAAGTTCCGTTCAGTAATTCAATTCCTAAATGATTTATTAATATGCCATTAAATTTCCAAAAAGTGCACTTTAAAGTTTAACACGTAAGATTTTATTTATACGCGCGCTTCGAAAATCATATTTGAGAGTTCTCTCCACTTTTATATAACTAACACTCGAAAACTAATTCGATCGTAATCGTTTGATATATTGCTGAAACTTTGATAAATTATTTGATTAAATGCAGGTAAATAAATAAACATCGATAAAATAAAAAAAAATCAAGATATTAATCAAGTAAATTGAAAGCATACATAAGTTTATAAATGTTCAAGTGATAGAAATTATACTGGTTGCGTTGTATTGTAATTAAATTAATTTCATTAAGTAAATAGTTTCTTTTTCCTTTTTTTTTCTTTTCCGTTTTATACCATATATTATAGTTTATATTATAGTTGAGATGAAAATAATGCATATGAAATCATACGATACTGCAATACGATAGCAATTTTTTGTAATCAATACATCATTTTAGTTAATTATACGCTCGACCACTTTTGTCTTAAAGGATAATAATATCCTCGCGAGGTGAAGGCAAAGTATTTCGAAATGATCAAGCACGGACTCCCAACGAAGCTTATCACAGTAATGAAGGCGCAGCTATCAAGGCATAACGGTGTAACGAGAAGTTTGACTGACGCGAGACAGACAGCTAAATATTCTATTCAAGTTGAAAAATTAGCGCGAATCGTGAAGTGAACAACGGAGGTATATATTACGACGAGTTATAATTAACTGCTTTGATTATAATTTCTGATCTTACATACTTACATCTTACAGACTTGATAAATTTAATGTCATAATATATGTATTAGTAAAAATGTGAATCCATCTGATACGATCTATCTTTTTTTTATTTATTTATTTATTTAAAAACCGTGATAAATCAACTATTGATAAAAAGTGAAAAATTTACCTCATTATGCAGCAAACTTCGTCTTTTAATCTGAAATCCAATTCTCGCACCGCGACAGATATACAAATCTCCCAATGCAATTTAAGAAATAAGAAATCAAGTCGCTTTAATATTTCAATCAAACTCTCTTCTATTAAAACTTTTCCATAAAAATCTCATGCTTTGTAATTTTGTTTTGTTAAATCCAATATTTTAAATTAAAAAAAAAATATTTATTTTCTTTCAAAAGAAAGATAATTAGTAGTATTTAAAATATTTTATTAGATTTAAAATAAACTTTAAAAGAGTGTATTTATTGGCAAATTTATAATCTTTCCTTTATCTAAAATTAATTTAATTAAACATCTTTTACAGAGCTAAAGTTAAGGAATATAAATAAATAAAAAAAAAATATGTAATTCATTAATAATTTATTAATTAGAAATGTACTTTTATCTATAAAAAATTAAAAATCATGACTTCATTATTGCGAGAACGTTTTTTAACGCTAAAATCTCGTGAAGGAATGACGTCCAATCTAATTATCTTTTGTTGACGAAAAGTCCTTATGTTCCACGAAAGATACGTAAAAGATCTGAAATGATGTAAATCTTGCGAAACACCCGATATACATAATAAAAACAAATTTCATCGCGAACTCATAAACACTCGCTGCTAAGCATCGCTAAGAAAGGTCACTTGGCACTTAGGCAACCGGCACGCTCGCTGCCACCTAGTCAGCCGCCCCGCCAGGCGCCCCATTCAGGCAGGCAGTAGGGAGAGTCAGGAACGGGCCAGACGAACAAGCGGGCGCCAGTCTACCGTGGGCGCACGTCGTGGCACCACGTGTGCTCCGATTCAATGTTTTCATACGGCATACTCAAGTTCAACCTTTTCTTTTTATTCTGATTATACGCAGTCTCAACGCATAATCATTTCAGTGATTATTTATCGAATGTGATCGGACCGAAAACGCGAGAACGTAGTGGTGACGGACTCTCAGTCAGTAGTAGTGTGTGTGATACAGTGCGACGAACAACACGGAGGGATCTATCGATGATCTATGATCGCATAAGCATGAGGTAACGTCCGTTCGAGTGATCGTATCTACGTGATATTATGTGATTTTGATTTTGATTTATCGTTCCACGCTTGTTCGAGTCTCATCGACTTTCATGACGTTCATAAAGACGGCGATCTTCGCTCTTACTGCATACCGTAATTTATTCCGACACGGCGTCACGAATGTGTGTTACGAATCGATGATCAATGTTTGACGCCACGAGCTTTGGAACAAAGTCAGCTGCGTAGCTCGTGCGTCGAGTTAAACGCGAGTTGAGTGTATCGTGTATGGCAGATATTATTTTTCATGATCCTGCGCGCAGATAAGTTACGTCAGTTTTTCCTTTGCAACACGCATGAAAAATAGAAAATGTCATTAAATAATGCATATCGTTTCGCGAATCGGCAAAGTTAAATTTGATATCCCACAAAGGGTATATTATAATACCGTTCTAATGATATCTTCAAGATAATGTAATCATTTAAAAGCCCCTTGCCAGTGTTTCGTTTAGCATAACGAAGTACTCAGAACAATGTTTTTGCTAATGTGAATCAATTTTCCTTAGATTTCTACATCTAATTATAAAAATATGGAAAAATAAAATTAATCACTTTTTTTATCCATAAACAAATTGTTTCACGTTCTCTTTTGCCTGAAAATTTTAATATTTTATAATACCATCAATAATAAAAACTCCTGAAAAAATTAAAAAAGGAGGTAAAAAAAGAAATTATTTTATTATTATATTCTTTTTCTTTTACATCCGAGATAAACCAACGCATTTCCAGCCATAAAAATAAAAATTTTTAAAGATATAGTCTTGGTTGTTTGTTAAGATTAAATCTGACACTCGCATAGAATTACATTACGATTTCATTAAATTTAAAATGCGCGGCAGATATTAAATAATTTTCTCTAACTAACAAATTGCATCACTAGTTAAGCAGAAATGGTAGACACTTTTTTTTCTTTAGCTATTGTTGATGTTTATAATTTGATATTTGCAATCACATTATTTTTATTAATTATGAATTGAATAAAATCAATTGAATATGTCATTGAATATATCAATTGATTCTAAGATAATCATACAATAAAGATACTATTTCCGAAATTATATTAAACACATCTGTATTATATTAGGTTCATATTGCTTTAACATTCAATACAATTGGTATTCTTTACATGCATTATATAACATGATTTGATTAATAGCTTTTCATATATATTATAATTTGAATTGATTAATCATTTTCTCTCATACGTATTACAGTTTAAAAATTTAATAAATTAAAGTTTTCATTTAAATCTATAATTAAATCGTAATTAAATTATTTATCCAATTTCCGTATTTTTGGAAATTTCATATTTTTTCAAAAACGTTAAACGGTAAACCATTTGATATCAATATAATTCCGAATGCTAATTATATGTAGCTACAGTTGTATGCAACTACAGACAAATTTTTTTTATTTATTTCTGTTCCGTTTTAAAATGATTATGATTTGTATCTGAAAGTATCCGCTTTCATTCCACTACACTGAGAAAAAAGAGTTGTTGATTTGATTAAATGTGTTCAACTGATTATTATTTCTTTAATTGAAATATTTAAATATTTAAGTTAAATACGACATATTAAATTTAACATGACGTATTTGACTTAAATACTTAAATATTTCAATTAGAAAAATAATAATCAGTTGAACACATTTAGTCAAATCAACAACTTTTTTTTCTCACTGTACGTACTTTGAGATGACTTGAAGATGTTCCTATATGTCATAATAACTATAATTTTAAAGGATTTGCATGCCGATATCGCACCGTTTCCTCGAATTCAAATACTTTAAGAGAAATAGTAGAAGCCCACATTTCTACCTTAAATGTTCACCATAAATTCTCGCGCAACTTTCAATTTTTCATCATTCTAGTCAGAGATGGTCCAAGCACTATTACATCTATATTCGGTTTTAAATTCGAGAATGCGAGCACAATTCGGCATAAATGTGCTTTCAAAACTTGGTAGGATTATTTGAAATTTAAACAGTATGTGGATTTTGAGTTTCGTATTCTCCTGCCCGTAGATTAAACAGAAGGGCCAAATTAGTTTGAATCCCCATGAGGTTACTTCTGGCTCGTTATTATACTGACCAAGGCAATCCCAAATACAGGTATTCAAATACGTGCGTGACTTTCGATTTGGTCATTCTGTACGCGTGGCACCGCACACAATGCACGAAGCGTGCTATTAACTATATTTGTCCTCGACAATTGGTTAGCGAAGCGATATTATCGAGAATATCCTTGCACGAGTATTTAGTCACTCGACAGTAGAATATAGATATATATGGAGAAATTGTAATCGGAAATTAAAAGTTTTCCTTTATTTCTTTCTAAGCATCTATTTCTCTCGCGATCCGTCATTTGACGTGACAAAATGAAGTTACGTAACAAAGCCAGCGTGGCAAAACTTTGCCCTCAACTCGAAATCACGACTTGATTTGCCTAACAAAGATATGCGTACAATAACAACGCGCTGTTTTAGTAAAAAAAGAAAGCGAAACTTAGATCTCTTTAAATTCTATTTTAATTACGTCATTGCGATATTTTTCCCTTTAAGAAAATGAAAACAAAAGAAGCTGCCGGAAATCTTTTAGTGCTTCAGCCAGGTCAGCTTTCATTATTACTGATATTAATTTGATCATTATTTACAGCACGGTAAAACTAAAGATTGATTACGGAAAGGTTATTAATATCAATTTATAAAGAAGAAGGAATTTATTATATGGAAACCGAGTTGCAATATCTCTAGCTGCACGTTACAGAAAAAAAAATATAACACAGTTAAACCGTTCCATTTCATATAACGCGCACGGGGATATCGTTTATATTTATTTTCAAAGTATTTTTTGCAAATTTTTGTTGATGACCAAAAATATTTTCCTTACCTATACAATATAAAACTAGGCACTGGTAATATTGAAAGAAATATGATACAAAAATAAATATAAAGATGTAGGTTATGTATATATAATAAAACTATTCGAGATAATAAACGATACAAAACGAATTCCTTAATTGTCGCGAATTGAAAAGATGTTAAATAATTTTTCAGGAATAGCAATTGAGAGTTCGGCGAGATACAATCAGATTCTAGAGAGATACTCTTGCCGCGGGGCATGCCAGAATCCAAGAAACAAACGCGAACTTAGTTAGAACTGCGTGCAAGACATGTCAAACAATTTAGCTGCAACTGCAAGGCTGTGCTCTATATAGATCTTAGTAAGTCTAGTCAAATTGCAAAGCGACAAAAAACGGATGTAACAAAGAGAAGAGAAGCCTTTAACTGATGAAAACGAGGTAAATGGACCGAAATGTACGGAAATGCTCTATAAATCAGCGCGTATCTATTACTATAAAGTTTCTCAAACCATACCAATATTTCTGTACGCGGAACGTTTCCGAATCATTGGAGGTGCTTCCACAGCCGCAGATTTGATTTTAAACCCTCCCGAGAATAGATCCTCGCTAGCCGACTCGTGCCCTTCTTGAACATCCTTTATAGTAGATGTACGGGCAACTGCTCATGAAAATGCATAATCTTGACGACACTGTAGTAACGTCAAACACGGGAAGTTTCAAGTTAAAAACTTCTGTGGAAAGTTTTCCGGACTATCGGCGAGGATAGTATGAACACGACATTTTCTCACTTATTCTCGAGCACGCTGACATAAAAAGGATCTCTGACAAATTAAGCTGGATATATATGTATATACAAATTTCACATGTCCATCAAAACTTTAGTTTATTTTTATGGACATGGCGAGAAGAAGATGACAGAAGAGGAAGAAAAAGGAAAAACGATAAATGGAGAACGCAATCACAATAAAACTCAATGTGAAAGTCGCGAATAGAGGATTAGCATCATAAGTGTGTGTAAGTGCACGCGCTTACAGTTTAAAATGTGGCCATTACAAGTAGTATATCGTGTGAGCCAAAAATAAAAGTAGCGAGGCATGCAACTTTGTGTTCTGATAGCGTTTCTATCCCTGTCGGACACGACGTCTGCACCGAGATCGATACATAGCTATACGACGAAGAGGAAGGTCGTATGTTCTTTCAGGGTCCTCCGACACAGGCGCAACCTTTATATATACCTGACCTCGAGTTTCTGCTGTACACTCTTATAGTCAGTATCGAGTATAGTCTGTAATTTTTGTTCCATCTGTCGACTACAAGTGCTCTATTCATCCTAACAATCGGACGTTTCCGAGAATCAATAGAAAAATGCTGTAAAACAATCTTATATCACATGCAAAACGGAATATTGAAAATACATATAAAACGATAGTACTACCGATTACTCTATCATTTGTTGTACATTGTGTAATATGAAAAGAAAAAAATTTTGAAAGAATTTATAATGTAATTTTTGCAAAAAAGATTAAAATATTTTTGTTCTACATGTTACTTGTAATTCGTATAGTTTAGTGAGCATAATTACAAATAAATGATTTCTAGACGTCACAAAATTTAAATGCAAAGATATTTTCCTTTTTGAATTTGAATTGAAGATGCATGTAAAAATCAAATAGAAAACGAAGAACGTTAAACGTTTTGTAGATTCAATCCTACATATCATGTGGCTTCTGAGGTCAAAAGGATCAAGTTGTAATTAGTCCGATTCAGATTAGATTAAGATCAGATTAAGAGTTACATCAGATAAATCATATAATAATAGTAATAATAATAATAATAATAATAATAATAATAATAATATATATATATATATATATATATATATATATATGACGTTTACAAATTTATTTTCATGATTAAGATAGAAAAGTCTTTTCCAGATGGTTTAATTTATTAAATATATTTTATTATAACTTATTATATAAATTTTATTTGAGCACGCAATATTCTGATATCACGAGTTATCAAAAAAAATGGATAATTTTTGATTCTTTTAAAAAGAGAAATGAATTTAAAATTTAATCGATATTTTCCAATTACATTTGTAACTGATTCCAATTTTTGGTGTAAAATTATGATTTTGCTGATTCAACTGATGCATTTACTAGTAGATAATTTATGTGTAAATGCCGCGGCACCGCATTATCAAGGTGTTACCGCGAAATGTTCTCCAATAATTGCGAATCGGCTAATCGCGAACAGCATGACACTATAAAAGCGGTTTATCCCGCATCGTCGCGTTCAACGCTTAAAGTTGCGCAAGATTTATACTTTTCGCACGGAAAATACAATGGGCAATAAATTCAAGCCAGCAACAATATCTAATCCGACAAGATGAAGAACTATTAGAGCAGCTGTATATAAAGGCAAAAAGAAACGGATACAAATAATGTCAGGAAAAAGTTACACTGAGCAATGCCAATTTAAATGATAATTTCTGAAAGCGAAATTTCTTTTCACAAGGCTAGCCATTATTTGATAATACGTTTAAATAAAAGAAAAAAGATGTTGAATTAACGTATTTGATAATGTCTTACTGGCACGCACTAAACGACATAAATTTAAATTCCGACATTTAACTATTTAATTCATGGAAAAAAAAAACACAATTTTTCGAGCATTTTAATAATGGGAGATAAATTGTATATCTTATACGATATTTTTTGAAGTGTAGCAACAAGTTGTTAAATGCTGTATAATAATCAAAAAGTTCATTGGCCGTTTTTCTAATATAGTTCACACGCAATAGTGATGCCATTACCCAGATTATGTACATCATGGCGTACAATTATTTTAAGCATCCAGTTTCAGGAATAGTTTTACAACATTGACAAATTATGATTTTTCGACTAAAATCTTTTTTTTTTTTTGTGAAATATTTGATACTGAATTTCATACTGAACAAATATAATACATCATTTAATCTGAAAAATATCTAATATTCCCGATTAATTACATCTTTTTCTCCTAGGAATAAAAAAAAGATCGAAAATTATTATTTCCACAATATTTATTGAACTCGTGAGTACATACCTTGTTCGAAGCGAAAAACACAATAAATTTTATTTTGTATAAGATTCCCATGAGAAATTTGAAACGGTGAAAATTGAACAAGCTCTTCGACAAAATTAGATATCGATCAATGCTCGGATTTTTATAAATTCCATAATAATCATCGAAAAAAAAAAAAGAACGAAAGTCAAACAGAAATGTAAATAGACAAATTTTGCAGAGTTGAAATGCGCAGTGCGCTAATGAAAACCTAATAGCATACATCCCAAAAAGCGAGTTTATTACCATATGTGTGATAAAGTAAATAAAAGTCCGTGCAAATTACAGAAGCCATTTGGCCGATGCGAGTGAATTCTGTTTGATAGCCGTCTACTTTACCGCAGCACGACGACTGCTGGCGAATGTAAAAATATGAGGCCGACACGAGCTTACTTTATTCCGTTGCCGATCGAAAGGGGAATATTGGCGTGCATAACCGTGTCACGTGTATGCGCGCGAAACACGCGAGCTTCTATTACGACACACCCGAAAAATTCAAAACCACCTTTCACTCCGACCCGCCCGAAAGAAACCGTAAGGGAGATGTTTTTGCGGAAAGACCTTGAGGTTCTGCTAGCAAAAGAGTATCCAGATAGAATTTCATTTGCAGTACCTTGGAGAATAGTATCCGCACATGCGCGTTATATCGAAGGATAAAGCTTCAACCTTAAAGCGGTTGCCTTCGAATAGTTCGGCGGATTTCGTGAACAATAACACGCGTCGGTCTTCGCATTATATAGCCTTCCATCATGGAGATTTTGCATTGTAACGTAACGTAAAGGTATTAGGAACGCGCGCCGTACTCGAGCATTGTCCAAAAATGGCAATACTGGACTTATCTCCTGAATAAAATCGAATTTTAAATGTGCTATATTTTCGATCCTCGTTTCTGCGATTTGAAATTTTTATTTACGCATTATTAAGCCTCCGCGCATTCGTTTTATACGAACATTTTATATAGCGCATTGAACGCATAAGTAAAGCTAAATCTGAATGTAATCGTAAAATCGCAAAGCCGATTTAGAGCAGTTTAAATTAACTAATGTAGGATCAAAAGTTCCTATATATTATTCCGTTATATTATCGTTCGATAATGTAGGGAATTGGCCGTAATCATGAATTTTCAAATTATTTAAATTCAAATTATATAAATATTTAAATTGCGAGTTACGTAAATAATAACATGGCAATATATACTTTTTGCAACATTAAAAAAATATATAATTCATAAATGTTAGCAAACATTATTAATATCTATAATATATTATAATATATTATAGAATATTATAATATCAAATTAAATGATATGCAAATTGATATTATTGACAGTAACATTATTGATTGTAGAGATTGGTCTTATTTAAAATCGCATTTTGCCGAGACGAGAAAAATGCAAAATTTTAAAAATTTAAAAAGATTTTTCGTATTTACATAGATAGTGCGTGATATTCTCTGTTGTATGACAAGTCTAGTCTAAAGTGAGAAGGTGGTGAGATCCGTTGAATCTCCGGTTGTTCAAGGATTAATAAATAATGAGAAAAATCTCACCGAGATTGCGGCAGTGGCACGCGTTTCTCCGTAATTTAACCAACACACCACTTCGCAAACGTATTTCTCCGTAAGCTCCTCTTTAAGCTGCATCGTACTGTTTATGTGACCTCGCACGCCGACGAAAAAGCTCGACCAAGCTCGATATCGTGTTCCAGGGTCTCACGAAACTTGCCAAGCGTACAATAAAGAGATGCCTTCCTCTCTCGCGGTCCCTTCATCTAGACTTTAAAACTTAGCGAACCAAAGTTTTTTCATCGCGTAATTAATTAGGTCATTAGAGTATTTTTTTAATGTCGCGGAACACAATCGCGCAGCAAAATGCATTTTTGCTGACAGCCACTATTCTTTGACGATAATGTCAAGCGACGTGTCATTGTCCGAACAAAGAGTAATTATTGAGAACATTTAAGCAAAATTAGATTAAGAAATTTTTGTCACGAAATATAATAAGATTATATATTTTTTATAGTTATTTTTTTTTAATTAATTTTTACTTATTTGTGAAAATCAGAAAATATACCGATAATATAATTCCATATGATCCGATTGTACTACGGTATATCGATTACATACACGTTACGTGTAATATTAAAGGATTAAAATTTAAAAGGTAATGATATAACGCAAATATATGAAACATAATTGGAGCATCTCTAAATATATGAAACTATAAATTACTCTGCAATATCGAAATCGCAAATATTCTTTATTGGCGTATTATGTGTAATGATTAACTATTTTACGTCTATTACTTTGTAGTTAAATTGCACATTAGCGCCATATTTCCACTTTGATCTGCAGCAATTTGCCGAATATATAAACGGATTTTGTAATAATGTTTCGCTACTTTTAGAATTAAATGAAATATCACATATGAGAGATAGTCTTTCACTTCAAACGCGCTTTATGCAAAATTCACATGCATTTACAGTTTATTACACATATACATATATCAAAAATTGCATTAGTTCAAAAATCATTAATCAAATTTTTTAATTTTATCTTGAAAGCAAGCACACATACATGTAGTACTAAGTCTTGACTTTTATATAAAATGAAAGAAAGAAAAGAACGAAGATTGTACTTCCCTTATTAAGCTATGCCGGATGTAATAGAAAGGCTAATTTATATACTCTGCACGTATTATATGTTGTTTGTATATATCCACATTCGCTTTTGTGCACGCAAAGTATATAAAATTAACTTCCTTTATCTAAATATCAAGTCCAACTCGTGACCACTATGAATCAACAAGCAGCCCCAGTTGAAGTTATATCACGCATACAATGTGCATTCTACATAAATCATATGATCCTAAAGTTTTATTAGTGTAATATATAACAAGATATTATAGCTCTTCATTTTTTTTTTTTTTTTTCTCCCAAAAAAATAGTATATGATTAATATATTCTCTCTATCTTTGTCTCCCTTTCTCTCATTCTCTCTAAACTCATTTCATAAATTTCAAAAAAAAATTTTCTCTCTAATCTGAAGATGAGTATTATTGACATAATTGATGAGTGTGAACGAATAATTTAAATTTTTTATAGATATATTTATTGCACTATGAAAGCGTTAAATAAGATGTCATTTTTACGTAATGAAGTAATGTAAATGAAATATCATTCTTATTAAGGACAGCTATAAATTTTAATTAGTTTTATAATATTGATTATAGCTGTCGAATTTGAGACGCATAATTTTTTTTAAATCATTCATTTTTTAAACATTGATCCATCTAAAATAAAGACGCAAAAATTATATTCCGACATTTGGCCATTACGACACATCATCTGAAATTCTATATTTGAACACATTATCTGATAATTGTTAACCACAATTAATGTAATTAATAGCTAATTCAAAGGACTGAACCTCACGAATCTTTGTTGCGGTAAATATTTCGTATTATCGATAAATTTAAATCGGGCAATTCGTGATTTAAATCTCGGTCAATAACCATGATGCACGGATATTATGGATAAACATCCGAATTTAACGGGTTTTCAGAATTTTGCCGTTCAATATTGTTCACCTGATTAGATTAGTTCGGGATATAATTAACCGCGAAAATCACGAACGCTTTAGATTGAGTTGAATATTTGACAACGCAATGACGACATATGCAATTCCCTGGGCAGATTTCTGCACCCGGAATATCTGCAGTAACACGATATTACAACGCCTCGTCCCCACTTTCGAGGGGGCATCGATTACACGGGACATTGCGGAGTTGCACGCTGACCTACCTGGGGCCTTTATGACTCGCTTTTATATACGAGTTTGTTTTACGGCATGCATAATAAATTGATGAGATGCTGAAGAAATGTGGACGGTTAATGCTTCAAAGGATTGCAACTGCGCTCGAATAAGTTATCGATTTTTGGTTATAATATATGGCAATAGATGAACAAGAAAATCTCCCTCATTCTCGCCTGCAAGTGAGTGTGTAAGTATGAGTGAGTGAGTGAGAGAGAGAGAGAGAGAGAGAGAAAGACTGATATATAAAAGCTATAATTTTAAATTTAATAGTGATGCAAATAAAATTTTAATGTATGATTGTCTTAAAGTTTTACTAAGCTCTGATTATATTTTTGATTCCAAAATTATTAACATATTAAATATATATTATGCACAATTATAACAATATAAAATAAAAATACAAAATCTGTGAAAATATAGAAGAAAAATAGTGAATCTAAAATTAATATTTGAATTTTCAGAGAGGTTTTTATACTTATTATGTCAATCCATTGAAAGCGCGCTATTCATCTATTATAAATACGGTATATTTTAAAGCAATGATGAAGTAAAGATATAAAAAACTGCAGAAAAATAGAAAAAAAAAACAAAATTAAAATTAATATCTGTTATATTATATGTATGTACAATTGTACGTATCAATGTTATCCCGCTATTATATCCACATCGTCAATTTTTCAATATTTCATATCAGTACATGTTATTTATTCCGATATGAAAAAAATTGGCACTTCTATATCCGCGATGTAGAGTCGGATACGGATGTCACATATATCAAGTTATCTCACTAATTATCACTTTGCTTCCAACTTTCGGATCCAAATAATATTGGTTAATATTGATTGTTTTTAATTAACGAATACAAATCAATAATTTAAAAAGTAAATTTTTCTTGTATTATTCTATTTTGTTCTTGTTGCAAATATTAAGTATTGTATTTCGATTATATTTTTCATTATAGAGAATAGTGTTATCTTAATAATAAAAGTAACTGATGCTTTGATATATACTTTAGTTTCTGTTCCAACAAAGAAATATTTTGCTTGCCACAATATATGTATAGCTTTAAATTTTATGTTGCCATAAAAAATACTTAGGCCATAAAATAACAAAATTTGATCTTGCTATTTTGAAAAAGACTTGGTATACGTATATCAATTTATTTTTTATACATATATATATATATATACAAAATTATTAGTTAAATATAAAAAAAAATTGTGTTGAATATTAATAAAACATGACATAAAATTAATTTTTATACGCGTTATTATCAACAAAAGATTTTTAATTATTTTCAAATTCTTAGTGCGAATAATTTAGTTTCATGTCCACGCATATTTTCGCCATTACGCTGAACGTACAGAGTTTACTGACTCGTTTCTACCATGTTAACCATCAAACACGTGAGCAACATGCACCTCGAATTCGATTTTAATAAAAGTTTATTCATTAAACCTCTTTGTGTGCTAGAATTTTATATATTCTTTTCGATTGATTTTATTGATATATCGGAAACAATTCGGACACGATCGATTCCTAGCACCATACACGGTGGACGTGATACGCATTTCTAAAATTTTTATGAGACTAAAAGTGAGTTAACCAGAAAGAATAATAACACAAATATGTAAATTGCTAAAATATCAAAAAATAAGGTTATTTTCCTTGTAAAATTACGCGATAATAACTAATTTGAATTATTAGTTATTTTAAATTATATTTGAACTTATAAATGTATTTTGACAAAATATAAATTATGCAAATCGGATTTGCCAAATCCCTTACGCATCTGCAATATACATATATCATTCCTTCATGTAATTTTGTTATATATGCGTTCTCCATTTGACAGATAATTAAATGTCAAAGATCGAGAAATCTATTTTCCGATAAATAATATATATATACTTTTGTTCATATGTGTGTCTTCCATAAAATTTAATCATTACATTTCTTAGTAATATCATTTCCTAGTAATATTTTCAAAGAAATACTAAAATTCTACATATCGTACAATGACCTTTTTATTAGGCTATTAATAGTTTGCGCACGCGATCTTAACTCACGCCACGAACATTAAGGCGTTTAACATAACCAGAAAAATATATTCAAAAAATGTCGTGTTATAAAAGCAATTGTTTAAATTATTAATATACGCAAGCATGAATCGATAGCTTCATGTTCTCCTCTTATATCTATATAGATATTTATTGTGTAATATGTGTATTGATGACATCGCGCAGTTTAACTCTATAAGAATATAAAGACATCCTTTATCTTTCAATCGATCATTTGATGCACAAAGAGATTTTAAATTTTAAGATATAAAATACATATTATTTAAATATCCATAATTTTTTTCGATAATTTTCCTCGTGTGTGTGTGTGTAATTTTCCTCGTGTGTGTAAGTTTAATTTTGTCATTGTGATTTGCAAACATGTTTCGAAACGAGTTTTCTCTGAAAATTTGATCAAGAGGCAAGCATGTTTATTTGTAGAATGTTTTAATTGCGAATTTCGATGATATATCATTACATATTTTTATAATACATTCTGATACCAGTACCGTTCATTTCATCGTTTGAAACGGAACAAAACGAATATTTTCAATGATTCATTGGCCAAGTGAAACATTGTTTAAAATAGTAACTTTTGCGCGAAGCGATATTTTTTTTTTTCTATACGCGCGACGAACAGCATAAGAGAATTGCCTGCGGCTATCGCCGACACAAAATGGTCCAAACGAAACTAAAATTAACTGCGCGACCAAAGCGAGACCCAAAGCCCATTTTACCCGGCGGCTAACAGCGTTCTCCTAATTCCGTTCTCCGTGTTTTCAGCGCCAGCGATGAAACCCAGATCACGCCGAAAATTAGTTTTTCTATTGCATCAGGAAAGAAACATTTTCCCATACTCTCTTAAAAAAAAAGGAAGAAGATGAGAATAAAAAATAAGAGCATCAATTTTATTCTTAATAATTTTGATCAAAGATTATATATACCTCCTCTTAAAAAATTTTAGATTAATCAAAACTTTAAATAGTCAATATTTCAAGTTTCGACAAATTATTTAACTCTACGAACGCGAAATATAAAAACAAATTAATATCGAGTTTTCGTTAAATGCTTCACATACGTATTACGATTTTTTCTCTTAATTCATACCACGATGGACGAGATTACCAAGCAGTAAAGACGCCATTTAAGTTCCGAGGCAAAAGGTGAGGGCTACGGAGGAACAGAAGGGAGGGAGGGAGGGGCAATAGACAGGTTTACTTTCAGCCGCCATCTAGAATAGAATTGCAAGATTCGCAAGCTGTGAATAATAATAAAAAAGAAGGAAGAGAGAGAAAGAGGCGACGAAATCGCAGATTTAATAAAGGCCACTTGAAAGCGTGCTAAGCGAAAACCGATTTCATTATAATATCCCCCTTCGTCGATTCGTTCGTGTGTGGCGCGCGTCGGATGCTAAAACTATATCATCAGATCGTACTTTCTTTTATGTTCTTCTTCCTGCACTTTTTATCGTCGTCCGTTTCGTTTTTTCTTTCACGCTCGAGGGAGACGCAAGACAAATCGTACGTAGGAAAAATAGATATCAAAAACAGATAAAGAACGATTGTGTCAATTTTAGTGTCAAAAATATAAATTTCTTTCCTATTTTTCTATCGTCACATATAAAGTTAATTGTGAGATTAAAAAGAAAACAGCAAAGCACGCTTACTTAGATTTAGCTAATCCGCATTATTGATGAGCCTAACAATGTGTGCGAATAGGGCGAATAGGCAGCTGATAACGATTTTGCAATTTTCTAACATATTCCTTCCTCATTTCCTCGGGAACTAACACCATTCGCACAACGCTCGCTATCGATAATTAAGAAAGTTTCATCATAGCTGGAAGGCTTCGATTTTCCATCAGCTTCGTACGCCTTATCGAATCGACGCGGATAAAATCTAAACGCCCACGAGGTGCTGCAAGTAACGTGATAATTTCCCTTTCATGTCTTCCGTGAAACGCTGTCAAGTGTAGCAGTGAGTGTGCGTCAACACCATCTTTGATAGTTGCACCCTCCTGAAGATTTACGGATTGATGATGCAACTTTGTATGCATTTTAAATTTTCTGTAGCGTCATAAAATCGCGCAAATAATCTTTTCATCGTAAATTATCGAAAATTGAAAGAACTTTGCGATTTCAATATAGCAGCGATAAATTTTAAAGATAATATAATATTATTCTTTCTTTAATTTTAAATCGATGTTATTTTAGATTTTAATTTAAAAATGGAAAAGGAATGTTTAAAATTTAACGGTAAAAAGTTGAAAGAAGAGAAAGAATCTTTGTCCAATCAAATTTTTAATTGAAATTGGCCGAAAAACTCGCAGACAAAAAAGTACATTGAATATACAGCACGTTGAGCAGATGTGCTAGATAGCGAATCGATGAATTTAACACTATCATGCGACGCGAATAACTCTGTTAGATCATGAGATCATCTATTAGATTCATGGTAGCAAATATAGAACAACGAATGTTTTATTTAATGTTTCTAGTCGGAAAAATTAAATTTTTATTGAAAATCTTAGAAAAATATTTTATAAGAAAAAATGCAAAGAAAGTCACAGCCGTTGTAGGATTAAAAATCATTATTCTAGAAGATTACAATGAATAATTCTCTCGCATTTTTCTAGCTAAAAGTAACGATCGTGTTGCGTGTAACGTATTGAATTTAAGAGTAACAGAATATGAAAATGACACCGCGAAATTTATGTGTAACATAAACTATATGTATGTATGTTAACGTAACACACTTTTGTACTTATGCTTGAACACTGAGGCGCGATTCTGGTGTATAAATTCTGTCGAGGGAATGAAAACAACACTAGTAAACTATTGCTGCAAAGAGCATTGTCAGACAAGATTGTAAACAAAGACGTAAATTGCGGATCCCAACGGGATTAGAGAAATGTATTCTCATAAACAAGAGAGCAAACTTCAGTTATTAAGGATTAACTTACCTTTGCTGGTATTAACGCATTTATTAAGCATGTTAAATTCATTTTTATGCTGATATGTTACATCTTTAGCGTTTGCGATGTGGAAAAACAAATTAAAATTTTTTTTTGTAAATTAATACGTATAAATATATAATTTTTTTGTGTTTACACAATCAAAATAATATACAAAACGATTAAATAAACAAAAATTCTAGTAACAATAATATAAATTTTATTCTGCCAATCGACGTCATGTCGAATGTATCGATTAATAAACTAAAAAATTAAGATATGAAATGTAATGTGATAATCACATCATGGGATTGCATAACGGTAATGCAAATGACAGCATACATATTAACGCATTTTTATATTAACTCGACGTGTTCGTTACCACTCACGCGCCTTGGCACATCTTATTTGCACGCTAGTACATTAATTCGTTAATATTAATGCACTTTTTTGTTACACGACCTCGTTATTTTACTTACTCCCGTTTATTAAATTTTTCTAATTCTCAACGAGCGAACTCGTTAAAAAAAGAAGGCTATTCAATTTTAATCAACGCTTAGACGCGCGTGACATTTATATACCTGCGGTAATAATATGCCGGCTCATAAATTCGGTATGCGGGTCACATTACTTTCAGGGAGCATCTCTCGTAATCGCATTTTTAAACATATAGCTCTCTCGCTGCACCAAAATTTCTCCGCTGGAAAAAAAAGAGGCGAAAGGGTGCAAAAATATATTTCCACGAGCGTTACGGCTGATCGGATTATAGGAGAGCTTTCCGCTACACGCGCAGATTACGATACGTAGCCGCGTAATATTGATATGCCGTGTTATCGATGGTATCGCACATTCGCGTTGGGCAACCGCGTATTTGCTAAATCACCGAATAAAGCAATGCATTTGCGCTGTTAAAATCAATTAGGGAGACGTAAGCATTCTAATAAATTAATCCCGCAGTTTGTACGCTTATCTTATAATTATTTTCGTAATTAACCGCAATTATTAGCACATAGTATCTTTTTATTAATCCTAACAAAATCACTTCCAATAATTGCGTGTACGAAAAAATCGTACTTGCTGCCTTTTAAATTTTTATCTTGATGGAGTTTATAAGCAAAAATATCACTTTATCAGAGAAATTACTAAATAATCATATTATTCCTATTTCTATCTTTATTCTCATAAAAAAATATATAAATTTCTTTGCAAAAAAGATTGGAATATACAGATAAAAAAATTGAGATTGTGATTTTTATTTTGTTTGAAACATGTAGATATAACTCAGAGCTTTGAAACTTCCGATATATAATATCTGGATGTGTAATGGACAAAATCCTATAAAATATTTAATTTTACGAGCCAGGTGCACATAATAGACAATCTCATATCTCTTTTCTCTGGCTTAATCCCCAATAACATTCAATCGTGAGATATATCAACAGTAATTTGCATCATTTCGCGCAAACTTGTCGGAAAACAGACGAGCTTGAATCCGCGCGACGCATTAATTACTTCGTTTCGCAACTTCTTTGGCCGACACTCAAAGGCGCACGATATTTCGCGATGAAGAAGAGAGAAAATCTCACAAACGTAGCTAACAGACTTTTCTCTCATTCGCTTTCAAACGCTAGAAAAGAAAATTCGAATAAACCAACGAAACGCAGCTTTTGATAAAAACAACGCGAGATCTCTCCATCTTAAGGTATTAAAATGCTATTAATTACGATAAGTCTTCGTCCACACCAGCTATTCTGCGAGAAATAGGCTTAGAAACGATGGATGCATAGAGAGAATATCATTGGCCGAGCGTGGGATATCCGTCAAATCTCATTTCGAAGCCGGCAACGAACTATGCGTGTGGTCGATCGCGCGTTCGCGCGACATAATGAGAGTCGACGCAACTTAAGTTTCGCGCCACGATATCGATGATAACCGACCGATCCGACGACCGTAAAATTAGTTTCCGATTTCATTAAAGCGTTTGACCGAGAAACGAGGAAGGGAAAGGGGAAGAATCGATTCGTACGCTTGCTGTTATCACCGCGTGCGGAAACCAACACACATTTGCTACAGAAACAAAAGCAAGATCACGATCTCGCTTATCATTGCACGGATTGCGAGTAATACGAATTTCTCTCTTCTCTCTCTCTCTCTTTTTCTCTCTCTGTTAACTTCCTGCAATATATTTGCGGTACGTGCGATGCTTGGGTTAAGTCAGAATATAAACGTAAATACAATATCACGTGAATTCATTAATAAATACGTGAACGTCGCGATACTGGATGGGTATATACTGTTATCTCATGGCAACTGTGATATCTATGAATATTTTGTTGAAAGACACAAGAGCCATGTTAGTGAAGGAACGTTGAGATACGTTTATGGAAAGAAATGAACGGAGAAACACAGAGAAAAAGCTATATAATATAATTATATTATATAACTTTCGTCAAATGTCACGAAAATAATATCTTAAAAAAACGATATTACAATAGAAAATTAATACAATATAGTTTTTTCTCCTAATCAAGAATTGTCTGTACATTTTTATTTTATCTACGTATTTTCAGACTATTATATTTTTGACAAATGTCATAAAAATATAGCATGCAAAAAATAATATTACTATTTTTTTTTTTTTTTTTTGTCAGGTCACGTACTTTTTTATTCTATCTACGTGTTTACAAACTGTCCCCCTCTAATGGTACAAAAATATTATAAGAGGCAGTAAATATCATTATATTTCATAAAGATATGATACAATAGAAAATTTATAATATGCAAAGAATGCATTGTTATTATATAATAAAGAAATAAAAAATAAATTTCTAAAATAGAATTTTTTTTTATTTAGAAATTGCATATTTTTATTCCATCTGTGTGCTTGTTTTTTATCAAACGTTCAATTATACTATATATTCTATATTACTATGTTTAATATCGTATCTCAATTTTCATTAGAGAGAAAAGCAGGCAGGCGCTTTACATCAATTACAATGTAGCAGAGTATACGATACGTGTACAAAGTTATCAATAGATATATAATTGAAGAGCTAATGTACTTTCCTTAGTTTGCATGTTAAACTTTATAAAATCTAAAATTTCTTCCCTCTCGCAGAAAGACGTGACTTCATTGTAAAATTATTTGAATGTATTTTAAAATTGTAGGTTCTTAACGATTCTTACATAAAAAGTTTAAGTATTTATATAAAATATTTTTTTTTTTCCATTGTGTTGAAAAAGTTTTTATCTCATCTTAGATCAGAATATTATTTATATATATCTGCTTATATATACATTAAAAATTATATATTTACATTATAAAAAATATATGTAAAAGAATTCATGCGCGCGCATGTTTGGTGGCATCAACAAATATATCTGATTTGAAGACGTGCTATTATTCATATTATTCATACTCGAACAGATCGCAACTCTACATCGCGACGATAGTAGTCGACTCTATGTACCATGCGACGTTATCTCATATTCTGATTAGTACGTCGCGATTTGGGAGGTTTAATTTTCATGCTCGGTGCAACGACATCCGGATTATAGAATTATTTACAAACAGCTCCCTGGAATCTCGGGCAAGTCGAGCGTCTCGCCGCAATTACGACGGAACTGTCAAAAAAGTTAAAAAAAAAAAAAAAAAGTAAAGAGAGAGGACGAGAAAAGAGGAGAATGTAATTGCAACGGTGAATTAATTACGCGCGACATTATCGCGTTTTTCTTCATTTCGAGAGCACGAGATGCAGGCAAGGATTTCGGAGGCTTCGACGAAGGATTTTTTTTCACGCGTAGCCCGAGATTTTTTCCGTTCTCCCCCTTCCTCCACTTCGGACTGCATTCTACTACGTATTTGATTTATCTAGAAAGTTGCCCCAGGAGGAAAGGGCATGTACGCTCTAGAATTGCTTTAGAAATACGCGGCAATCTTTCTCCCATCGTTGCTTTGTTCGCTATCATTTGTTACAGCTGCTGTATCAAACATCTCCGCTTCATCAAACATCGCCGTAATAATGTACGCGAGAGCGCGGATCGGCCAAAGAATATACCGGAATTTCAGTTTTGAAATTACAATTTAATTTTATACGATTGTATAATAATAAATAATTGATACGACAATAATTGATACGAGATTGCGTAATGAATTATTAAATCACAATTTATCAAAATTCATCGCATGGATTAAATGTGATTTAGATATATCTATTTAATTATGATATAAACTCACATAATTATAGACTCACGAACCCGCTATCCACTTCTTTCTCGTCGTTTCCTCATCCATTCGGCTTCTAGTCTGATTGCCAGAAGCTAGTCGTCGATCATCGGTGATCCCTTGATCCATCGCACATGTAATTGAGTCAGTCAATCTATCAATCGCCAACACTCGCGATTTTTTTTTTCCCCAAATTCACTTTCGATCGAACATCAATTATTGGCGATACTGCGTTATTATAATAATTACCCAGTACTTTTATCCGACACGCTATATCGCGTTATTCACTCGCGACCCTTACATTACGACGCAATCGCGATACTTTCGCCCGATACTTTTTGTGTTTCTCGACACTCACAAACTCGCGTGTGCAGAATCGTTTCGATCGGCGACTGACGGAAAACGACACGTAAATACGTCAGTGATCTCGTCTTCATGACACTCACGTAATCGTACGTGATGATCACGATAGCAGAGATGTTGATAGAGAGATAAAGGATACGCATCGATCGTCCGATATGTTCTTCTCGGCACTCCCGAAATCCATGTACGCGCTAACGACGGTTATTCGCCGACTGTACTGAAGGAGCTCGCCACTTGTGACGTCACTCGCGAAATTTCGAAGCGTCCGCTAACCGCGCGCGTTGACGATTCACGTTGCATCGATTAAATATCGATCATTATCACTCGCGAGATACTTTCGAACATGATCACGGTATGTTGCTCGCTAATTATACGTAATAACGGTCACTTGGCGACGAAAAAGGCGAGCAATTGCACTAACGGACTCGCCACTTGTCGTGACGTCACTCGCGAAACTCGAGCAAGCGTCCGTTAACCGCGATTCGCGTCGCATTGATCAGATATCGATCACTAAATCTCGCGAGGATTTTGATGTAAACACGACGATTACTTGGCTCAACACTCCCAAAACTCAGCGACGATCACTACTTGATGATTAACAGAAACCGATGCGATTAACAGGGACCGTAACCGCGGATCTATTGCCAGAGCTTTTGCCGCGAATTCAGCGCGAACGCTATCTCAAGCACAGACGCTAAATGCATAGACGGTTAATGCAGAGACATAGAAAAATCAACCAATCACGCAGCGAGTACGACTAGTAATAGCAACATGGCGGTCCTTACATTAGACACGTGATTGGTCAATTTTTTTGAGCGCATGTATTATGCGATTATGCAATCTATCTGAATACGACTTAATGATTCATGCAGGCAGGACTGGCAGGAGTCTCGGCAAAGTGACGCCACAACCAATCAACTTACCAATTAATTAATCGCGATCGTCCGATCGAGTAATAATTCTCTCAAATTCAAAAGTATCCCATAATCGAAATAAATGCCCGATATTTTATTTGAGCAATATAATTTTATTTAATAATCCCGTTTTTCGCGTCGATTAAGATCGCGTAACTAGAGAACGCGAAAGCGCGGGAAAAAGTTTGAGGTTCATACGTCACTCGGCAGGAATGCGAGTCTCTCACAAGCCCGCCAACTTCTCGCCAAGTTTCTCGTCGATATTCGGTGACGCGACCGTGCGACGATACATTCATCGATCGTGATTTTAATACCAGAATTAATCAAATTCGTTTTTTTCGCGATGTAAATGAAAATGCGCGCAAAAGTAAATGCGTTTCGGATGTGTAATTAAATCGCGTATCGCGAGTGCGTAAATTTGTGCGCGCAATCGAATGCCTTTTTTTTGCAATTTATTCGTGCATGCGAGAAGGAAGCTTCTTTGAAAAATTTTGAAGCAAATACATATTGGCGTCAAGTAAATAACGAATTTTCATGCAACAGGTGCGTAAGATTGCTGCGTAAATTATATTATAATTTCTTTTTTTATTATGAGAAAGCATAACGCGTTCGAAAACAATTTCAAACGTGAAATTTACAGAGGTGCGGAAAATCTCTTTTGGGCGAGATGTACAATGCTTCGTAACATTTTACCATTTTTCCTTTTTTTTCGAACATGCTTGTTACTGTTCTCACTATTACAAAAGATCAATACTCTTTTTTTATTAACTATCAGCTATTTAATAAATTCGAAATGTTTTTTATCCCCAAAAATGTGTATATTTTATACAAAATTTTTTTTATCAAACACCGTCTTCTGCCAAATGCACGATTATATTATCTCGCAATTATAGATGCGATACATAGGAAACGATAATACGATTTAATTCTAAAACCGCACAACACGTCGCACGTGTCATACGGATGATGAGACACATCGCGACAGATCTTCATTGTTACAGAAATATCCGGTGTAGCAACAATGTGTCACTGTCCAGATTCAAGATAGACCACACAAGATAGCAAAATCTACCTAGGGCTGAGCCGTAGCCCTGCAACATACACGTAAACCACAGGCCGCGATTAGCGAGAACAAACTAATTTCCTATCTGTGTCCGGGCAACGCGCAAGTAATTATATCTATGGGCGGCGATCTTATCGTCTCATTTATATTAGAATTTGCGTCGTGCTAATCTTTTACGGAATATCGCAAAAACGCAAACTGCAAAATTGTAACGATACGTACAATTATCCGGACGAGATTTAAAAAAAAAAACAATATATAAATACTTTAGATACACGCATACAGGCATAAAATTGTTAAAAGTTGAACTCATGCAGTACACGGTACAACGATACACATTTGAATTTCGAGGATGGAAGTGTAATGATAGTAAACAATCGGAAGCGTAGAATTACATCATGAAACAAATATTTTATTAAATATAATTGTTAGTTAAAATAAAATATAGGATATTTTTAATTAAGATATTGATATTTAGAAATATCAGAAATATATAGATGGGCAAATTAATATAATCCTGACTCGTTCAATTTTTAGATATGATGATATACGCACAGCTATCATGTAAACATGCAAATTGGAATGATTTGATCTGTATTGTTACATCGTTTCGAGCAGAAATAACTATGATTTTTATTTTTTGAAGCTTTCAATTTATTTGTTACTAAATGAATCGAATGAAATAAATCGGATTGAAGTAATATTGAGATACTACATCGAACTCTATTTCCTCAATCTTCAGTTCTTTCTGTTAATTCAAGTCTGTTGAACTCTCATTCAATATCTGAATCAAATGTCGGGTAACAATTCTGGAATATCTTTCTTCTAGTCTTTGAAGCACAGTTGGAACTCTACTTTCACTGCCCGAAAAGTCGCAAGTAATAAACTTAGCGTCTATCTCAATAAATCTTACTCACACTTCTCCGATCGAATTTGTCCGACTTTTATATCGAGAAGTCGGTAAGCAAAGCGGATTGATTTTGCATTAAGATTTCAAGCCGCATAAAGTTATTAGGTTTAATAGGATTTATATTTCCTAGATTTCTAGATTCAGTCTCAAAGCTATAATGTTGGAGAGAAGAAGATACAGAGTCATTATCTTATGTCTTCTGAAATATTCAAAGAATAGATTACACACATACACATAAATAGAATTTTTATAATTAAATTCCAGCTTTACTTTTATCTTCGTTTTTCAATGCTGTTAATAATTTAATTATAGTATAATTTAATTAAAATATATCACATTTTATCCACTCTCTCTATTATCAGTTAAAAAGTTTAAAAAAGGCTAAATTTGCTTAAAGTAATATTTTATGTAATTAAATGAATTAATGAGATTTATTGAAAAATAACATTAATTATAATTTAACTCTTGAACATTTCCCTCTTAAGCCTTTTATTCTTTCATTTTTACATAATTATTAAAAGATTAAATTAATCCTGTTTCGTGAGCAAAACAAATGCTGAAGACTTGAAAATCATAAATATATTAATGATATAAACTATATTTATTTGGATCATTTTTGTTAATTAAGTAATCACTTATTTAGATATAAAGATAGATTTTGCGATTTTATATATGTACATATATTGCGGGAATAACTATATGACATATAACATAGTATTTAGTAAATTTTTGAAAATTTCATATCGATTAATGTGTTTTACAAGCTTTAAATATACGATATTAAAAATTGAATTAGAAGCAAAAAGCATTTGAATAGCGCAAAATAATTTCAGTTTTAACAGCTACGTTTAAAAACCAATACTATATACGTCAATCTAGTTTATAATCCAAGTTTTTGTTGTTAGTGACAATAATTTTGCAATTTAATGTATGCTTTAGGCAATTGTATGAAATAAAAATACTGCATTTATCGTGGAAAAAAAATATTCTATATGTTCACATACTTTGTTGACTGTAACATTTCCGGTAGATAAAAACTTGTTTATTATCCTATCACAAATTTAACACGAGAGGTAGAAAATCTTTTCTAAAAATCTCATATTTAACATGTTTAATATTTTAATAATATATAACGAGTATAAAAGTTCGTTGTTTTTAAAATCTATTTTGTGTACATATTTTTTTTTTTTTAAATAAAAAAATAAAAATATGAGGCTTACAGACTATAAATCTGGTCCATTTTAATTCTTTTATATAAAATATATATAAAATAATTGTATTTACAAAATTAAATACACATAAACCGATTACACAAAAAACATATTGAATAAAAGAAACGATTGATAAATATTATTACATTAAACATTACATTTTTATTTACGTAATCTTTACGCAGTTAGATAATTGCGTAGCGTTCCTCCAGAACATGTTAACATCTAGCTGGACAAATATTTGTCACCTAGCCTTTTTCCGTAACGAAGCTGCTTTAGTATCATATGTCGTCTTGTATGTACCGAGCACATAAACGATGTGTCATTGGCGCACGTGCTCCAAGTACATTAGTCTCATTTCACCGCCGGACACTTCCTCTCGGTCCATCCGGCAAAAGCGGCCGCGTCCATCCATGCCACTGCATAATCACAGCTCATGAAATACGATGCAAGTCGAGATGCGTGCTATCATCGCGTTAAATCATCTCGACATGTTGGCCAAGCGTAGGATCTCTTTATGTCTCTTTATATATGCGAGCATTATGTGGCATTAAAACTGCTCCGATAATTATTATCTCTGTTATGAACGTAGATTGCGCGCTCGATAAAATAGCCGCGTATTTATTACATATATAGTTGCGCGTGTAACACGTAGCTAAATTTATTATGTAAAGCAACATCCTTGAATTAGAGCGTTGGAGTAATTTGAAGAGAAGAATTCGTGGAACGCGTAAAAACGTTGCTTGTCTCGTTAATCGAGAACCGTGACCATGATCATGCTCCGGTTACTCCTCGTTCAAGAGCACTTTCCGACTATTGAAGAATGGCATCTTTGCTTCGTAAACCAGTCGACATTGCGTTATGATAATAGCAGTATGAATAATAGAATGTATGCGCCGTAGGCGTAGTAAGAGCATATTTGTCATCCAGAGTGCATGCACCCAGCAATAGGAGCTCGCACACCGGATATTGGTTATCAAGGAAGGCCCCATAAATGTAGAAGCTCTCTTCGATGTTGCTATTTTAGTGCGTTGTAGTACGCTTTTCTTTGTTAGCTCTCAAATGTAACGCATACAGTCTGAATATATAAATTTCCTGCGCACATTTCATGAATCTAATATTGTAAAAAAGCGTACGCCTTTGATAAGCAAATCTTTTTTATTTAGTATTCGGGTTATGAGATTTATGTGTGTAATATATATTTCTTCCGATTAAAGGTTCTCAAGAAAATAAAATTAAAACATTAGAGAAAAAAGAAATTTCAAAGATTATATTTGATAAATAATAGTTACAGTGAAATTGTACAATATATGATGAGAGAGAAAATATTCGGTAAAGCGAAATCGATTCTTTGACATACGAATAGTTTGTTTTATGGGGAGAGGAAGAAAGAAAGAGAGGGAATATTCGAATGCCAACCGATAGATCTGAGCTTCGCCTCGAAATATATGAAGCCCGAGATGAAATATCCTTCGAAATATTCGTAGAAAGGCAAGACAAAGCTTATGCTCTGCATCAGTCGATATAAGGCACAGATGTCGGTGACACACAACCGCATCGATCGGCGCCGACTGTAGCGTAGAAAGCTAAGAAGCTTCTGCTTGAGTTATCGATACAATGTACCGTATAAATGTCCTAATGATTTGTTTTTGAACGTAACGAGAAATCCTACAGGCTCTTTGCTGTTTGATCTCAACTCTACAAATATGAATAACAATATTAAATCGACTTTTATGTATCATGTTATTTACTGGGTAAAATCAGATTAACTGTTTATCCATATATATCGTTTATTTACTATTGCTATCTATATACAAATTTCATAACATTTTTTTTCGCATTATTTAACTGACGTTTCATTTATTTGTTCCAAATAAAGAAATGTTTTAAGATCTAATTTTACAAAAATACATTTAATGATACATTTTCAAAGTAGAATATAATAGGTTTTAAAAAAATCAAGAAAAGAAGTAATTGCATACATTATTTGTGAATTATACGTATGTTGCTAATTAAATAATGACTTTGATACATCACATGAGAGATAGAATCCATTTGCTATAACGCTAATAGGACTTCCCTAACAATTCAGAAATTAGCCGTCACAGCCACGCCCGTTTCCCGTCACATACAGTACGGTGACGATTATTATTGTATAGTAACTAGAAATTAACTATACAATGTGCACTGACGGATTATGTATTATAGTAAATACATTTGAAAAATAAGATATTTGAGAATAAAGGAAATTTTTCTGTGGTATAGCTGACGTATTCAATATATTAATTTTTAATCACACTTGTTTAAAATTTTACCATATTAAATATAATAAATTAAATATAAAATGATTAAATTTCCAAGAAATGTTACACGCATAATATTTTTACACGCATGATATTTTGCTTACGTAAATGAAGAATTGATTATGTAACATATCGAAATTGAATAATATCAAATATTTGTTCGAAAATACAAAATGTTTTACAACAATTGGTAGAAACGCGAAAGAAACAATTCTAACTGCAGTATCACTTGCAATCATATCCTTAATAAATAATGAGCTAGCTTCCTATTGTTACGCACCTTTATTAACGCGCCGCGTATAAACGGATACATTTATAGCGAGCTGTTGAAACGTGAATTTATAGATATCCGCATCCGCGTACCTGAATCAGTTGTACAGTCCAGTTCAAAATAGAGTCGAAACAGAATTTCTATCTCGGTACACGGTTTTCCGGAACAAAAGTGGCTTTTCTAACGAAACCCGTAAAACGAACGCGCGGATGTAAATCCTTACGACCGTACGACACGAATAAATCACCGAAAAACTTTCTTAAAAGTTCATTCAACTCTTTTCTCTGACGCTTAGCGAGGATAAAGGCATTTTCCGACTTGCACAAGCGCACGAAATCCGCTTGTCTTCCATGAAATTTGTGTTTCACAGCAACACATATAATATAATTTATTAATTGCAACAAATTTTTTATTACTTTTTCTCTCGATATATTCAACGTTTAAACGCGCGCAATATGTTTTTTTCCGCTTCCTTTGTATACTTCTTTAAATCTGAATTACATCTCGCTCGATAATGCAATCTATCAATCCTTTCATGAATTTTATGGCGTGCTTAGAAGCAAGAATCTGAACGCTAGCGCTGATTGGCAGTGCATCGGAAAGAACTGTCAGCGAATAAGAAGGACTTTGTTTTTTTTCTCACTCTTATGGACGTTCAAGCGAGCCCCGAGGTGCGATTACCATTTTATCGAGTCTGATTTGCGAGCACTTTACACGAACCTTGTTACTGCATGGGCATTGTGAGCGAAGGGCTGCGCTTACTACACATTGTCGTCACTCTCTTCAAGATTTAGTTGGACCTCAGGTGAAAAGATAGAATTTGTACGTATGTTTTATTACGTTCGTGCGCGCACGCACATACATATATACTTGCCATGTGATACATGCGATATCACAGTGTATATTCAAGCGTTATCGTCAAGTTATGACACTGATCAATCATATCTGGGGAGAAAAATACAGGGACTACACATCGAATAGCGGCAGAATACAACGCGAATCTTCCGCAATTGATTATGGAAACTCGAGTACAATGGATAAACAACGATACGCCGTTGAATTTCAATTTCATGAGTCGATCAATGTTTACCGGGTATCTCCCCGTTTCAGTATCACGAATTCGCACGTGGTGTTTGCACGTGACGAATGTGCTCTCGGTAATGCACAAATAAATCGATTTCAATCATAAACAGCGATAGAATCACACGAAGGAAATTTTCGGTAAACAATCGTTTCATTATCATTGCAAATTAATACAAGCATGTCGGTATGCGCATTATTACGCTAGCACCTCTAACGCACACAATTCTATCGGATATAATTTCAACTCATCGGTAAACATCAGATACGTCAAAAACTCATGATTTAACATAAATCATTATTCGATATCTTTGTAATAAAGCTTCGAATGAAATTTTTGTGCTCCATCAATACCGATATAAAAAGAGCACAAATCCTTTTATATATTTATTTAATTTATACGTGATATAATAGAAAGTATTATTTAAGATTATTATATAATTGTAAGTTTCTCTCTTCCTCTTTCTCTCTCTTTTGAAATTAATCTTGAAATAAAATCTTCGTTTTCTATGTCAACACAAAGAAAAAGAGCAAAATGCTTTTTTATATATTCATACAATTGATATGTAATTTTACAATTTATGTATTAGAATATTTCTCTTTAAACAATGCAAATTTACAAATTTATTATTTTACGCGCATGGTAGATATCCTTTGTTAAACAATAGCATTTGACATCCAAATACAGCAAGCGTAACTCTTTTGCATACAACTATGCGTTAATAATAAGTTAGATTGATAATAAGTTTCATCGTGAAAGGGAAAAGAAAGCCACGATACAGTAGCAATTCTATTGCGACTCGCACTGTAAACTGCGAATTTACTCGTGAACTGCATTGCGGCTCTTTCAAAGACGATAGACACTAACGAATGGCAAGGAAACGAACGCGAAGTTTAATTCCGAGGGATCTCCTTTTGTATTACGTCGACTGAGTAATAAAGATACAAGGCTTTAACGTTTCTTCGACCGTCACCGAGACGAACGCGAATGCTTCAACAAAAGAACCGGATGTTTTTTTACGCGATAAACCTTTACGCGCAGCAACCTCCGGTGGCGGCAATCAAGCGTAATTGCATGCGGAAATGCAAAACATAATCACCTGGTGGGTAAGTCCTATTTTTCCGACTGTAGTCGGCCAGTTGGTCATGCAAGGATTCGTAATTACGTCGTGTAATTAGAAGATAACAGATAGGCAGGCGGCTACCATGTTTTTCTTTCACCACATGTCTGGAAAACGTGCCGCGTCATTGGGCGCAAAACCGCATGCCGCTCCTTTAAATCTTCCACGGAGAAAAAGGAGAGCACTCCGCTAAATAAATTTTTAAACGGCCCCGGGAGAAACATTAGCGGAGTAAATTTTGGGCAGCTGATACCGTTGCTTTCTGATTATTTTAAACGATTCATGAAATTTTGATAAAACATTTATGCAAAGGAAGAAATAAAAAATTGTCTGTAACTACAATTATAAAATTAATTAAAATATCAAAATCTATTAAAAAATACGATTAATGTGCCGTTTCAAATATTTAAATAATATCAAAGTATTGTAAATAATTCTTTAAAATGAACATATCGGCAATTTATATACTTGAAGTAATATGTTTTTGTATAAATGTGATTAAAATATTTTACTGTAATTAAAACATTCTAGCTTTCTTTGAAAAGAATATCCCCAATTGTCCGTCCGTGTTTCACTAGTAAATCAAAAATTCTTTTGACGACTCGCATGAGATTCCGATATGTGCATTAATTCGTGTGAATCCATCGATAATTGTCCATGCCTGTCCCGCGCGAAAATCCGATTAGACGGTTTAAAATCGATGGTGATCGGTATGGGGATCTACTCGCGATGGATGCGAGCCGATGGACAATTCAGAGAGGAAAGCGTGTTTGAAATCGGTCGAAGGGCGGATAGCGTGTACTAGGGTGGAGAGACGGAGGGGGACGGTGCGAGGTCGGCGCGGCTTGCAATTACCATTCATTACTTTGTTGGGGCCAATTGACATAACTGATTGGTATTCGGCACCCATGCCACCCTCAAAGGACCCCACCGACCGTCACGAAGGGGACTAATGCAGTTACCTACGTCTGCGTTGCGGGCTACATATACGTCTGATACATCACGACATCGAATACGCAGAGTTAAATCGCGAATGCGAAGCATTTTTTCGTGAATTAATTGCGATTTTAAATATTGAAAATATTTACGTGCGACAACTTGAACGCTGTGCTCTCGATCTACAATTTTTCATCTCGAGAAATATATTCCTCGTTTTTTTCTTTTTTTATCTCCTGTTATCTTTTGGCGTGTAGTCTTCATTTAAATTATTCCGTAATTTTAAAATGTCGAGACCTTTGATCCATCTACTTTTAGCGAACTTCGCCCATTCTGTAATCGCAATTGCATAAATATTAATTTGAGAAAAAAACATACAACTGCGATCTAAATGTAGAGTTAATTTTGAATTATATAAGTTTACTTAATTATTCCGTTAGAAAATTTGTGATATTTATTTTATTATTCTCTTTCTCTCTTTCTTATATGTTATAATAAATAAGAACTATTTTATATTCTTTTGCAAGTGAAAAATAATTGATTAGAAATTAACCTCGTTTCTCTCTTGTTGCAGAATTCTTGCATAGCAAAATGGGGTTGCGATATAAATATCCTGCGTAACGCCGGCAATTTTCGATATAAAGGCGCTCAAAACGAGGTAAGTGAATCTGCCAATGAACAATTTTGTAATAATTGCATGAAAAGCAACATTTGCATCTCTTTTAGTACATACTAAAAATATAACACACACATATGATGAGATATATTGCTCATTTTATATACATTCTCACATCAGTTGCGATTGACTCAACTTTAATCAATTTTTTTCCCTCAAACATAAAGTAACTCGGCAAATTTATAAATAAATTAAGCAAATAAGAAGCTAATTTGTCAGAGTTACAACATTCATTTTGAAATGACAAGCTCTCGTAAATGCAATTCTCACGTAGAATTTTTGATCGAGAATTTCTTTATATAATATTTTTTCTCAAACTTCTTGTTCCGCAAACCTAAACGACTTGTGTGTAACTCGAGGTTTTTTCTTGACCAAGCACTATTTCTTCCCGAAGGGAATACACGAGGAATGGAAAGTCAACTGATAAATAGTTCCTAATGCTTCTCTGCGTCGGTTTCTCCCTTTTGGGGGCACAAGTGCGCCGAGTACACTTACGTTTTCGAGAATTTCGGGCTCGCTTAGTTCCGCGTTCTCGAGAGAAATTCTAACTTACCGTTAAGAGAAGCGAAGCGAAAAATTCTGCTTCATTGCGAACGGATGACATTTTCTTCCGCGGGAACGCTCACGACGGCATTTTCACGTTCCTTATCGCGATGATGTGGGAGCATCATTTCCTTAGAAAAGTCCTTTTAGAATAATCGTGAATGAACGATAGAGAACAAATGAAAACAAATGAAAAAATAATATTTAAAAAAAGTGGGCGAACACAATTGTTAGTTCAAGTGGTATACCGCATTTAAACACTTTGAAAGAGAATACATCAAATTTTATTTAAAAAACATTAATGTTTAATAAATCTCTTATTAAGCTATTAATATTTTTAATGCGTATCATTATTTTTACTATTATATAGATTCTTTTCACACACTTAGAATTTTTTAAACTACCGTTCAAATTTATTTATAATTTAGTTTTATTAAATTATTTGAAATGGCAAGTGCAAATTTTTTCGAAAAATTACCGAAATATAAGTTGAAAGTACTAGAAAGATTACACTTCATGACAAGTGAAGAATGTACACTGAAAAGAAATATATTTCACGTTCAGCGCTATGAAATACTATTACTGCACGTCAGAAATCGACGTTGTAGCACTTTTGAGTACAACTAATGTGTAGATTTGAAAAACATTCTTGCACGCGATCATCATGGCTTTTGTAAAAGCGTGTTACAATCAAAATATTTTATCACAATATCAATAGAATGAAAGATATCAATTATTAATAATTAAATAAATTGTATTTTTCGTTTTCTGGGTTTTTTTTTTCCAATTTCGAGTTTAACATGCTACATGCCATTATATTTATTTTATCGAAACATTTAGATTAATGCTATTCTGTTTGTCACATAAACACACACTGGGACAAATCAAGGCTTTGTCGCGAGACGCAATACGACGTCCAGAGTATTGCACGTCAATGACAACGTTTACACGACCCACTTTACGGCGGCTTACCGTACCAGCTTAGTGTACCTTGACTGTTAAATGTGGTATAGACTGTGATTTTACGCTGCAACTATTGCGACCGTATAATTACACGTTCGTACAAAGAATAGGGATAAAGTCTTGCGAATGCAAGAAATATGAATATTTAAAATTGAACCGCAATATTTTTATTTTGTTGATATAAACATTTTTAGAAAAAATATCTAAAAAAAAAAACATAATATATTTGTATCACTATAGACATTGATGATTTAAGTACATTAAATTCTTCTAGTAAGAGACAGATACGGATAGCATGTGACTTGTCATCGCGTATACGAAATAATACCAAAGCTTACAGCTAAAAGACATCTAACGTCTGAGAGATTAGAGTGTCTTTTAGATCTCGTGACGCCTTATTTCTTAGATATTTATATTGCCCAGATACTTTCGCAAAGTGCAACGAGAATATTGAAGACCGCGAGAATTGTTATTTCAAATTGCGTAACACACAAAATCGGTCGACAATTCAATTGTTCCTTTTTTTTTATCCAATTAATCTGATGTCGAGATAGTTTCTCTTTACACATCACGCCTCTATACAAATCGACCACCAGCCAGATGACTCTTATTGCAAAATTGCGCGATATAGAGATGTGTGTTTCAAAAGAGTATCCGATATGCGCTGCATTGCACGTATCCATTCGACTATCCCTTTTTTCCGCATTTATTTCCGTTCATGTCATCGAACACACGCGTGCCAACGAACATGCTAAAAGATCAAAATAGATATTTATAAATGGAAATGGAAAAAGCGATCGCGTTATCATACGCCAAAAATGCAGTCAATAATGCGTGAGTAACAACGCCAAAAACAATGGAAATAAAATTTAATTGATGTCGCGCACAAATTCATGTATACTTTTTCATAAAAGAGAATTGTATTATCAATAAATATGTCATACTCAGCTCTTCGAAAATCTCGCAAAGAGATAACGCTTTGAAAATCTACAAAATTATTATTTTTTAATATATTTATAAAATTATCTGATTTATTAAATTCTTCTAAAGAAATGCTTTTTAGGCGATCAATATTCTCGCGCTCTTCTTTCCTCTTCTATATATAATTAATAATTCAACTGCATTACATGCTGACGAAAGAACTGTTAGCCTCTCTTCGTTGGATTTAATATATTATTATTTCATGATAAAGCTAATTAATATGTCAAGGAGATACGTAAAACAGAGCCCCATTTTAGCGACCGATCAATGATTCGGGACAATGTAATTATTATCAGCTCCATTTACGCCACTGACAGTGATGATTCATTAACGGGGTAAAAGGTGAGCGGGCCATATGCGCCGCTATTTTTATAGGACCATTATGAAAAGCTTGCCTAATTCAGTCTGATGTCATTAACGTCTACGATTCGGCGATAAATTATTCAGGATAATTGGATTCAGGGCGTGCATAAAATCCACTTAGTATATGGCGCCTATTCAGTAAGCGTAGTCGCGGTACATGCACATAAAAAGGGGTGGGAGGGAAAGGCGGGCTAATGCTCGGACAGAGATTATTTTATGCTCGGCTCTATAGCTCGTGTAAATCGACGCTATATAACGCAAACCAGCCATGGATAGCGTAATATTAATAGTTGTCCACATCGCAAAATAACATTATTATGAAATTATAATCTTTCTCTAAATTCGCAGCTCGCCGAGACCTGCGTAAAGCTGCATAAAAACTGTAATTCAAAATAAAGCATTACTTTATTTACATTATCAGTACATTATAATATATTCAGAATATGTGTGTGTGTGTGTGTGTATTAATATAATTTAGTATTATTACTCTCCAATTTTTATATCGATATAAACCCTTCTATTTTTTCTACACATTTCTATCTAATTGTTTTATGTTTGCACTCTTCTTTTTGTTTAAGGAATATTTAATAATTGCTTTATTTACCATCTGTTAGTCTCTTTGTTGCTCTCGAAAAGGGTCTTACATAAGATATGTTTGCAAAAAAAGCTAATCTTTAACATCGTAGATTGCATAGTACGTACGTCTTGTTGCATTATTAAACGAAATGCGAAACAATTTTCCGTGTCTGCGAGGCACCTAGCTAGCAGTTGCTTTGTACTACAATACGCACGACGTGCAAGCAAACATTTTTCATTTAGTCGAATACTCTTAAATATCAAAGACCGTGCGTATATACAAAGAAAGAGGTAGGAAAGAACGCAATTCTCTACGACTGCTTGGTATCGCGTACCAATTCATGCTAGGACGTCCATTATCTGTACAAAGGTAAAAATGAGAACAGAGAGAAGAGGGACAAGAAGAACGCATAGAAAAGAACGAACGAGTAGAGCTGGAAGAAGGAGAGGAGGAGGAGAGGGGTGGGGGAGGGGGAGGCGCGAATTAATTAAGAGTTTGTGAGTTAGCAGTTGGCAAACAAGATGCGGCAGCCGCCGAGGTTCGAATATGCGGCCGCGCGAACCGGATGGAAAGAACGTCGGAAGAAAAATGGAGCTCGCAGAGTTGAAAATACAAGCCGCTCCGTCGCGAATCGTGACACACGCATATGATATACAAACGAAAACCGCCGTAGTGCGAGAGTGGGTGCATCTCTCCTGGCTGTCTCGGGGACGAGAGAACGGCGGAGAGAGGACCGCGAGACAGAGGAGGTTGAAGAATGTGCACTCAGCGTGATTGGTGCTGCGCGCCGGTGCATAGTGCCTCGGCTGTCGGCATGAAAACTCGAGAATTTTCCCAACTCTACTCATGTGCGCGTAGCCGAAGACGTGCTTATAAACCTGCCTTTCAGGATCTTAGCCACCGCGATCGATACTATCGGCTTTCTTACAGTAGATCTATCTATTCTTTTTTGCATACTTCACTCTTCCATTTCCGGTCTAGTTCAGCAAAAAATATATATAAATTTCAGAATAAACACCCTTATTGTATCAAGTACATCGAAATTTCTCTTTCATGCTTTTCTCGCACAAATATTTTATATATGTAGCTGAAAAAAAGACAAAATAGAAATTTTAGCACAACATATTAATAATATTGATTTATGAGAACATCTTGATTCGCACATGGATTTATCTCGAAAATTAATTTGGAAGATATATTGACAAAGGTTTTTAATTATTTCCTGGTACCTATTGCACGTTTTAATTCTTTTTGTAATGTCCAGTGTGTTATTTCGTTAAGCCGCTTTAAATGAAATCGTAAATCATACAGACGTCCGAATTTTGCTTGTCTTGTTAAATTTGTCGAACAGCGAAAACGAGAATTTGTATTGGGATTTTACAGAGAGATTTTCCAATATAACAAATAATAAAATCGGCGTGTTAAAAGTTATTGGTTTATTCGTGTAGATGTAAACAACAAAACGCTCACAAGTTATAATGTACATCGGAGTGATTAAAGTACGATTAATGTTTATCAAAGATTAATATTTATGGAAAGCTCAATTTCACCTCAGTTACCATTGCAGTCATTACAACGCCACACGTTGTCACAAAACATGCTGTTCAATTGTATATATTATTATTTTGAAAGTTATAAAAAAAGAAGAGGATAATTAATTATTATTATACTACTATACATTTTTTGTATGAATTGATATATACTTAATCTTTTTAAATATTGTTATTATATATTGAATTTCTCGCTAGTGCATTCATAGATAACTCTTTTATAAAGCAAGGTTACGAATATATGTATGTATGTAGATATACATACGTCCATAGCTTATATACGTCCATATAGAAGCTACATATACATATGCATCTAAAACTTTGTTTTACAAGAGATTCATCCATGAGTATTCTATATGTATAAACAGAAATTCACTAAGCCAAATCTGCAGTAGCGAGCACAACCAAGACCGAACCGGGCATAGTGATGCGAATCGTGCAAATTCGATCCTGCCAACAGCTTGGAGTGCACGCTGGACGCATAAACGATCAACACTGCTCTGGAATATTCATCCAAGTCCTAGCATCGGCAGTGACCGACGTGTCAGCGAAGTTAATCATGAGAGCAACGACGGATGCGCTATGTCGTCGTATAATTCCGAGCATGTCCCTCGGTGCAGAGAATCTTGCTCGATAACAGGCTTTCTTTTCAATCACGATAACGATTTAAATACTCTATAATTTAAATACTTTATAGACACGGTCGTGATTCTCTGCCTGCAAATTCAGAGTTTCGTAATTGTTGTTCACTGGAAACCATGTCTGATTGCTAGTGGAGAAGCCGCGCAGGTACTACTGTCCCATTGAAATGACGTTCTTTCTAAATCTCGCGATTTCAAATAATATAATTAAAAACGAGTTAAAGTCAGACTTAATTAAATAATTTAATACTGGTAAAAAATTATATATTAGATATAAATAATAAATTTTTAAATAATAAATTTTGTTTACATAAAAAGTATCATATTTTTTTCAGAAACGTAAACACGCTATAATAATTTGTCAATCACCTCTTTATTAATATTTCTCATTATTATTTAATATTTCTCATTATTTCTTATTATTAATATAAATAATACATATTTCTCTTTATTATTAAAAGAAACAATACATATTAAAAATAATTTAACACATTAAATATATTTTAATAAAAAATAATATAAATTTGATTTAATTATATGAATAATTTATTAAAATAAAAAAAAATAAATCAAAAAGTTTAACTTACATGCTTATGTAATTTTTTCAACAAGGAATATTTTTGTTCCGATATAATGATCATATGAAAAATAAAACATATACGGCTTGCGAATAAAATACTACGTTTATGGATTCTATATTAAATCTACTGTGTTATGAAACGATTTTATTCGAATTTATCTCTCTTGTGTTATGTAACAATTCTATTCGCATTCATCTCTATTTGTGATACCTGTTGGGTCCAGCAATGCATCCGATAGAAGCCTTGGTTTCCTCATACGTAAAATTCCTATCGAGCATACCGATCTCGTCGCTATTATAAATCATGCTTACGCCGGGTAAAACGGTTGCCAGCATGGAAAGTTGATCTACTCGTTTCTCACCGAATCTAGAAACCGCTCGATGATTATCATGATCACTCACCTCCCTCTTTGCGATATACGAATTATCAGGCAAATTGTTCATTCACGATCGATGCGCTTAAAGTCAGCTCGACTTATTGTTTAAATCAAGAATGAACATAAAATTGCACGGCATCAATATGAAAACCATTTACGCCGCGATTCAACCAGAAATTCAGCACATTCTTCATTTCTTGCTGCAATGCGGCGCTACGATAATTGAGATCCGCTTGAGGAATGTTGAATTGATGCAGATAATATTATTTGCTCCTTTCATTCCCAAGTAGAGCCTTGAACAACACTCAACTAGTTATTCGGTGGCTTTCTATCGTCGTTTATTATTTTTTTCGTCATATCAGACATGATACTCATAGGACTTGATGTGTTGGATTGCACTCTTCTTGAATCATTCGTGCGTTAAAATAAAAGTTGTGATTCGGTACGAAATCGATTACTTCAACAAGGATTACTTTCAGAGAAATTTTGCCTTTGCCACGAGCTTGTCAAAATCGATCAAGGTATCGTAATCTTTATCGATATCAGTATAATTAGACAAATTTTTGATAAGCTTATATATTAATTGATCAAGTGTTAAGCTTGTTATATTTAAATTGTAGGAAATGCTTTGAATGATAACGATAAATTTAATTAATTTTTTTTCAAAATGACGTTATTGAGATATTATATATATATAATTTCATATATTATTGTTTTATTATCTTGAAATATTACTGGTGATAATTATCGCGATTATATAAAAACATTTTTGTGTTATCGCCATTTTTGCACACAGTAACAATTAAAAAGTATAGATTACAGCATCAAAAATTGGAAAAAAAATTGATTAAAAAAAGTACTATATCCAACAAAAATAGAACTCAAAGAATAAACTTATACTTCAATTACAACAATCATTAAAATTAAAGAGAAAGAATTAAAAGTATAATAATTTTACTTTAATATGTGAAAATTTATATCTTATATTACATTGCACAATTATCTACTTTAGTTTCGATGAAATTTATTTCGTTGCATAAAAATACATATTTTGTATAAACACAGATGAATGAGCTTATTATTGATTTTACATAATGTTACAATAATTAATAATGAATTAAAATAAATAGTGTAATAATGTCTTAAAGAAATAAGAGATAAAATTTATTTCGAATATCTATTCTCTCAGATTAATACAGGTCAATTTGTTTGAAAACTTCTAGCTTTACTAGAGAGTTGTCCACGAGTATGAGATAAGCAGGGATATTTGCTAAACCAAATCTGCTGTGGTGAGCACGACGGAGGCCGAGCCAGGTACGGTAATGTAAGTCGTGTCAACGCGCGATCCTGCAACTAGCTTGGAGTGTACGCTGGGTGCATAGACGATCAATTGTTCTGGGATATTCATCCAAGTCCTGGCGTCGACGGTGACCGGTGTGTCGGCAAAGTTAACCATTAACGCTACGACGGATCCATTATGTCGTCGTACGACTCCTAGAATTTTCTCAGTTACCAATACGCTCTCCAGGGAGCCTTGCTCAATGACGGGCTTCTTTTTCAATTGCGTTAGGGACTTGAATACTTTGTAGTGAGATACGGTCGCAGTTTTTTGCGCCGCCAAATTGAGAGTTCTGTAATTGCTGTTCACGGGAAGCCATGTTTGATTGCTGGTGGAGAAACCGGCGCTCACGCTGTTGTCCCATTGGAAAGGCGTTCTTTCCGGATCTCGTGACTTCAGATGATACCTAAAAATGTAATAATGTTGAAATCGATTAAATTATTTAATGTTTTTATAAAAGATTATTTTTTATGTTTAACAAATATAGTTTAATAAAAATTTATATTAAATAATATAATATATTTTTTAGAAACGTAAATGAGATTTATTAAGAAATTCTAAATAATATTATTATTGTCAATTATCAAAATAGATAATACATATTTCAATACAAGCGTTTTAAATAGAAGAGTTAATTTAATAATTCCAAAATATTTAATAATCCCCACGTATATGACCAAATTTTAATATAATTAATTTAAATTAATTAAATTAGCTATTAATAACCTAATTTGTGCAAATCTCAATAAAAATTTAAATATACAATATATATAAAAATTAAGAACTTTAAATAATAATCCTTGCAATAGTACTTTTGATTTAATTAATCGATTCTCTATTATATCAAAATGATCATATTCAAAATGATTTTACATCTAAATATATGAATTGTAAATACAAGGATATATTTATGGATTCCATTTCAAATTTACTATGCATCATGTAATAGGATTCAGATACATCTTCGCTCATGTTAGTACCTGTCAGGTCCAGCATTGCATCCCGCGGGATCCTTGGTTTCCTCATACGTAAAATTCCTATCGAGCATGCCGATCTCATCGCCGTTGTAAACTACGCTTACGCCGGGTAAAACGGTCGCCAGCATGGAAAGTTGATCAGCCCGTATTTCACCGAATCTGGAAGCCGCGCGATGATTATCATGATTACCTACCACCCAGTTCGCGACATACGCCGGATTGTTAGGTATATTGTTCATCCAACGATCGATGAGGCGCTTAAAGTCAGCCGCGCTGGATTTGTTGTTTAAATCGGACATAAACATGAAGTTGAAGGGCACAGTCGAGCCCGATGTATAATACAATATGGTGAGATTAACATCCGTGTAGGCTTCTGTCAAGATCATCTTTGTGTCGGCATTCGGCGAGTGATTGTCCAAAACCTGTCTCCAGGACTTTAGAACTTCGTAAGTCTCGAGAAGATTCTTTGTATAAATATGATCCAAGCTGTCGTAGTCATCATTCGGTAATCCGGGTACGTTTGATCGGGGTTCATCCAGGAAACGAGCATCCTCGTACATGTGATTAATGGCATCGATGCGGAAACCTTCCACGCCGCGATTCATCCAGAACTTTAACACGTTTTTCATTTCTTCCTGCAACGCGGCGCTATGATAGTTGAGATCCGGCTGTCCGACGGCGAACTGATGCAGATAATATTGTTTTCGTAAACTGTTCCATTCCCAAGCAGAGCCTTGAAAGACGCTCAACCAGTTGTTCGGCGGATGTCTGATACCGTTTACTATTTTCGCGTCACGCCAGACATAATACTCATCGTAGGGCTTGATCCGTAGGATGCTCTTCTTGAACCATAAGTGTTCGTGAGAGCTGTGATTCGGCACGAAATCGAGAAGTACTTTCAGTCCAAGGGATTTTGCTTTCGCCACGAGTCTGTCAAAGTCGGCCAAGGTACCGTATTCTTCGTTAATATCAGTAAAATTGGCAATATCGTAACCAAAATCTAACTGCGGACTGGTGTAGATCGGTGATAGCCATAACGCGTCGGCACCGATATCCGCAATATGTTCCAATTTACTGGTGATGCCGTTTAAATCGCCTATGCCGTCTCCATTACTATCCTTGAAACTTCTTGGATAAATCTGATATATCAAACTGTTTTTGTACCAATCTTTACCCGGTTTTTGGATCGAGATCGAACCAGTCACAGCGATTAACGCTGCGATGAAAATGTACGAACGAAACATGGTGATCGTTTGTTTCGATGATTTACTCTACACGTTTATATATGTGAGACGAATTTGTAAAAAATTCACCACCATTACAACAACCTTGTCTATTATCGCTTATCACTTTTTGATAAATTTTTACAGTTAGTCTTATTCGAGTCTCATCTTATCGATTGATAACGAAACAAATTTTTTGTTTGATATCAATGTTATCAATGATATCAATGTTAAATAATATTATATAATGCTTTATTTTTATATAATAGCGTAATAATTGCAATAATTATTATAATTTAGGTGAGAGAGACAATTAAAGAGTATGTAAATTTTTAAATCGGGAACTATTACATACATTTGTATCAGAGACAAATGTTCAACAACTTGTTTATCTGTTATTCAAGATATGTAAAATTATTTCTTTTCCATGACGTTTATTTAATCTAAAAATAAAGATAAGTTGATACAAACAACATTTGCTCAAGTAATTATCGCTTGAAGAGTAGTTGAAGAGATAATCGATACATAACATATTTTTCATAAAACATTTCACATCTGCTGCACGATTCGTGATATGCCGTTGATAACACAATTTTGCATTTCAGATTTCAAAATAATCATACGCCACGAGATTTCACCAAAATCCCCGCGGCAAAACGTACTGACATGTGCATCGACATGCGCGAGAATCAATTTCTCTAGGTACTTTAGATGTTTGCGAGACCACACACAACCAAATGCATTATTATAACTCGTTCTTAGACAGGAAGAGATTTGCAGTTTCCTGCGAAAAGTGCCGACCTCGTAACACTGCGCGCCGGTTATAACGTCGACTTGCGGCGGGCGATAAGATTTTTCGACCCTCAACCGTTTGAAAAATGGCGGACATCCAGAAGCCGCACCATCTCGCGTGTGCAAGGCGTTTATGCGTGTTGGTCTCGTAACTGCTATCGCGTCCCATGCCTAATTATACAAGTGGCTCGCCACCCCTTGCATTTCTTACTTTCTTTTACGACACCGTCGCGGGGGTCAATTTAATCTTTGCACGGGCGTCGAGCTTTCTACCAAGAATAAATTTGCTATTACCGCGAAATATCGTGAGCATCGTTGCAAAAATTTTGTTTCCACGTCAAAGATCATTTTTCATTACTCGTACTACATATGTTGAGTATTCAAGAACGGTATGAAAATTGCGCTTCTACCTCTAAAATTCAATGGCGATATCCTTTGAAGTAAACTTCGTTTTCTAATATAATAAAGTGCCATCATTTTTCGAGTAAAGTTGTAATATAAAGGATGCGGTAAAAATCATACCAGCGATACAATCGACAAGAGAATAATTTCCGCGAAAAGAAAAAAAGAGAAATATATCGAGGTTGCGAAGTAATACTTTTTCGTATGTAAATCGATCGCGGTCTCGATCCATAAAATGATATTATTATTTATGACGGTCTTACAATATGCAGTTTTTTTCGCATTCTCATATCGCGAAAAGTACATCAAAATAGAAAGTTTCGACTTCTTTATTTAGAATGTGACACACATTGTTGCATACGAAACTCGAATGATCTTATGACTAAAGTTGCATAATAATTCTTGCTATGAATATATCTGCCATCTGCCTTTTTACATGTCTCTTTGGAAAATTGTCTGATAAATGGAAAAAGTCTTGATAGAAGCAGCCCTTTATATCTCTACTCTCCTTTGCTCTTATTCTCAGCTCTGTCGGATTCCTTGGAAACATTCACTTTGGAAAAGCGGCTTGCACTCTGCGATTCTTTGATATGTTCTATCGTAACGTTCGCGTTTGAAGTAAAATGCTAGTGTCAGATCTCAATGAAAAAAAAAAATGCTTATCTATCTTTTTGACGTAACATAAATATAATTTTATCTATCGATATCAGTGAAACAAAAGATGAAAAGTCATCATTGTATAAAAAAAGTTAAGAAAAGAGACTACTAAATGCTCGGTTCTAAGAATAAATATCTTATCCGCTCAACTATTTCTCTGCATTACGTAAACAGAGACCCTCTTATAGAGTCAATAATACGAGAAGGGAGAATATAAGCTTATCTACGGAATAAATCCGAGTAATCGAGATGCAATTTTACATAATCGCGTCTTGATGTTTTCAGAAAACCTGTATTTTATCCTAATCGTATAAAAATCGGATAACATTGCGACCGAATAAAAATATTAAAACAAAACAAAAAGTTATATATGAATGGAAAAAATAAAGTGACAACGTGTAAATTGACCGCGGATTAAAAGCACACGGACTTTAAAGAACACAGCCCACAAAAACGTTTTGCGTTTTGCGGAATAATTTACGGTTACGAATGCAGCGAGATGGTCGGAAAATATTACCGTCAGCAAAAATTCTCATACGGCTCACCGCGACTGTAAAGTTTTGTCGCCGAGTGTTATTTATACAGGTAATTTTCTTCATGGCTTATGGCCAACTTAATTCATTCATTATCCGGACGGACGATAAAGACTATTTTGCTGAGATGACGCATCATTCTTATTAATGGCGTTATTCCCACTGTTGATTGTCGCTGACTCTTGAATTTATCAAATTTTGTTTTTTGTCTCTCATGATATTATTTAACATTTCCGCCAGCAAATCCTGGTATATCTTAGAAAAATATATTGGCATATACTTTAATTTTATTCGATTAATCTTATTAAATTAATTATGCATAGAATACATTACGTTATTTTTAATAAAAACTAAAGTTACAAAGAAATAGAAATGTAGAGTCACATCAATATTCTATGCAATTTATTTTTTAATAAGATTTAGTTAGTATCATTTTGTGTTGCAAATAAATTTATTTTTTACAATGTAATAAATTTTTAATGGGAACAATATTAACACGCGCAGGTATTTTGGGCGACAATATATTGAAAAATATCCGAAATATTTCAAATTTATAAATATATTAATAATGCATTCCATGAAGAAAAATGCGCACAATTTTCGTTCACATTACAATCCAGAAATAAAGGCACATTACATGTGTATGTGTTAAAGGAATATATTAATAGAGTTTCATGATATAAATTATGAAACGCGTCAAGTACGAATTAATAGAAGGAAATCAGAACACGATCATTTGCTCCGATCTCAAAAATGCTGCCCACTCGCAATCACGTTCTCTCGTGACAAGAGCCAATTTCCGTCGCGCGCTGTTATCATCTAATTAAAGCGGGCTCGTGTTACCGGACGCGTGCTTGATTTTTCGCGTAGTTTTTGGACGCGGTGACATGGCTGTAAGTCAATTTTCGCCGCGGATAAGTTTTTCACGATCGCTTCGATAAACCAACGAATATAAGCGGGAGTTGTGCTTAACGAGGCTACCTTATGTCAGTTACCCTCGATGGGGCACGATGGGGTAAGCAAACAACCCTCCTCGCAGTTTACGGCAGTAATTAACTCCCAGATTATTAACCCTCGTTCGTGGCTGCGGCGTGTGCTACTCCAGGACTCCAGTTCCGACGGTCCTTCTCGCAACTCGACCGAGACCAACCGAGACAGGCTCCGTCCGGCTACATCGGCAAGTTTATCTCGTAAACTTTTGCAAAGAAATGTTTCTAGAAGTTGTTGAAAGTCCGAAGCGCGGAAGTCGTCGTATAATCATTCGACGTTGCGCGAGAAGAGGAAAAAAGAAGCGGGAAAAAATACCAGCGCACTGCAGGTAACAAATAACTCTTGTAATCTTGAAACTCTGGATTATATCGAGATACGCAGGCATCAATTGATAGAATCATATCTAGCGAAAAGTGTTTTCGTGTTATCATTAAAAGATCTTATCTAAAAGTATAACGTCTCGTTTCCGTTGACGATAGACGGCATCTGTTGCGTCTCTCAGACAATCGTCGACACGTAACACATTCTTCTAAAGTTTATGACATGATTCCTTCCATTTGCAGCGTGAACTTTCGCATCTAGTTTTCACCGAAGAATACTTCACCGTCCAACTTTGAATAAACTCGAAGTGAAACTAGCCGAACATTTTAGCATAATTTGAAAGAATATTTTCTCACGTGTCTCTTTTACGTTTTACTGACTTTTCAAAAAATAAATTTAAGGATAATTGCATTATTTTTGATAGATTTGACTGTATTAATTAAACGCATATTCTATTTTCGTAAAATAATATGTATAAATCTGTAAAATATAAACAAATTAATTAATAAATTTATTCGTGTGGAATTTTGATAATATACACATAGTATTTATCAAAGTAAGTATTATGGTCGCGTTACTCAATTAAATAAATGCACATTCTCTTTGAATAATAACGAGAATAAACAAAACTAACATTATTATCTTTTTTAAAATGTGCAAATTATAATTTCATACTAATTAATCAGAAGGTAATATAATATTCCATGAAATATGCCAAATACACTTTTATTTGACAAAAAAAAGTTGTACATTATTATTATTATTATTTAAAGAATTTTATTGCACAGTACAATTACAAAAATTGTTATTACTGAAATTACTGTTATTATAAATATATACATGTAAAAACATGTAAAACGCTTTTACAATCAGTGTTTAAACAGCTTTAATGCAAAGAAAAAAATTGTGCAATCTACTTTATGGTAACAATATTTAAAATCTCTTCAGCTAGATTTTATTTGTAATAACGCAACACATTATTTATTTATTTTAAGTTGTGATTATTTATATTGTTTACTGAAAATTAATCTACTAATTTTATATTTTGTACAAACATTAAAAAATATACAAAAATATACGCTATCGTATTTTTTTACTATTGTATTTTGAAAAAAATAGGTTTCGGAGTATCTTGAAGAATTGCAGAATTTAATTTCGTAATGTAATGCACATCGATATTATGACAGAGAGCTAACATTGAGCGCAAAGGGTTAAAAGAGATAGCGAGAGCTGAAAAGGGATATTTCTGATTTCCGCTCATGTCCGCTATAAAGCCAAACCGTGACTTTGCAATCGGCTCCCACTGTGTATACAACTATATAGATGTATATATACATAGCTCTCTCTCTCTCTCTCTCTCGTAGCTCTCTTTAAAACTTTGCGCAGACGGACGATATCTCGGTAGAAATGCACCGCGACCGTAATTCAAAGCCCGCGGATCAAGTTCGCAAGGGAGAAGGGTGAAAGGGGGTGGGAAAAGGATCTTTCATTCGTTCCTGTTCTTTTTTTATAATTATGCGAACACAAAGAGTGTAGACTGGTCGTCGTCTCTTTCCGGCCGTGAAATCCGGGATGACTCCTTGGTCGGTCGCCGACCTTCCTTTCGGAAACTTTGCCGAGTCTCGATATAAACGACTCCGCGAAGCGCCGTCTGGCACCTCATTACACGACTATTGCACGCGGTCGCCTCGCTGCAAAAGGAAAGCTGGAAACTCGCGCGAAAATGGAGAGGTGAGACGACAGACGGGATAGGCCGCGAAAAGGTTCTTCGAATCGCGCTGCAAAGAAACTTCCGACGAACGGACGGAAAATGATTTCGCGAAACTAAGGTAATACGCGTCGAATTGTAATTTTAAGATAACACTCATCGCGCATAAAGTGCGGAGTTTGAGGGAAAAGGAAAAGAATGATAAAAGGAAAGTCCGCGGAATATTTTCAAGTAGAAAGACACTCTGTTGTCGACAAATTTACGGAAGTAACAGGTAGATGAGCTGAATATGGAGAACAAACAAATTTTGCAGGCAGACAAATAACGCAGGCATTATAAATATAAATCAATATAATTTTATTTGTACTAATTTTTAATAATATTTAATTAATTTTACTGATTATTCCGGACTTGCGTAAAATTTTATAAAAACAGCGATTAAAAAATGATTTTGCTTGATGAATTTTTTAAGTTTTTATTTGCTTTTTTTGCTGCACAAATCTTTTATTTATTACATTTTACCACTTTATATAATGATAGAATTCAGATTTATATCAAATTTTCTTTGTATTCCTACGAATATTTAATTGACGATTATAAATGAGAAAATGCTCTATAAAGTTTCGATCGACTATCAGCTTACTTTGCCAAATAATTGAAAATATTCGATTAATCAGTATAATGAGAATTTCATCAACGTTTCATGAAGTTTATTTCAAGTTACATAGAACACGATACTTTAACCCTCATTAGCAGTGCACGCTTTAGATTATCGCGTGCTTTGCTCGCGGTAGTTACGGCTAACGACACTGCGCAAGAGAGGGTCACTTCGGCGATGGATTTCTCCCGTCCGATAACGATGAACGGAGAGAAAAAACACCTCCCCCCCCACACATATATATATATATATATATATATATATATATATATATATATGTATACACATCTCTAAAATAGAACCTTGAATGGCCGTATATTTATACGTCCGGGGTAATGGGAAAGGTGCCTTTTATTGCGATGATACGTAAGAGAGTCTTAGATCCGTGGATAAGATCACCAAGTTTCATTCCCTCCAAGAGTCGAAACGGACGATCGCAACGAAAAAGTGTTTTAAGTCTCGATACTTTGATGTGTCTGCACTTGGTCCAGGAAGACGAACGACGACGTATGAAAGGAGGGAGGGTAAGAGCGCGAGATGCGCGATATTTATGAGCCGCTGGCGAAAAATATTTCGCCCCCCGAGAAATCGGGCACGCACGCGATCCATTCACACCGACTCGCTTATCCTGCGCATGCAGGGAAACGACGAAAATTTCGCGGGAAAAGAATAGTCGCACGCGCTATTTTCAGTGAGAAGAGACGAGTTCCGGATGCGCGCCTAGAAGCAAGCGTTATTACATCAATCCGAGCGTTTCATTACGCGCGTCGCGTTGCCGTGTAAGGATTGACGGGATGAATAAACTGCTCTCGAGAGGTGGTAGCTTGCGCGATATTCCGCGCGATGCAGCTACGTACAGACGATAAAATACCCGGTCGGACGCGCTCGGAAAGCTAAAGGAAAAATATTTCTCTTGTATTACCGTTGGTTTTTTAAGGCGAGACGCGGGATCGTAAAAGACAACTTCGTGCATCGATACAATTAAAGAGAGAGAAATGTTATCTTTTTTATTATATTAGCGACGCGCATTTTCATTACCGCGAATACTCGAGATGTAGAGGATTTTATTGGCTACCTATCATCTTCGCGATCAATATTACTATCGATAAATTTGATCTTTTTGTACTGAAGTTTGTATTTGCTAGGGAAGCTTTTACATGAATCGATAAACTGCTATTTATCGCGATCTCCAAGGAGTAATGGTAACCTTAGTGGTACATATCTAATTTATTAAAGAGAAGCTTTCTCCCCACGTAGATGTTCATTATTTAAAGAGTAAAACATTGAAATACAACAAACGATATATCCGTGAATATCTATTTTAGGGATAATCATGTTTCTCACCATGCACTTTCGTATCAAATATGATTTGCCTTTAGCAGAGTGTCTCATCAAGCATGAGCAATTAAAATAATTAGGAGGAATAATCTCGAGCGAAATATCGTGTTGCCGTACCCAAATGCTAAAACGTGCGAGACGAACGAACTTGGACGGTCATAATTAAAACGCACGGCAGCAATACAGGCCGCTCGTTTTAATTCTACGCGCGTACTTAGCGCGTTGCACGCACTTTTAGCACTCGGCAAATGCGTCAATAGCGACTCGCAATCGCAACGAAACTTGTTAGTGACCTGTTTTTTTCCATCCGCGTAAACTTTCTTATAATCTTTAGAACGTGCACGATTTTTAATTAAAAAGTTATGCTCGAATAATGTTCGGTGATTTTATTTTGTAATAAAAACGAGAATATTTATCGTGATTTTATCAAACAAACTGATAATTTTAATTTAGAGAAATGATAACGAATGAAATCGATCCGCAATTAAATATATTTATTTTTGAATCGTGAAAAGTTTATAGGCATTATTTGATTAACACATACACTGCGATTTAAAAGATCGATATAAAACACTGAATATTAAATCTTATAGTAAACATGTTATCTCGTTATCTCAATATCCCAGATATAATTTATCTCGATATCCCGATGTGCAATTTAAGAAAAAGAAACGACGTAAAAATCTGACAGGTTACGAATGATCATGCCACGTCTCTACAAGCACATGTTCGGCGACGTAGAGAAATAATTCATCAGTCGCAGCGCGAAACAGCGTGATAAATTGAATTCGGCAGTCGAGTGCATTTAATCGCGTGTCCGTCGATTGACCATCGTCGCTCAAGGGAGAAGAAATAAGCTCCGTAAACACGGAGATAGGCGGGGAGCCGGTATATATACGACACTTTAAATATACGCCGACAGTCGGCCACGCCGCTAATCGTAACGAGCGTGCATTGTGCAAATTGGAGGATCCTTAATGGGTGGCGCAATTAGCGATACCGACGGCATGTGACGCACGCACAGGCCGGGTTTAGTCGGGTCGCAGTCTAGCTGCACATACACACGCACGCAGAGAGATGGGTACGTGACGACCGTACGTGGCGGGGCGATCGCCGGGGATGGGTGAAAAAACCAATGATCGATGTATCGAAAATGTTTGCCCGTAACGGGCGAACCGGGCGCGGATGGTCGGAACCGATACGCTTATGCGCCGACAGAAGCGTTCCCCAATCTGTGTCATCATCGATCGTGGCCTCCCGGTCTCGTTCGCGTGGATGCGCCGATAATTACGCGGATGTGATTCAAATAACCGAGATGATTGGCGAGAGGAAGGATATGTGCAGCGCGCCGTTACTTTTGCTGATCGGCACCGATCGGCGTTTCCAAGTACATATCGGCATCGGGAAACGAGTTTCCACGAGCGCACCAGGGTATATGCACACGATCAGATCATTACGTGTCCGAGCCTCCGCGTCCAACCTTAAGAGGATTATTTCTATTGATCCGAATATGAATAATGATGAATTCTCAAATCACCGCTCCGCGGTGGTCCCGCCGCGAATTTATGCCTCGCTATCGAAAGACGCGTATAATACCTGATTAGTAATTAATTCTGCTTATATTACAATCGGTATCACATTATTGTGACAATTTACTAAATCTCGATGCAAGGCCATTGTTCTCGTACACACTGTCGGAATGTAAAAAATATTATTGTATTAATGAGAGCTTAAAATTATAATTAGATTTGGAAAAAAAACTATACTTTTATATAAAAGTTTGTAATCAAATTACTACAGTTAATCTACAAATTAATTCCGTAAAAGTGTGGCTGAGAGACATGATATTTGTTATTTTATTATCAAGTATTCTTTATCGACAACAGCACACCCGTTGCTATCTACAAATCGAATAATCTCCGTACACAGTCATTAATGCCGGATATTAAGCTTCTTTATCAAACACGCACTGGTATTACGCGCTTATTCGCTTAGATTAAATAATCATAACTGCAATCAAAATTTCATTCACAACTTTTGAAAATGAAAATCTCGCAATTTGAACAATTGTGGTACGAGAATAATATTTATCTCTATCATATTGGTTTATTATTTAATATTAATATAAAGAAGTTTTTAAAACATAAATTATCAACAAGATCAATTTTATATAACTTTATATAACTTTTATATAACTTTCGAAAATGAAAATCTCGTCGCAATTTGAACAATTGTGGTACGAGGATAATATTTATCTCTATCATATTGGTTTATTATTTAATATTAATATAAAGAAGTTTTTAAAGCATAAATTATCAACAAGATCAATTTTATATTATTGATGTATTATTTATATTAATATAATTTAATATTTTCTATATTCCATAGAGATCTTGTATTGTTTAATCAATACCTATTAAACATATAATGTTGACAGCGAACGAGACCGAGACACATTTTTTATTTAAGTTATAGAATTTTTTTTTTAATCTTTATTCTATTATCATGTGATATTTTATCTTTTTTTATATAGTTTGGATTTATATATTATAAATTTGGTTTATCAGCGCCAGATGTATATATTATATAAACATGATAATGCAAACTGCATATCCACTGGTATCGAATGGCTCACATTCCATTAATACGCAAGCATTCAGGTGGTTCCAGTACATACACATTATTAGAGAAGCATGTCGGTCTACAAGCGCAAAGCATATAGGCATATTGCGTTATTGTCAGGCATACGTAAACATGTTGTCGAATTATTAACGTTTAATTGAAGTTCTGCAAGAACAAGACGGTACTCTACTTGTAATTTTAGTACATTGTATAAATTAGAAATACATTCCAATAGATAAGAACAGAATAAAATAAAATGCGAATAAATTAAAACTATAAAATTTAAACATTAATTACAAAGTAAATGCAAATGGAAATAATATAAATTGTAAAATTAGATAAAATTTTAAATAGTACAAATATAAGCTTTCAAATAACTGCTGTTGATAAAATATTCCAACATCGGGAACAAATACATCTCGACTTAAACTAATGACATGTTGGGGAACTGATAACTGAAAATTGCTATAATTAACAACCGAGATGACTTAACCGGATATTACCCCAAGAAAACGGCAAGAAGTTCTCTTAAGAGTTAATCTCTTTAAGATTGATTGGATGGAAAGAATTCCTTTCTCGCAGGATAAGAATAAAACGATCATGAACATTAAGAGCTCATTCAACTTTTAAATTCAACTTATATTGAATGCTACTTATTAAGCTCTGATTGTGAAAGAGAATGTTATAAGTGCAAGCTTCTCTATGATCGATTGCCAATATATATGAAAATTTTAAATTTATTATCGCATACGTAATAAATATGCACGTGAAGTATTCATTCTATATACAGATAAAAAATGCATATTTTTATAAATAAATATATAGTTGCAACCACAACTTTTTTTTACTTATACAGATACATAAATAATTACAATATTTCATATTTTATTTGAAAATATAATGAATACTTTATATAAAATTTTACCCTGTTTTAATGTAATTTCTAATGTTTATGTGACTTTTATATTTAATTGCATTTAGTGAAGAGAGTAATAATTATTATGAAATATACAGGTGCATTATGATAAGAACAAAATTCGTTTTCCCACCTTATCTCGCGGTAATTAACGTGTACCGCAGCGGTGGCTTCTTGTCGAAAAGAAAACGCAATTTTAAATAGCTCTTATAGCTGGTAAGATGCACGAGTTAAAATCTGATTACACTTCTTCTGCTTGGCGAAACTTAAAGTGATGTCGAGTTAAATTACTGCTTAGACGGTGCTTAAAGTATAGCCTATAATCTGATCGACCGTCTCTTTACACTGAGACTTTTAGTAGTAAAGTGGTTTTAATTAGACTTTATAAGAAAGAAGCGTAATATGTACTTTTTGCATTTTATGATTGCAAAATAAATAACAAAATGTACTTATTTCTTATCGATATGTTATTCAATAAATAAATAATGTGTGGATAGTAAAATGTGTGAATGTATATACTTATATACACACACACACACACACACACACACACACACATATATATATATATATATATACATACATATTATAGCTATATTTATAATTGAAATCTCACTGCTTAGCAATGATAATATAATCTATTAATTCTATTTTGAAAGAGTATATTAAAATATATTTTTAATAACATCACAATAAAAATTCCACAATAAAAATTGCGTCTGCTTTAAAGCAGATTCGTGTGACGACTAATGGAATAGCTATAAACTTGTTATTATTACCGCAAATGAAAAGGATACTTAAAAATAATGCGATTATCGTATGAATAAAAAAAAGAAAAGAACACGCACGCGAAACAGTATTATAGAATACGGTTCGCAAATCGAGATAAAAAGGCGATCTGGTATGCGCGAACGTTTGCATTTCCCCGCTTGAATAAAGAATTGATAATACGGCGTAATCTCACTTTAGCGCATTATATGCAAAAAGAAAGGTAAAAATCGCGAAAATGCTGACATCCGTTTCGTTTCGTATGTATCGTTTCTGCGGGATTTTATCCGCATGCGGGGATTACTTTCAGCAGACTGTAAGCTCCAAGTAATACCCAGAAATTGCATTATTTAAATGCCAGAATTGCATGATTTAAACCTGCAACCACCAAATAATTTCTATAAGAACGCGTTGCAATCTCTCCGACGTGTAACGAAGTGAGAGGTAAAAATCTAATCTCTCTAATATCGCGAGCAAAATATCTTCAATCTTTTTCCCGTGTGTTAGCGTAGTGAGAGTTAGTGGTGAAATCTCTGTGTATTCGGGCACAACAGATTGCGGTAAATAAAAACGTTCATGCGGAAAACGCGCGGAAATGTCATAACAGTTTTTCCTTATTTCGATAAACCGCTTTACGTGATAATATGAAGAAAGTGTAATTTCATCCTCCTTTGATAAATCGCACTTATCAGTTTTTAAGAAATACTCTGTATGTGTACAGTATACAGGCGCGTACGAGAGAGGTCAGAGGTATTTAATACATACATCTACGCATACACTCTACATTACATATTCAAAGTTTAAATTATTCGCATATTTTCCATTTATGTGTGCACTCAACAGCCACGCTATCCGCGATGCAACAATCGTTACTTTACTCAACCGCATCGTTAATGCAACGCGGAAGTTACGAGGGAAAATATTGTACGCGCGCACGGTTCAGCAAAAAATCTAATTGATTGATAAAAAAAGAGAACTTTTTTTTAACATTATTATTTTAATTTTTTTTTCAAAAAATGATCGATAATTATTCGATATGTAATGTAGGCAATAATTTATATCCTGAGAAAAATATTTAATATAATAATATGCTAAAAACACTGAAGTATTTGCGGCTTAATGTCATCAATAATTTTGGATTATAGTAGTTAGGTGTTTATGGAGTTACTTTAGGTAGTTTACGCTACCAGCTATAATTCATAGAAGCGCACGCTTATACGTTGGGAAATTCTCGGTATTATCATTTTCGCGAATTAACTTGGAAGTGATTTATATTATATAGAGTCCTCTCCCCTCCTCCTACCTCACACACATTCCAATTGAAAAATACTTTAAGAAAACATTTCTTATTACATATATTTGTTGATATCCATGATTGATATCCATAATTTCAATGTTTAATTTTTTGCGAAAGAAAAAATTAATTACAAGTTTCAATAAGAAATATAAACCATCCTGAATCATGAATTTAATTACACACAACTAAGTACTTACTCAGCGTGTATATGTCTATATAATCTAAACATAAAATTTTACTAATAATAATAATAGGATTAGAATATTACACACTCGCTGCATGAGATCATTCAATTTGAGAGAACCCTTTTGCGGGTTACCGGAGTGTTATTGTATAACTACTATCAATATGTGGCATCTCACAGAGAATCAGTTCCAGTGGATTCAAGAGACGAAGTATATGCAGAACCGAACATAAAAGGTTTCCAAGAGATAGCGAACAAAATTAAAAGAGTTTGCTCGTCGAATCCGCATGCGACGAAGCCTCGCTTTTCCACTAGATACAATCTGCTAGATAATAACGTTAAAAAGATTTCAACAAGTTATCCCGAGCTATTTTCTCAATTTTCTTCATTTTTAACGTTAATACAATCTTTCGGAAGATTTTAAATAATTGATTCTTAAAGTTTTATAAAATTTGCACAATTATATAAACATTTGTGTATTAAACATATAAATTTGAAACATACATACGATATGTGTAAAAAAAATTTTTAATATTTACATTATGTTTCTAATGAAATGATATTTTCGCACATCATAATCGATCATCTATCGATTATGCCTAAAAACAGACTCAGTCATCAGAAACGAAAACGCATTGCAATTGTATTGCTACACAATATCAAGTGTGCCTTACAATGCAATCTAAAGTGTCAGGATTTGGTGAATTGTTTTAGAGCCAGTACCAATACACAATCTGTAATTAGTGGGAAACGAACATCAGCTTTAACGGGACTATTGTTCGTTGGCTAAAGTGACGTTGAGATGTAACAATAGCGCGCATCGTGTACGCGTCGTGCGCAAAGTGCACACGTACAATGACTAAAAGAGGCACAATCAACGCGGCAACACAAGCACAATACGTAAGTTACAATGCTAAGATTGATTCGTCAATATTCGACACGTCATGCGCAATGAAATTATGTGCAGAGAGTATTGCGACATTTGTCTCTCTCATATTCCAGAACGTCAATAGAAACTCGATAGTATTTCTAATTGTAAGTTAAGTTCTGCATTTTTATTCGATTTTTCTTTCACTTGAATAATTAAACTGTGCATATGTGCGTTTTTCCGCGAGATATTTTTTGCGAAAAATTTTATCAAATCCCGATAAAAATCTAAAATATCGTTATCCTCGTGTGCGGATCGATCGCGATTTACCGCAGCATTTCGAGAATCACTCTCTGATGTAGCACTTGCGGAAATGAATCAGGGCATTGATTAAAGGACAGAATCGCGTAATGAATTTATTTAATCATTTAATTTAGCGACACAGTTTTAAACATTCGTTAATGTTTATTCAGTATCGTGTGAGTATTAAACTCCATTGTTCCTTTTATTGAGAAAGTCACTTTTTTGTCAAACTTATCTTCATACAACATTAATTTTTATATATATATATATATATTTTATACATATATTTATATTAATTTTTATATAATTTGTATATATGTGTATAGTGGAGTTGTACGCATTTCTAAATTGATCAGGATGTATCTAAAAAATCCTTAATCGTAAATTTTAAATCTCTCTTTAAAATTTAGCATATTTTCTAAAGTCTAGATTTAAAAAATATTATATGTATGATACATCATAAATAAAAATACAGAAACTTATCATATTAATTTAAACGATATTTTAAAAATAGCTTATTCTGAAGCTGATTTTACTTATAATTATACTTGAAATAAGCATACTTCAGATTGAAAATGCTATTCGAATTGTTATCTGTACAAAATACTATTTAAAGAAACTCTTAATCGATTTGTTTATAATAAACACATTATAAACTCTCTTTCCGTTTTAAAACGTGCAGAGAATCGATAAGAAAGAGGAGAGAGAGAGAGACAGAGAGAGAGAGTGTGTGTACGTTCAGAAAGTTCACGTCAATAGCAATAGATAAGATTCAATTGTCGGATGCGAGAAAGACGAGAGTTGGTCCACGAATTCTATATTTCCAATAAAAGCTGTTGAGTTTAAAACATAGTAGTAATAAACTCTTTCTTCCATACAATCTGTTATTTTATCAGTTCTCTGTTCTAAAAGAATGTAGAAAATAATAAAAAAGAAACAAGATGAAATAACAGAAAATTGACGTAACAACATAAATTGTTTAACACTATGTTGTAGAATTGCCAGCCGTGAAGTTTAACTCTAGCAGGATGTAGTTGTAGATTTTACGAGGTTTTTGATATATTAACCTGCGACAAACTTTAAAATGATCGTTTTCTAGACAGAAAAGAATCTTTTTTTTATAACATAATTTTCCAAATACTTTTTCAGATTATATTATTACTTTATAAATCAAATTTATAAAGTAATAATTAACGATTAATGTATGTATACCAACGTGATAATATTTTAATATTTTGATATATACAATATTTCCATCAAATTGTCCGTTACATCTTGGCACAAAAATAATGACAATGTGTGTTCAGCCTAATAATATGTCAGGCAAAATTAAAATTCAATCTTTTTGAATACAAGTATCATTACATATATATGTAGTTTAATGATACAAGTATCATTAAACCACATATATGTGTAATAAAACATAAACGATATTCTCTCTAACAGAAATGACCAGATCAAATATTTAATTGAAAATCAGCTTATCGCTTTGTAATTGTATTTCCTGTATGATAAGCCTGCTTTTTTTAAATAGAATTAAATATAAAGTAATATAGATATTACGAAATAAAATTTATTAAAAAATGTAAAAATACAAAATAATAATTCTAGCAGATGCATCTTTTTTAAGTAATTTCTCCTTCTGTTATCGAAATTCTCATTAAATTAAACATTTTTAGAATTGCATTCTGAAATAAAAATTTCTATTTTTTCCACATTTTATACAATTTTTTCTTTTTTTTTTGCACATTTTATACGATTTTTATTAACGTTTTATGGAATTAAGACAGCGTTTAATCATCAGCAAAAAATTTTATTTTTGAATAATTTACATAGAGCTTAAAAAAGAGAGTCGTATTCCAGAAATAATCCTTTCGACAGGAATTTAGATGGTATGATAATACGTGGCATCGATGGGAGCTTTAATCTTTCGAAAGTACACGATGCATCTCTGTCGGCATCATATCCGTCGCATTGTTACGACGCCCGCGCGTGCTTCTCCGCGCTAGAATTAATTAATTAATCGACCCGCCGGACCACGTCTCCCGCCGGGGAAGGTGTTCTACCCACAATTTCCCGACTTCGCCACTTTCCAGCGCACCGCGGCACGTATAAATCATAGAGCGCGCACCCCGCGTCGTGACTCGCATATAAATCAAACCTAACGGCGAACGTCGGGAACGTCGGGTACGCACTCTTCGTCGTCGCGGCGGGTGCGTATCTCCGCGACGTCGTTCACGTAGAGCCACGGCGGCCGTGGAAATTTGCATTTTCCGCGAGAAACATATGGCATTGATAGCGGATTGTATTTTTACTCGCTGTCGCAGAAGTGTGTGTTTACACGGTCCGCGCGATAATTTATTTTGTCCATACCGGGAAGTATTACGTATAGAGATGTGAATAGAAAAAAAATAACAAAATATTTTTTTACAAAATACGAATGTTTTTTTGTAGAAAAAAAAAAACAAGCCTTGTTTCTTTTAAATATTGATTTTTTCTTAGATATTTAATATCTTTATATCGATTATTGTAAGTTGATTTTTTATAATTTGTGATTTTTTTCGATTTGAACTAACCACAACTATTTTAAATGTAATGTGCCGCAAAAGGTTTGTTAATTTACATTACTTTCAAAAATAGATAAATTAAAATTATAAGAACTTTAGTTTTTTTTCTTATAATAATAAACAAATATAAAAAATAATATTATATTTAAAAATAATAAAAAAAAACAAATTTTTTTTTTTAACGTTTACTTGCTGTTAGAAAAAAGCGGGTTTTTTTTATATCTCTAGTTATTAGTTACGTGACAAGAAGGTGAACGCGATTCCAGACTTTGTACAGCTGATGTAGCCCGATGCGCATTATCGACCAGTTCATCCGTAGTACAAATTAGCAGTACCGTATTTCTAAACGGATCAATTTACTTATTACGCGAAAGAATTTCCGATAATTCAATAATAAATAATATAAAATATTTGAAATCCTTGAAACTTGATTAATCCTAATATTATATTTTATTCCATAAAACTAAAGTTCAATTTTTGATTATTTATATATATTTTATAAAAAAGAAGAAAATTTTAGAAATGCTGATGTATATATTTCGAGATTGCTCTTAAGTATGTAGATGAAAAAATGTATTGAAAACAATGAATTAAAATTATTTTATAAAAGCGCACACACACACATAAAATCACGGGTAGTTGTAATTCTATTTATTCTGGCATTCACGCTTATTTCGTTTTGCATCGGTTTCACATATTTATTTCGAAATACGTTTTATCGCTCAAGGAAGCTGTATGCTGCACACCAAATAAATAATAACGCGAAATACACCCGTCCCCCAGGGGATTAACCAATCTGCTCCCCGTTTGAAATTACAAACCCCGAGTGAGTTACGGCACAAGGAAAAAAAGCCAATTCCAATATACGAATTTCCAATTCCCAAGGAAACCAAAATATCGTTGAATCTACCTCTTACATTTTAGTTTCTGACATTCGTTAATAAGAAGTGCGAAATATGAGCCATGTAATCGTACACGAGTTACTGAGATTAACTATAAACCGTCTTCATTGCATAATAGATTACTAGCATAATGTCTGTAATGTTTACGAAGATAAGTATAATATATGGGAACTATTCTCGGAGACAATGTGGATAAATTTAAGGTAGTAAAATTAAAATAAAACTTCTTTGAAACAAGATAAGCATTTAAAAAAGAAAATGACATTTTTATTACTTTTTATTTTATTTTTGATTATATCGTTTCGATGGTAAATTCAACAAGTTGAAAAATTTGCAAGAGAGAAAGTAGATAAGTTTCTCGGAACCTCCTTCAAGTGAAATTATTTAAAACTTGGAAGATAAGAGAAGAAAATGAGTGGTTTCACATTATCTTTAGAGTAAAGTCGATATGTTGAGCATTATTATCGTAAATATGATTTTAAAAAAATGCTGATTGAGAAGCTTTTATTTATCATTTTGCGATGATTAATAACAAGGGAATTGAAGTGTTGAACACTTTGAAATTAGTTTATTAAAACTTTATCATTGGGAAACTCGCCAGCGTCTAAAGTACATGTCTCGTGTAATAATAGCAGAAATTATTACCGGTAATATTCTCGAACGCTTTCACAAGTGCACAAGAAATGTACATCGTTAATAAACTCTAATCGCCTAGATACCTATGATCTTATTTGAAATACAGGCCAATTGTATTCCTGATACAGAGTATTATTAAAATTTATTGATAAAGAAATAATAGACGAGATGATATATTCACAAAAGAAAAATTTTTCAATTTTCTTATAATATATAAATACGCATTTAAAAATGTAATGTATAAATTACGTGGAATATCTTGATTATCGATTTTTGAAATTGAAAATTAAATTACTGCCATGATACATAAAGCATAAATATCAAATTATAATCTTCTCGCCATTTTATTCAACTTCCACGTGAAAGTGCATTTTATTCGCGAAAAAATATTTTCTAGATTTAAAAGCTACACACACAATCTGAAATATAAAGCGTTTGAAAAACAACGGAATAGAGAAACAACGTAGATTTTCACTTCAACGAGGCGTCAGGAGCACGCCAGCAAAGGGGAAAGTAATTAATCCTTGTCCTGCCATTTAACAGATACTCGCATCGAAAAGGTCGCAACGAAAATGAAAATCCAGCCGCCTCGGTGCTGAACGGCAGCAAATTGAGTCGAAGTTTGATTATCTCTCTCTTTTTTTTTTGCTCGCCCAGGCGTCCATTTGTTTGTTTGCAAGAGACGGACGAGCACTTCGACCGGTTCGAAATACGGGAACCTCACTTGATGATACTCCACGCTGACGATATTGGCGGGAAAAAAATAAACCAGTATCAGTTGTCGCGAAAAGTCTCATCCATTTCAGATTTAGGTTACGATAAATGCAGCCCGGACTGCGCTCTCTGCCCTGTCTGCCACTGTCGGTTGTTTCCTGCTTCAGTAGTTATCTCGACGACAAGCCATCCCGCGTCAAGCGCTCTGGTGGAAGCTCTTTTAGAAAAACGCTCGCTCAAGGCCGAGTGCTTGGCCTACGGTAATACGGCACCGCGGGTGGCTGGCCTTTAAACTCTCCCTCCCGGAACAGGAGCCACACAGAAAAATCCGTGAACCGTGTGACAGGGCCGCTTTTAACATGCACACGTTTTAAGCGTGTGTCTGCCGCGTGAAACGGCCGATTTCTCTCGCGATAACATGTTTTCATCTTCATGTTTCATCAACGTTGAGCTATGCCGTAAAACGCCGTAGAGATTACCGCTTTTCTACTGCAAATTTTCAAGCGACATCGTCGTGTCTGATCTCGACGATGTGCGAGCCGCTTAAGAGAGATATCGCTTCACGTACGAATGTAATGCAAAATTGCAATTTAGTGAAACTCTAATTTAATTTATAACAATAACATTATACATTAATAATCCATTTCGCTTATTATTAAGTTGAATTAATTAACCAATTAAATATTTTTATGGGGTATTATTGCGATAATGCGTTTCAGAAAACAATTACATCCCTATCGAGAACAAAAAGCAGAATATATTCAAATGTATGAAATTGTGTAGAAATAAATAAATTCAATTATATTAATTCCAAACAAATTCCTCCTTCATGACAGTGCTTAATTAGTTCTTGATTAATACAAATTGAAAAAAGATTATAATAGACAGATAATTTTTAGTATTTAATTTGAACTAATATATTCTATTAAATTATCAAGAAAAAGAGTTTAGAAACTATCGCAACATATAATTGGAAAACAAATGATTACATATAATTGCATTCAATGTTAACTATTTCTAGATAATTATTCAAAAAATATATAGAAAAGGCTTATAATTAAGAAAAAAGATTTTTCTCAATTTATCATATAAATTTTTTTATACATAATTTTAATAAAAGAAATAGATTTTAAGAATTAATTCTAAACGAGATTCTCTGTTGTACCACACATAAATAGGAAGATGCATATTCCTAAGCAATAACAATGGGCTCATGTAGAGCTCTCATTTCACAGACGAACGTTACGCCGCATCACAGACTTTTACTACGACCACTCACACTCGAAACGAGTCCTTTTTCCACGACAAAGCCGAATTTCCCAGGCACAAAGGTAAAAGTTCCGAAACAGAGCGACATTCGGAGTAACATACCGAAAACACGTCGGAAAAGCGAGGCTCTTGCGCTTGCGAGGAGCGTGTTTGTCGTTTCCACATTAACGCGTCTTAACGCTCCGAGCCATTCTATGGCGAAATTCTCGCCCGACACACGGGTTATTATCTCCGACGTCTTATTAACTCCGCGACAACTTTATATCCGCATTACGTGCTCGCTCGTTGGGAAAGCGATCGTCACCGTTACCACGGTTTCGCGGTTTAACGTCGTCGGCTAGCGAGGGAAATATGTTTTCGACGGGCGTCAGGAGGTTTGAAATTTATTGTCACGATGGGGAGACGAAAGCGAAGAAAGGTTCACACGTCCGTGGACTTAGCAAGTCGCAAGGGTATCCCTTTTCGAGTTCACCTCCCTGTCGCATTGTAAAATAGCAGCGGAGTGTACGTAATCCATCGAGATTGCGGCTTCGACTCGGATTTACGAGAGAGGACCGGACCTCACCAAAGGAGCATTTCTGCTTTTACAAGCAGATTGGATCGGCCGGCTTTCATGCCCGATCGAAATCGCGAAATTCGCGCCGAATCTCTTTTCGTATATCGAATTTGCTTATGTGCCTGTACGCTCATATCTGATATATAACGATGAACACGAAAGTTACACCGCTTAATGAAACTTGCCGCGCGCTTGTCGAATTATTGCGCGATCGATGAGTTCGATATGTTCTCTCGATTTAACTCGCGTTCGGCCGAACTTTCCTCAATCAACGGATAGATGCGCTTTCATTTCCTGCTCATGAGAAAATACAGGTAGGTACACGGATAATATTGAAGATAACCGCGTATGATTACACCACGTAGTAATTACTGCATCCGACGAATATGAAGCGAAATGATGCTGCAATTCAAGAAGTCGGTTGCCGCATGTTTAACTTTCGTCCGAATGTATCACGCTCGAAAGCGAAGCTTAGAAATATTGAATCTAAATCCACATGTACAATATATATCTGTATGAATGTAATATTAATATCACTATTTCATGATGTTATTGGCCTTAATGTAGTCATAAATAATAATAATTATGTCCTACAATAATAGGACATAATTATATCTCTTGATAATTGATATCTTATATAATAGTATCACAATATCATGATGTATTAAAATGTATTAAAATATATATTAAAACCATTTAGGATTATTAACGCAGTTTAACTATAATTATAGCAATTTTACACAGATTACACAGCAATATTGTCAGCACGATTATTATGCGATTAATATGCTAGAATAGATTCACGGTCCCAAATAATGATGCATATCGATTGGTATATACAAACAAATAGACAATTCACTATATCGCAGTCGGATAATTATTGATAAGTATCGAGATTTAATAGATGTATGGAGGTGGCAACGAGATATGACAAGATATAGAGATTTTTCTTTCGATGACAATAATCGTACGATGCTATTATCACTTACAATAGCAAATAATGATGCAGGATTAATTTTTAATAAGAAAAAAAAAAACAATTGTATATACATAAAGAGAGAAAGAGGAGCTTACAATACAGTTGTATATGATACTTATAGCATTATTATATCAAATACAAAGAAATCATGAATGCAAAAGTGTTGGATATTTGCATAAATGCATAATGTAATGCGCAATTTATAAAATTTGAGTTATCAAAAATTGCTTTATATGAAAATGTTTAAAACAAAATTTCTGTTTAATATTTTTATAAACATTAAATCAACACTTTTTACATTTTATATTTAACTTGAAGCTTTTTTGAGAAATACATCTTCACCTGTATGTTCAGCATTATAAACAACATGTCTAATGTTCCTTTGTTTTTCCATATATCCTCATTTGTCTTACTCAGACATAAACTCATCCGTTATTTTGATGTAAAAATAAAAATGTAATTCTTGTATAAGAGCAACACATGAAAAAGAATTTCGCTGAAATTTATTTTAGTTGAATGTGATGCGCATTGCAATATAATATTAAAAATATTATCTTTTACTTTAATACTATTCTGAAATTATATTCTATAAACACTAATAGCAAAATTATAATATTTAATAATAGCATTTAATATCGACACTAGAAGAATAAAAGTAATATAAAAAAAAATAAGGTTAATATTTAAAATTAATTATTTATACTTAAAATTATGAAATTATTTACGAGAAATTGATAAAAAGCTCTTTTTCCTTTCCATTTTACGTTATATACAATGATTTAGTGCCTGTATCCTATATGTCTCTACTAGTTTATTTCATGAATATAAATCTCGAAAATGCTATTTACGTATTCGTCGCGGACTATTTCAAAATTCTAACATGACAGTGCATGGCGTTTATACGCCAAGAAGAAGAGTGTGAGGTAAAATGTTCTGATTTAAATTTTCTCATTCGCAAAAGCTAGAGATTTAACTTTATGCTTTTTTATCATATCTCTTTATTACATATGTGAATGCACAAAAATATAATTGCTAATAATCATTTTATAGAAAGTATTCATTTTTTAATCTTTGCAATCATAAAAAAATGATTACATAAAAAAAATCAAATAACGTAATTAAAACATGTATTATAGTAAGTATAAAGGTTTATACAAAATTTAATTTAATATATATATATATATATATATATATATATATTTTTACTATTGGAAAAAAATAAAAAACGTTTTACTTATAAATATAAGAAATAATATACTCGATAGATATTTAAATAAAAATTTATAATATTTGCACAATAAAATATTTATTTTGAATACACTCTCTCTTTCTCTCTCTTTCTTTTTAAAAATATATATAAGCACTTTGATACATTTATATATCGGCGAATAAAAGAAGAAAAGATTTGTCGTTTAATCCCTACAGTAATTAGCCTTTAAAGTCAGTAATTACGGTTAATGAAATCTTATCTGCAGTCTGGATGCTCTCCCAAGCGCTGTTTCACGCGCCATGTACTAATTACTAATTACATCGCCAAGAACTTTTTTGTCAGGTTCAACAAGGTTAAGTTTCCTTTGAGGATGCATCCAACGTTCCATGCTCTTATGCTATATTTTAACTGCATGATCATCTTATCTCAAGTGCGATACCGCGAAAGAGTCTGTTCGAGACGCCTGATGTTTTATACTCCAAACAGGTTTGCACGCCTTAAAACCAGTGGCCTGTAACGGATTACGACGTGTCGCGATTTAACGTTTTCCGCACTTTTATTTCCCACTGAAAGTCCATCTATTGTATTCGTGACCGGACTCGTAGTTGTACTATTGATCTTCAATCTTTTCGCCAATTTCAGAAAAAAGTCAAGACACATATTCTCGAGACTGAACTAATTGTCGCAACTTTTTAAAAACTTCTTTAAGATATTTGCAACATGATATTTGAAACATGATGTGAATTCGATGCATTTATATAATTATGGTATACGTAATTTCTTCTGCGAAGAAAAAACGATGATTGGCAGAGCAAACGATCGATATATCAGCTGCGTGAGGATCATCCAAACTTTAACTCTTACTTACATTAGCCGTAAATTCCTCGAAGTAGATTATTTTCGACGTCATTTATGTTTCCCACTCGAAATAAATTATCTCGTCGGAAATTCATCGTAGACTTCTTAATTGAGTAACGCGGTTTAACCGAAAATTCAAGTTTGAAGTCCAAAATGAAATTTGATTGAAAAAAGGGATTATCGTTTCACGTAATTTTGCATAAAATTTTCTGATTCGTTTAACCAAAGAGCTTAACCCTTAAATCAACAATGGTGTTTTTTGGCTTAAAATCGCTTTCGATATAATGTATGCATTCATATCAAACATGTCAATGCTAGTCTGTATTAAATATTGTACGTTGATTATCTATGAAAAAAATTTATTAAAAGTATGTTATCATAAAAATGCAGAAATGGAAAAATGACATTTTTGTATCATAATGTTATCTCTGCATTTCAGATAAGAGAAATAATATCAAATAATGTTAATAGAGTTAAGATAAGATTTGCATCGATTTGCAATAAAAGCAATAGAAAATTCTCTTGCGTTGCGTAAGATAACAGATGTAAAATACTTGATACCACGATATTTATTTAGTTTGCTATATATTATTTTACGCAGATTAATTTTATATATCACAAGATATTTTACATTTTCTAGTGAACATAAAATACATTTTTTATTTGCAGAAGATGGCATCTTTTCACTTTGCGATATTACATTATGATTTAAGAAGTTTTGATAAAATTAATGTTAAGCTAAAATCGACATGAAACCGATGGAAAAAAAAGTTTGTCTTTACTTGAAGCAATTAGCACTGACACTTGATTTTTCTAAGAGCCAAGTTTATTATAGATTATCGTTCTTCCTAGAAACAGAAGTAGATTGACGTTAAAACGCCTTGCGTTTAAAAAATCTTCTGTTGCTAAAAACTGCTCGACAAAACTTGTTAGATATTTTCGGGCACTCTGTTTGTTATACGGTGACTTTGAGATAAAGTGTAAGTTTATGTGAAGCACGTAAATAGGTCTACATCTCTCTTACGATCCGTGCGCGGCTCAATTTTTAATGTCGTATAGATCGATAAATTAGAGATTTAACGTCGGTCGTTTCGGTAGGATTTCCATCACACAGATTACGGAGCGCGATCGACGCAGAAGCACGATTAAAGCCGGTAAGCTCTTGGAAGGGAAGCGTTTTATTTCCGTGGGCAGAAATTGCACGATATTGCCTCGATGTGCCGGCGGAACAGAACTCGGTGAAGTACAAGTTATTAAACGATCTCAACGATGTTATTTCATGATGACCCTAGAACTCATAAAACGGATTTACTTGGTCGCCCTTCCTTCGGTGTATCACGGCTCCGCGTTTTCACTTACACAAGTTTACCTCCACGCTATCACGTAACATAATTCCCGCTATGCCATCAAAAACATGAATAAAACTGTGATTGTAAATACATCTCCAAAAATAGCGCATTATTTATTAGTCATTTAATTTACAAAAAGTGAAAAAGTCAATATTATAATTGGCACAAATATCGTATAAATTATTATCAATGATCTTTTTTCTTTCTCTTTTTGTAAAGATTTAATGATCTTGGATTGATGTAATGATTGATATTAAAGAGAAAAGACAGAAATAAATTTCAAGATATAAAATAATTAGAAATAGAGCATAATAAATAACGTATCAAACGATATTAGAGAGATCACCTTATTTAGAAAAAAAAATCGAGATCATAAAATCTCTTTTATGATAAAAAATTCAAAATCTGTTCTCCGTTAATATTGATTATAAATGTGCGTGGCACGGCATTTTAAAAAACTTTGAACTTTTCTTGCTTCTCTTTTCGAAGATCTTTCGCGTTGCTATTATGTCAAGTTCTGTATCGTCATAAATCCGCGGTTTCATTCTTTCTTTCGCTTATTTCTTGGTGATGCATTATTCGAACATATTGCACGATATTGTATTTTTACAATCAGAATGAGCAACGTCTAGCTTTGTAATCTCATTCAATATATCCACACAGAAATATATCTCCTAATCTTATTAAATTCTCTATTTTTATACTTTAAATATTCTCAATCTCATCCTAGATTCTAAATTCCTAGGATAGCTCAGCAAGCGAGAAATGCGACGCTCACGATCGCCACAGACGCATCCGTCTACGACCTTATATAAGGCTGGTTGAAGCTCGCGATACAAGTATACTCGCCGCGACGCTTTTTATTATTCTACGGCGTGTGAGACGAAGCTCGCGTAAGGGCGTGTCGCGCTATTTGCATTCTCATTACCATCGGCGGTTCTTATTTAAATAGGTGAACAACTGCAAAGCACTCCCGGTGGTCGGGAAGCTCGTTAGGCGTCCTTTCCTAAGTGGGTGAGAGAGGGGAAACGGAGAGAGATGTATGCATAGGTACATCCGTTGCACCTCCTTTTCTCCTTCCCGTTCTGCCTTTAAGATGTCCAGAAAAGAGAAAAGGAGAGAAAGAAGGGGAGCGAAAAAGGCTCCCCTCTTCGGGTTGACTGCAATTTCGCGCGAGGACGCAAATTCTCGTTGCCCTCGACCTCGCGGTCGAGGGAGGAAGCAAGACGGAGGGAAATCTTTTAAATTCAACGCGGTACGCTTCATTAGTGGCCGCGGTTTGCTCGGCGACCGCAACGATTTAATCCGGGCTTGCGCGCGGCGTCAAGCCGCACCGCCATCCCGAGGAAATTCAATTTCGCTGTGGCGGTAATGGACCAGAACGTTCCGGCCTGGAAAACGTTAGGCCGCGTCGGAAACGCCGGTCGACTCGTAGTCATCTCCCCGATGCGGAATCTGTTCGAACGTAAAGCCGATTCGAAGTGGCAACGAACGCGACGTAACCGCTTCGCAACGCGTGCGAGAAACGACATCGAGAAGCGAACGAATCGAGACAGGAGTACCTAGCCGTGCGTGCGAACGACGTGCGTAAGCGAGAATCTCCGAGGGTAAAAACTTTAAAAGCATCGTGAGAAGTCGAATACAAGCCCTGCAACTTTTGCGAGAACTCTTCGCAAATCTGATTTGAAATTTATAATTATGCAAACACGGATATAAATCGTGGAAAAACTTTTATTCGAATTTAATATTTATAATTTATTTTATTAACAATTTTAACAAGCAATTTATACATCGCAGTAATGTAATATATTTTACCTTTATCATTTTGAAGCTAAATGTGAAAACTTATAGAAAGCCCGATGTATATAAATATGATTAAAATATATAATCGAATGCAAGTAAAAATTTTCATTTAAAGTTAAATTAAAATATAAACAAAAGTTTATTATAGATACATTATATTAAGGATTTATTTTATAAAAGCATATACCACAATGATAGAAGATATAATTTTTAAAATACATTCCTGGCATGTAATGGAAGAAAAGTAGCTGCATCTGTTTCTCCAGTAGATTTTCACAAACCTGCCGAACCATTACGTAACGTTATGCAAATATTGCGCCAGTCCTTCGAGGGTAAAACGTCGAGTACACGAAAGATTTCTTGGTTCGGAAACAAGAGCAACGGCAGAAGGTTCTCGGAGTTATAGCGCGGAACAACTTTCGTGCTTGCAAACGACAAAGTTCGACCTTATCATCCGATCCAATATATTACGCAAAGATATGCTCTTGGAATTTATAATGGCATATAAGCTCACCTAGTTTCAAAGCAATAGCATTTATTTTGTTCCAGCCTCTATTATCACTTGTAAGTTTTTCGTAAATTAAGACTCCACGCGTAATTAAACTCTGCTCTATTTTCGCGGCAAAGCAAATTCGAGCCTTTATCAACCGACTGTGTGTTATTCGCGTTACAAATTGCCACAGGATATAATACCTTAACTTTGAGATCTAATTTCTAAGTAATGGGATCTAATCCCTAAAGTAATTTTCAGTTTAATATATTATATAACGTTTACGACATATATATAACATATACTATGGCTTTGTTCAATTATCAATGATTGTATCTTTCTATGAACATAATTATCTTCTTTTATCTATTTATAGATGAAAAATCTATATTTATATAAAATTATTATTTCTGAGTTATTTTCAAAATTCGATTGCAAGCTTTATATAAAATATACTCTATATATATATATATATAAAATATATTAAAATATATTAACATCAGCGACATTTTGCAACTCGACTGCTTTTTCATAGTTGTTGTTTTTTTCAACAACTAGGAACCAGAGCTTTATATCATTTAACTATGTAATATAAACGGTAATTAGCCTGTCACCTAATTAGTACAGAATTTAATTAACTACCTTAATTTTAGCAGAAATAATGCGTTGCGTATCTGCCGTGAAAATCAGGCGAATTAATTAATGAGGATGCGAACGAGAAAATGTCCAACGATCCCTAGAACGGATGGAATTTTACGAGGGATATCTAAGTAGGAACGACGATAAGCGCAAACAAATTAAAAAATAAAATCCCCCCGACATAGAGGAGTTGCAAGCATATTGATTTTTCTCTACTTCGATGCAGCCAACGACCTAACGTTACCTCGAGCTGCAAGCAAGACTCTAACAAAGTTATTCGAAGAATGACGGGCTGTACACGGCGTAGCACACAGAGGAAATCGACACCCATTTACCACTTCGTATTCTCGATCATGTCCCCTACATACGTGACCTTCCTTCCCTCGTGTCGCAGCTGAGCATCTTAAGACACCATCTGGCAACCGTCCAATCCGGTCATATTTTTCCGATCTCGTAACGGGTCACGCGGGTATGCGACAGCATTCCCGAGCCGTGGAGATTTACTGGAGGCATTAAATTACGACTGTCACGAGATGATCTTCGAAATCGGTATCCTTTGAACGAGACATTGCGACCAGCCCGGTTGACCAACGATCCTGTTGATATTTTTTTTTTTTAAGACGTTACCCATCGGCTTTTCGGTCTCGCGGGATCTGACCTTCCCTTGCTGTAAACTGAGGTTTGTCTGAGAAATATGTGTGCATGTATATATTTCGTTGTTCGTTGAAAATAAGATGACCATATTTTTCCGTAGAACACACAAGTGAAACACAAGTTACGATGTTTGCATTTTTTAAAAGAAGACACGTATGTAAAACTATTTTTAATTTTTTCTTATCATAATTGGATAAAAAATTACATTTTAACAAATAATTTAGTATGACATTACTTCGATACAAGAATCGAAATAATACGTTAAACAAGTTTCAAAATTATAAATTTATAAATAGTTGAATAAATATTAGTATGTATATCTATTAATTAATATAAAAAAATATAATATAAAATAATTATAAATAATTATAAAAATGTAATATAAAAAAAAATTTAATATAAAATAAGATCTTGTTTCTTCATCCATTTTATATACCAAGCCTTTTTCTTTACCAAGTGTATTCTTAGGCATATTCCGATATTCGTAAGATTATTATCGACAGCTGCACAAGATGTCTTGACATTAAATTCGATATAATTTAAATTTAAATCTGTTTTACATCAATAAAAAATCAGATTAAAATTGTACTATCCCAATTGTCAAGCGCATGTCTAGCTACTCTTCTCTCTGAACATTTTATTTTGAGAATATTAATATCTAAATATGAAACGATAAATCGAATTGTATATACGCAAAAACGATAACAAAATTTCCTGTCACGTATCTAATTAAATTTCTTTGCATTGTTCGCAGTGTAACCGCGGCGGTGAAATCCGTGAGTGTTGGTGCGAGAAACGATGAACGAATCGGGACGAGCCGGGAACGAAGCGGCGCGATAATAATAATATGTGGACGACGCGGCCGCGGACCAGACGAAAGTGGCGACAAACGTCGACCTCGTCGTGCAGAGAACGTGACAATTGGCGGAATCGTCGTCGGGACAGTTTCCGCATCATCTACTCGGTGATATTGGCGGCCTGTATGGCGGCACAGGAAGCGAGGGGCGCCAAGTGTCCACCACCGGACACAATACCGGGCTGTCCGTGTTACAACTTCGAGAACGGCGGTCTGTTCCTGGAGTGCGCAGGTGCTACCGAGGAGTCCCTCAGGAATGCTTTGTCCGGCGTGATACATGCCGCCGGCGAGGAAGGTAACCGTCCACGATACAACGCTCAAAAAGCAGGGATCACCGGAGAACATGTATTCCCCTTCCGCATATATAAGTAGAAACAGCTACTGTCCGTAGATTGAAATAACAAGGTGTACTAGCGGAAAACAGCTGTGGTTCTCAAAGTCAAAATAAAAAGAACAAGCCTTGAGAGACCATTCGGTATTCCGTGCAAACAATCAATGAACCGCAATACGTTTTTAACTTTTACTATTTCAATCCTCAAATCACAATAAATAATTTAACTTGACTTTGAATGTATCCACAAATTTTATAGATAATCTAAATACATATCTAAATTGTAATTATATATTTTTAAGAATATTTAAAAATATATAAATATTTTGGAGATTATTTGAATATAGTTTATATATATGTCAATTAGTAGAAAATATTTTTAATTAATCCGACTACATTAATTTCTTAATTTCTATCTTATATATTATCGCATCATATTAATTTTATATATTAATTTTTTCAACATCACATATTGAAATATTGACTTATATATAAATATATTCAATTCGATTGTCTTTTAAATTTTATAGATTTCTTTTTATTTTAATTTCATCATGTAATAACAAAAATTTTCATTGCATAAAATTTTATCAAAAAATGATTTAATTTTTTTTTTATTGATACTCATCGACTGATAAAAAAAAATTGATGAAATATTTCATGTGTCCGATAAAAAAATAAGATGAGTATTAAAAAAGAATGTAGTTTTTTTGTAGTTTTTCTCACGGATGTATAATTTACAAACAATATTAACGGCTTTAAGCGAAATATCATGCGATTGTTTCAGGAGCGCTTGTACAATCATTGAGCGTGTACGAATTGGATCGAAAAGTGGAGGAATTGCGATCCGCCGCTTTCCCGGCTGGCTCGCAAATTAGACATTTGCAAATATCGCATTCCGCGATTCGCGAAGTAAGCGAGGATGCTTTCCAGCGACTGAGCAAAAGCCTGGAATCCTTGGCACTTGTATCTGGCCGACTACCTCACGTACCTCAAAAGGCTATGGCCACGCTGAGCCTACTCAAAGCGTTGGATTTGGAAGCTAACCTCGTTTATGAGCTGCCTAGCTTCAGTTTCTACGGGCTCTCGTTAATTAAACTGAACCTGAAGGGTAATCAAATCGTGAAAATTTCGGAATACGCCTTTGCCGGTCTCGAGACCACTTTAAAGGATTTAGATCTGGCGGAAAACAAGATCAGAGTATTCCCCATGACCTCCTTAAGAAGATTAGAACATCTCACGTCCTTGAGGCTTGCATGGAACGAAGTATCCCAGCTCCCGGAGGATGGCTATTCCAGGCTAATCGCCTTAAACTTCCTCGATCTCAGTAGCAACAATTTCAAGGACATTCCGCTCAATTGCTTTCGCTGTTGTCCGTCCTTAAAGACTCTCTCCCTTTATTACAACGTAGTCGAGGCGGTCGACAAGGATGCTTTTATATCATTGATCGATCTCGAGTCGATAGATCTTAGCCACAACAAGATCGTATTTCTTGATGTGGCTACTTTCCGTGCCAATCAAAAACTAAGATCGATCGATCTCAGCCACAATCACATACACTATATCCGGGGCGTATTCTCAAGACTTCCCGAACTGAAGGAGCTCTTCCTCGCAGAAAACAACATTCTTGAGATACCGGCAGAGACGTTCGCTGGTAGCACAAGTCTTTCGGTCGTTTATCTTGAGCAGAATGCCATCAGAAGGATCGACGCACGTGGTCTGGTAACACTCGGTCAATTGGCGCAGCTACACTTGAGCGGAAATTACATCGAGAAAGTGCCGCGGGACTTTCTCGAACACTGCGAGAATCTCTCGACGCTCTCGTTGGACGGCAACAATATCCGCGAGCTCGAGGTAGGCACATTCGCCAAAGCAAAGCAGTTGCGCGAGTTACGACTGCAAGATAATCAGATCACCGAGGTAAAGCGCGGCGTGTTTGCGCCGTTACCGTCGCTTCTCGAACTGCATCTGCAGAACAACGCCATCACGGATATGGAGACCGGCGCGCTGAGATCCTTGCATAATCTGCAACACGTGAATTTACAAGGTAATCTTCTGGCGGTGCTCGGCGACGTGTTTCAGGTGTCAAACGACGTCGGCGAAAACAGCGGTAGTTCCTTGGTCTCTATTCAACTGGACAACAATGGACTCGGCGTCTTACACAATGACTCGTTACGAGGCCAGGCCTCGGTCAGGATCATGTGGCTCGGACACAATAGGTTGACGCGTCTTCAAGCTCCATTATTCCGGGACCTGTTGCTAGTCGAGCGCCTGTATCTCACAAACAATTCCATCTCGCGAATCGAAGATACCGCCTTCAAACCGATGCAAGCGCTCAAGTTCCTCGAGCTCAGTATGAATCGGCTGAGTCACGTGACCGCAAAGACATTCTCCGAACTTCACGAACTCGAGGAGCTCTATCTACAGGACAACGGTCTACGCCGGCTGGATGCTTACGCCTTGACGGCCCTTAAAAAACTGCGCGTCCTCGATCTAGCTAATAATCACCTGAATGTGCTGCACGACGAGATCTTCCAGGAGGGGCTACCAATCAGAACGCTCAACCTTAAGAATTGCACTGTCAGTATAATCGAGAACGGTGCCTTTCGTGGACTGAATAATCTCTACGAACTGAATCTCGAACACAACCATTTCACTGCCATGGCGTTAGATCGCCTAGATATACCAGGATTAAGAGTTTTAAGAATTTCGTATAACAATTTCAGTCAAATTAACGCGACTTCCTTGGACGGCTTACCGTCTCTTCAGCATTTGGCGATGGAGTCGTCGCAGATACACAGAATATCAGCCGAGATATTCTCGAAAAACAAGAATCTGGGAAAGCTATTGCTCAGCAACAATCTACTCAGGATACTACCAGCGACATTGTTCCTGGGCCTGGAAGCCCTCAAAGAAGTCAAGCTTGACGGCAACAGATTCCAAGAAGTACCGTACGACGTGTTCGCAAACGCTACCACGATAGAATTTCTTTCTCTAGCTAATAACGTTATTTCTCACGTGGATATGTCACGGCTGAATGGACTGATTAGTTTACGGGAGCTTGATCTACGCGGCAACTGTATCACATCTCTCAACGGCTTTGCCGCCGTCAATTTCTCTCGTTTAATATTCGTGGACCTGAGCCATAATCAGTTAAAGGCTCTTCCGGCTAATTTCTTCGCGCGTTCGAATATGCTGCGGACAATCGAGCTGGCGGCTAATAAGTTCCGGCAAATACCCGCGGTAGCACTCACGGCACAAAATATACCCAGTTTAGCCTGGCTAAACGTCACAGCTAATCCTCTTACTAGAATACACGAGATCAGCTCGGAAGCGAAGTATCCGGCTCTACAAGAAATTCATATCTCCGGGACGAATTTAAGTATAGTTACCAGCCAGGATTTCGAGGCATTTCCCGCGTTGATGCATCTTTTTATGGGTAACAATATGATATCCAGAGTATCGCCCAGCGCATTTCGAAATCTTCCGAATTTACTGACGTTGGATCTCAGTATCAACAAGCTGGAGCTATTGCCGCAGGAAAGACTAAAGGGACTGGAACAGCTCAGATTGCTGAATCTCACGCACAATCATTTGAAAGAGCTCGAGGATTTCCCGCCTGACCTGAAGGCTTTGCAAGTGCTCGATCTCTCGTTCAATCAGATAAGCGGAGTGGGAAGGAGCACGTTTCAGCATCTGGAGAGTCTGGCCGAGCTGCACCTCTATGGAAACTGGATATCGTCGATCTCGTCGGACGCGTTCAAGCCGCTGAAAAAGCTCAGGATTTTAGATCTAAGTAGAAACTACTTAGCAAACTTACCGCTGAATGCCTTTCGACCTCTCGAAACGCAAATACGGAGTTTACGGGCCGAGGGTGAGTACGATTTATTACTTTATTTGCACGATTTTAATCCGTTACTTTTGTGAAAATCTACCCTACGCGTTTTAAAAGATAATTAAACAAAAGTTATGTATAATATTTTTAAAATATTTACATTTTGCGTTCTTATATATATAAAATATATATATATATATATATATATATATATATATATATATATATATATATATTTTTATATTTTCTTATTTTTTAAAAGGCAACAAATATTTTTCCATATTTTATAAGATATTTGTATACATTGAAATTGTTATTTCACTGTCTATCTTGAGTTAGCACGGGAAAGTTTCCTTACATTCAACAATATTGTTCGCATAGCATATGTGCCATTCACAGGGATCACGTTACTGTCTGCTCGACAATAGTAATCACAGCCGGTAAGATGATTGGTTGCATGCAAAATTCGCCACCGATGTGTCTTCGCATGCGAACGAGTTTGATTCAGTTGAAAATAGCCGTGCAGGTAGTTATACTCGAAACTCCTCGATGTCGAGTATATATGCGACACGAACGCAGAACATATACACGTACAAAGTTATATGTTACAGAATGTCGCGAAGACAACTAGCATCACGTCTATATCAAGTTATAATAAACGTCACGATATTTATAGCAAATACAAAGGTTCGATCTTTATAACTCTCAATACTCTCGTGACTATCATGACGCAGTAAAAAGCTTTCTTAAAATCTTAGAGATACCCGCGCGAACAATCGCTTATAGACTGTAAGATAACTTATAGAGATCGTAAAATCTCTCTTTCCCGAGATAATTATAGTCATTAAATTCGCGTGTAGAAAATCCGCTGCATTGCAACTGCGACTCTCAAGAGCTCTGGGAATGGCTACGCGATCATCAGAAGCTAGTCGGTGGCGGGATGAGCCGGAATCGCGGTGGTGGACTGAGGATGAACGACATGGACGGCAGTCTGTTGAGATGTGAGCAGCCACCGGAGCTGCGCGGACTTGTATTCCTGGATCTGGACCCACGCGCCTTTTGCTCCGCGCCTTTGGTATTAAAATTGGCGATTCAGGACATCCAGCCTTTCTCCGTGCTGGTGTCGTGGCAGAGCAGGAATCATTCCAGCTTGCGCGGCTATCAGGTGGCCTATCACGCCCTGGACAATGTTGACGAGGTACTAGAATACGCAGACACTCTCTCATTGTGTATCGCGGCAATGCTGTCGCTAAAAAGCGGGCGCGAGATACAAAGCGGAAGAGGGAGGCATAAATCGAGAGGGTGGAGCGGGCGCGTGTAAAGTGTAAAACGGCTTGATTCAATCGATAATAAAAGCCTGGATGCTCTCTCGCTCTCCGTCTCCCTCGACGAGGCTCTAACTCATCCCTTGCAAAAACGTGTCGTCACATCTGACACCATCCCGGCTGATCGATCGCGCGCGAGCGTGCAAAAAACTGTCGCAACGTTCTGGATTAAGTATTTTCGCCATTCCGAAGAAATTCGCGAATTTATCCCGTTTTTAGTAATTGCTGGATAATGGTATATACGTAATTTCTATGCGCTCGTTATTTTGCGTCGCATTATTTTAGCGGGACGAAAATATTATTCGTAAAAATAATTGAAAAATATTAATTTGCTAAACGAGAATATAAAGAGTCGTAACGCTAAAAATTTGTATATATAATTTTTATATATGAATATTATTATTAATATTTATCAATATACTTGAAACTTTTGATGTTAACACATTGCGCTTTTTCCCTACATTTATTCAAAGATCTCAAAGACGCGGGCATCATCTTTACTGCCCTAAATTGCAGGTACGTGCCAAAATACTCGAGCCCAGCGCGCGCTCGGTGAAACTATCGAAGCTGTCGTCGAACACTCGTTACTTGATCTGCGTATTCGGTCTCGGTAATTGGATGACTTCGCGGACGGAGGACGGCCCGATCGAGCAGCTGAATTTCACGCAGATCGAGATACTCGCATCGACGCCGAGTTCGCAGATGAAGGATTCCACAACCAGCCGTTGTACCGAAGTGAAGACGTTGGACGCGCCGGACGCGATAATTAGCAGCGACGGTTCGGCCATGGGCGACGTCGGTAGCGTCAGCAGTTTCCTGACAAGGCGGCTCGGTCTGATAGTCGGCTGCTGCATGGGCTTTGTCGTCTTCCTTCTACTGGTGTCCGTGCTCGGCTATCTCAAGGTTAAAAAGCAGCGGGAAGCGGTCAAGAGAGAACAACAGCCGATACCGCCCGAGTATATATCGTATCGGCACTTCAGTATACAGAGCGGCGAAGCCGGACACACCAGGCAGACCAGCCAGGATGGTCAGCATCCAAACTTCATCAATAATACTACGCTGAACGTATGAGAAAAGTCGCGGAACTCCCGACTCGTGGAGGTTTCGAACGTGTGAACAGAATCGATGGATTCGAGCATGTTTGCCAGTTCGAAAGGCTCCCCGACTCGCGGAAGTTTCGAGTTTACGCGCCAAATGATCTCAAACTGTCTGTCGAATTTTCGACACGAACTGTTTTACGAATTGAGGAACTGTTCGCGATTAGCGGTGTTGTGCGCTCAAGTGATACGCATCCGAGGAGATGCTAGACAGTAGAATGCTTGAGAGAAGCGCGTTCGGCCGTTTTATTCCCGAGAAACATTATTACCTGCAAATCAAGTTAACGGCAACGAAGAGAGTTGAAGCGAATCTACAGCAGTGAGTGAGTATATGCGTGAGAATGCACGCGCGAATGGGATCTTTATTAAGTAAACGGAGCATTTTATAAAGCAATTTTCTACGAGTCCAAATTTCGTTCCAAGTAGCTCTAATCATTTCAAAATATCGAAACGTCATATTGGACGAGCGCGCGCAATCGGACATATAAATGTACATTAAATAGGAAATTGGATTCATTAATGTACAAGCAATATAAATCATACATGCACAATTTTCTATCTCTCTCGAATATACTCTAACAAAAATCTTATAAATTTTGAATAAGACAAGATGTATTAAAATACTCTCCAAATATCCTATACCGAGAATTGAATTACAATAAGCTCAGCCAAGCATTATCGAATTCCGCTTCAGAAAAATTTCTATTTATTAAATTCGTATTTTCAAGAATAATACATGTAGAATGTCAAAATCAATACGCGCGATCGCTGATGCGCGTAGAGAGATGTGGAATAAATAGTATATCGACGTCAAATACAAGAGACTATCTTGAATATGGAAAGACGAATACCATTTTATCTAGCGAAAAATCGATCCAGTTCATGGACGATGAACAGTACATCGAAGTTGAAAGCCCCTCCTCCGCGCATCTTTGTAGAATAATGCTCTGTCTTTTTCAAGAAATATGAAATTTTCAAGAGTGTATGTGAAGCGCACGATTTCGCGTGCTCCCGAACGACTGTAAGCGACGATAGGTAAGAGACTTTCGTTTCCGTGTAATATACGCGCGACGCGCATTTGCCGAACGATTTATGATTAAACGCATTGCGTTATTATATATCGTCCAGTCGTCGGATGGAGGAAAACGATGCGACAGGCAAGGGTATGAAGTGGCTATTGTGTTTTCTTAATGGCTCGGCAAACCGCGCGCGTTTAGAACATCACCACGCGCCGATCTCGCGAAATGGCATGTCATTTCGGCGATAAACGCCCCGCGATGACGGTACCATCAATTTCCGATTTGGGCTGACGCGGATCGTCAGGAAAACGACGCGGGATAGAAAAAATTGTTTATCCCCTGCGTGTGCGATCGATGACGCGACTTCTGGATTCTCCAGCGGTAAGAGAGTAAAAGATGTGTGGACAAAATGTAAATTTTTAAAAAAAGATATTTCCAATTCTTGCGGTTAACATTTTAGCGCACGGTGTGAATTTTAGTTACAGCGGATTGTTAAAGTAATGATTCTTTTATTACTGATTATACACGATATGTAAATGAATTCTTGTATGGTATTTTCAACTCGATGATAACACATTCAGTTAAAAATACAAAGATACGTATTTTTAGTTAATGTCCGCAGAAGATTAAGCGCGAGAAAATAGGTCAGATATAAAATTATACATGAGATTGTATCGAATACGAACTTTTACTTTTATTTTCTGGATCAAATATTTGTCTCTGAATGCTGGCCATCATTGAAGAATTATCGGTAGATGACGTTTAAAGGTGACATTCCATTGACAGGGGATCCATTTAGAATCTATAAATATACGTGAAATACTTGATGATTGTATATAGATACATATGTATCGGGAAACTATGTATTAATCTGTGGTTAAGAATGTCACAGATTTATTATCGTGAAAATTCTGATGATCTCTTAAATAGCGAAACAATAGTAGTTGAATTAGCATCGGCGCGACGATTATCTCTCCCATTTTCCAAGGAGCCCCAACGAGATGGGTCCATCAGAACTTTTATCGCTGTATCGATACGCGAATGGACGATGTAAAACATTTCGCATTAACGATGAATGACGCGTGGATGGAATATTTTTTTCCGGATTCGAGATAGGCCGACACAGATTGATACTCGCTCGATATCGTCAATAGTCGTACGATTATCGAAGCCGCGTTGTCGCAATATCGCGACAAAATATCGCGTTTACTGCCGAAAAATTTTTAACTCGACTCGCGAGAGTTTGACAATTCAACGTGATGCGCTTCGACATGATTATCAAGGCAATGCGATATCCAGCAAGCTCGTTAGGAAAAATCGTTACGCAACAACAAGCTGCGGAAACGTAGCTCGACGTGTGTCCGATGTGATCGTTCATTATCGCATTATCGGAACAACGGTTCTGAGAAAAAGGGACTCCGGTTCCCAGCCAAGGGAAAGAAAGGAGCGAGATCTCTCGAACGCGGTGCGAGGTCTATGTATGCGTTGTCGTTACACACTGTGTACTGTAACATATACGTACGTCACTGTAATAAAAATGCAAATTCTTTTGTAATCAAGTGTTTTTCATCTTTCGCACACTTGCCGGGAATACAGGAACCGTCGCAACGGGATGTATTAATCCGGCCTGATATCGTCGAAGCGACGTGATTGAATCATAACTGGCTAGAGTTTTTCTTGCGTGCCTTACGTATACACGGGAGAGAAGTACGACGAAGTATAGTTCTTGCCGTCGTATAGCAGCCCCTTTATTCCCATTGTCACCGATTTTACAGCAGCGCATATCAAATGCACGTTGGATTACGTTGCATTATAAGTTATATGGCTTCCAACAGAGGTGCGGCTTATATTGAAAGTAGAATTGCAGAATATATATTAATTTCAATCGGGGATATCGCAATTTGACGAGCTCCATCAAATTCGCAATTGCGCACGGACTCACCGATGGATATAAATTGACAGCTTTACGGCAGACGCGGAATATACCAGGCAATCTCTATCACGCTGCAGGGTTGCTATCACAAAGAACAAACAGGATGAGGATAACTTATTAACGGTAAGCTTTGTAGAATTTTTTATTGCTTTTTATATCGACTTTTTTCAATCGATGTATCTTCAAAGGATAAACTGATGAATCAGCGATATAAGAATATCGCAAAATAATACAAAAACATTTTTTTCAAGACAAAAAGATTTATTTGGGCAAGATCTGATTGAGATGAGATTAAAATTGAAAAAAATCAGATTGAAAATAATCTCAATATTTCTTTTTCTTAATTATTTATCTCTTAAAATATGCATATAGCTTTTGTGTGCTAGAGAGCTTAATAAAATTCTAAAGCAAAAAAAAATCATTTTAATTTAAAGGATAAAATTATAGCATTCTTGAGAAACCATCACCAATACCAATATCCGGACAAAAAACTCGAAAAGCGGATGCCTATCGTTCATACGTGTCTCACCAACGAGACCGATTCCAAGAATATCTGGACGTATGGCGAGATGAAATGCCAAGGCATTTCCAAGAATAATGGAGGTCACGGGAGCCACAGGGTTCCCTCCCGAGGGTCGCAATTCGGAATTTGTAAAGTATGCGGCGTGTCCTCGTTTATTTCGGCGTCCGTCCTCCCCGGGCACGAGCGCGCGGTGTCTCTTTAAAGCCGTCCCTACGCCTCGTATAAATTTTCCAGCGTCTCGACGAAACGCTTCCCGTCTGCTTTATCGTATTTCCTTGCAATTAACCCCTCCTCGCCGTTTCCGCGCCCCGCACGCCCTATCATCGTCGTGAGCTGCGGATCGCGAAGTAGAAGCGTTCTGCATATTTCATTTGTTCCTGGATTCGCGCGCACTCCGAGAAGCTGAGCGCGTCCCGGTTTCGTTCTTCCGGAATTGCAAGGGCGGTGACCCGTGGCCAGGAAATTGAAACTCACCGTTAAGAATACGCGCCGTCGACGGGATCGGGAACGGCGGCTGCGCAAGGAACACCAGAACAAACGATCTTGCGCTATTATTTCGCCGAGGAAAAAAAGCAATTATTCTTGTATGACTGTAATTAATGCCGGCTAATTAATTAACTCGACGCGGAAATTCGTAATCAGCCTAGCCGATTACACAAAAGTGATATACCGGAGGTCGATTGATTCGGATCTGACATTATTCGATTGATGAATAGTCAATCAGCAGTTTTCGAACTCAAATAACTCGATTAACTAAAGAGACGATGTTATAGATATCACTATGCCTGGGTTTCTATATTGAATGAAATCTACAAGAAAATATCTTTTCGCAATTCAACGAAACTCTTCTTCGTATCTACGGCAGACGTTCTCATGTTATTTATCGGGGTTACGTATCCAAAAAAGAAGTTTAAATACAGGATGATACAGGATGCTTAAACATTAAGAACCGTGAGTTATTGCACGCTCTCGTGCTATCTGTCTACAAATTACCGACCGTAAAAAGAAAAACATGGGTTCAAAAAAATATTCGCCGCACAGTCGCTAAATTTTTCTATTTGACATTTTCCATTTAATGAGAAGTATCTAATCCGTTTTGCGGGCAGACACATACAAAATCGCTTTCGCAAAGACATCATGTTTATTTATATTATCTTTTTACTTCATCAAAATAACATGTTTTCAAATATAAAATATCTTTTACAATAACAAACTATAAGTACAGGGATTCCGAAGATACTTATGCAAATATTCTATAACTTTTTTATCTGTCAGTTAAATTTGTGAAAAATCGAAAATCTTTCTATTAGTATTAATATATTGGAAAATGAGAGAATATATATAACCAATGGGAAATTCTCTATATTTCGATAGAAATATCGATGGACTATATTGGTAGATATTGCATTTTCTTCTATGGCCAGAAGAAATAATATGATATCGATTGTCTTTCAAGCTTTGCAATTTTGCTTAATCTGGTCATTTTATTTGAACTTTTTATTGAACAATTGATAGACTATATCCGAAATAGATAATTTACGAAATAATAGCAATACATATAGCTTCAGGAATTATATAGCTTATATAATATTTTAATGAGCAATAAAGTGCGAAATCGCCAAAGCTAAAGTGTCAAAAGCTTATTACATTCCAAATTTAACGTAGGATATAATGTACAATATAATTGATGACATTATTATGCTCGTGGCACATTTAACTAAAATTTCGTATCTTTATTGCATTTTTCACTTTACGCTCAATATTCACTCAATGGCCAGGAAAAAAATATATTATTTATTCGTATATTGCTTATCATATTTATTATTCATTCGTCACGCGGTTATATTATACCGTAATTAAAATAATTCATTTGTGTTTACTTTTTCCTGTTTAACGGGGTAAAATGGAAAAGTTAGTTGTCCTGCATTTTTAAGAACATATTCAGTGTACAGCTTTTATTAGACTAGCGCAACTCTGGTGTGCTTTATGGAATAATTACATCCTGATGCCCGCCGCGTAAAATTTTGTTAAATAGAAACGTATAAAATATTAATAATCTTAATTGTTATTAAATATAAATAATAAAAAGAATTAATCCAATTGCAGTTAGATATCTGTGATATTTAAATATGATTTTTGAAACTTGTTTTATCCGTAATTTTTTTCTGCTACGTTTCTACTACGAACAACTCGAGCATATAATTGCATCGATCGTTGCACCAGCCATTTTATACATCCACATGCATACATTCACTTGCATACATACATTCACAAATCTGCAGGAATCTGAAATTTTTCCAGAGCATATCCCGCGCGAAGAAAGAGTGGATGCATCGTTCAGCGATATTCAGGTAATATTATTTCCTATCCACTAAGTGACGCAGTTAATCATTCCATTTATCAAAGAGGAAAAGAAACATTATTCGTAACGGATGTGAAAACAAATGATCCGGAATAAAAACGTACGACCATGCTTGTCGTGTATAACTTGTTATACATAGATTTATAAACTGCTTTAAATATCAACCATTTCTTCGATGCAAAATTAGAAAATTAAATTTAAGTATCTTTCGTTTAAACCGCTCTTTCACTTACTTGCGAACTTAATATTCCATCTGATCGTTCTGACAGGTGACAGGTCGTTCCGTTCGTCCATTTACGACTGCCGTCTAGGTATTTGACATTCCTGTTACCTATTTTTCATGGCCTTGCCTTACTCAATGTTTTTCTTTTTTAAAACATTGAATCAAGCATTGAATTGAAAACAAAAAATATTTTTGCAATTTTACCTTTTATGAATTTAGTACATAATGCATTATTTTCTGAATATTTCAATAAAGTTGATGAATAATTTATTTTTCGAATTTTGAAAGTACAACAGATTTTTAATCATAAACAATTCATATAATAGAAATTTATTCTTAACTTTATATAAGCTTTATTTAAACAAACTTTTAATTAAAACTTCAATTATCAAGATGTTTAATATTCAAATGTAAAAAGCTGCAATAAAACAAAGTTTTCTTTTTATAACCAATCAAAATTTTGTTAACAAGAAATTGATTTACAATTTATTTAGTTAAAAAGAAATGAGATGATAATGTCATAGATGATAATAGTCATTTCTGTGAGAAATACTGTATGATAATATATTAGATGCTATAGAGAAAAACTGTGAAATATTGCGCGTGTGTATAATAAAATCTGTGTATAAAGTGTTAATATAATTTTCCTACTTTGTGTGCGCGATATTGTTATGTGTGTGTTGTTGTTGTTGTTTATGTACCATCTATAATAAGCTCAAGTGAGAATTACTATAATATCTTTATTTTTATCTATGATATGATCGTGCGTGTAACGTGCATATGTACAACAGCAGTTTTTCTGTTTCATATTTGGGATGTAACCGTGTTTGTGATGTGCAATAAAAATATGCGTATATAATAGTATTTGTACGCGTATTTTGTAAATTATTACTTAGCGTGGATTAAAGGCAGTCGTTTCGTATGCAATCGGGATTGTCGGCAAATGCAATGCAGACAAACGACGCCGCTGGCAATCGTATTATAGGCAACCTTCTCACAACACCAATTTTGCCGTGTTTATGATATTATGGAAATAAGTCAAACTAAACGTTTAATAGCAGTAGAATGTGTTTATAAGCCCCAAAGTTTTCCGCTATAAATCAGTGATGCATATAAATTCACATGAAAAAGTTTCGCTAAAACTTGATAAAAACCAAATGAGAAAAAAAAACTGGAAATACAAAAAAATGTACAAAAATTTCGTAATAAAGTTAAGACGGGATCTGTGTCACGAGAAGGATTCTTATATTTTCTACTGCGCGCAAAGTGTAGTCGACAATGTCGAGCACAAGCAAATAGTGCAAACTGGAACAGTTGAGATGTTGACATGACCGTTTTTCTGTTTCCGCTGAAAATCGGGCTCGTCGACTTTATTTGATCACTGGGTCTGTATGCCCAGAAAAACTTTATTTGCTTTAGCAGAACCGAATCAGACACATAAGTAATAATGCCACTTATTTTAACAAAATCTAAAAATTACTATAGAAAATTATTTTTTCTCTATAAACTGAAAATTGATACTCTCCACAAATTGATGCATAAACTTATAAATATTAAATGACTAATCAGAATTCTCTAGCGACTACCATGTTGATATTCGAAATTGAGTTGAGAAAATTTGGTTTTAAATTTCTTTTTGTGTTTAATTTGAAAACTCCAACATCAATATGGAATAATGATGAAAAATTAAATCTTGCAATTGTCGAATATCCCTCTACTAAAGTTACGCCGTGCGCCTTTTTGCGAAACTTCATTCTCGATTCATGCCCCAGAGTCTGCATCCGACTGCGTTTAAATAATTTCGCACGCGTTATTACACAAGCTCCTTTCTTTTCTCTCGCGAGAAAAGCGTCTTATCTTTGTCTATCAATTCCGCGTTGTTTAATCATTCGTTTCGCTTATTTTTACGCCGATCTCTCACAAATATCAACGCAGAAATGAATCAATATGCTCTTGTTGTTTCATGAAGTATGCATATCGCTCGATTTCGCGGCGTATGCTGCGCGAAGAAGCTTTTGTTGAGTAACGCCGAGACTGCAATTCGCGGTAAGCGGTTTTGCGGTGTATACGGTAAAGCTCCCAAGAGAGGATGATTGTTAAAGGAAACGCGCGCGAGCGCGTATACGAAAGAAAGAGAGGGGATCGTGTAACATCGGTAATACATCGCATAAGATAGAAATCCTAAAACAACGGGCACAAGGCGCTTAATTCCGAACGCATCGCCGGAAAGCTAAGAATCGCGCGATCTTGCATTGACCCAAATTCCGATTTGTTCTAACTAAAGTGGTGAATTTGCTCACAGTACAATATCGCGAGAAATATTCCCCAAATAATGTTTTGCTTCATCGATGTATTTATCTCGAAAAAACGATATATGTTGTATTATATTCTCGGCATAAAAGCGACGAGAATTTCCTTCTTTTATCTCGTCGACTTTGTGGCACGTAACGCGTTTCTGTTAACTCGATTTCGGTCAAATTCACAAAGTTTAGTTGCACAAAGTTTATACCCTGAAACCATGGCGCGATATCAATCTCACATTATCACGTTCAAAAATCTCATCCTTTTCCAACACTTTTTCCTATAATTTCTTCTCTTTTCTTCGACTTCCGAAAAATCCGACAAATTATCGGACAAAGAGGAAAATGCGTCCTCTGCCTGCGAGTAACTTCTAAAATTTTTTTAAGAATAATAACGAATATAATTAAAATATGTAATTTTTTTTGCATCCTCTCACCCCGCTGATTTAAGCCGAGTCATTGTACACCACAAACGCCGCATTATCGAAAATAGAAAGCAGTCAAAGATTTTAAAGATCAAAGAGCTTCTGATGCCATCTGAAGCGTTGCTTCAGTGCGGCTGCTGCCTGCATCTCTTTGACTTTTTAGGAAAATAAGATTTAGCATTCCATGAGAGGAAAACTAGTAGAGCATTCGGCGTTGATTTCCTTTCGTGCGACAAAGATTCGAGTAGCTGCTTTCGCGATGCTTAAAAGTATAAAATATCTCCGGAAAGAAATATAGTAGACTTCCAAAACATTCCTTCGAAAAAGATTATCTCATATATTTTAAGTCTGAAACCTGATTACCTACAATTTGTTTTTATTTAATATATATCAGGTAACATTTTTTATGCATTTTCATTATTTAATTGAAAAATTTTGCAATGACTGGCTGGCCCCTTTTTACATTCAAAGATTAGATATGTAATTTAACTTTTGTCATAATAATGTATATTAATGTCATAGTAACGCGATGATGTCAAATAATATAGTAATATTACGAAATGTGTCAATATATAGGTTCATTCAATCTCCGTTCGATTTCCTAACACGTATCCAAGTTCTTATTAATATTCAGCATAATTTCGCAGCCGCATCGAATCGAATCTACGCCCATGCACGTACGACCTTTCTACATAAAATCACACGAATAACATACGAAGATCTGACAGATTCCCTCCGGGGAAATTCGGCAGCATCTTTTGCATCTATTGTTCGCGAAAGAATCGAAAGAAAAGACGAAGGCGTTGAATGGGCGGGAGCTCATCTTCCGAACGGCTTAGCGTTCACCGACAAAAATCTCGTGGTACAGAAGGAGGTCGGATTTCTCTCTGGCCGAAGCGGGATCTAAAATGGGATCGATCTACCGTACAATACCGCGTGATAATGTACGGCGAATGCCCAGGTATTAATGACACGCCTGAGTGAGTTACGAGAGCGGCGGTGCGAGTGCTTCATAATGCAGGCATCTAATGCACGGCGGCGATAGACGGAAAATTACGAACACCGTAGGTAGATTGCTTTAATCGCGATAATAATGATTTTTAAAACTTTTCTATCATGTATTTTGAATATTTCTTTTCAAACGAAACACATTTGTCTAATAATCTCGTCAAATTGTTTACAAATGAAACTTATCAGCGAATCTAATTTGTTTACTATAAGTATCATGCAGTTGTGTATATAGTCGAGAAAATCATCTTAAGATAAAATCTATGTTTTATCTTTCACGTGTATTATAATGCGGATGTAAGTTTATCCCAAGGGTGAAACTATGAAATTGTGAACTATGAACATTTATTGAAAATGGAGCAGAATCATCCACTATATAGTCGATTTGATCTCATCTCTCTCTCTCTCTCTCTCTCTCTCTCTCTCTCTCTCTCTCTCTCTCTCTCTCTCCGCGCTTTAAAGTTTGTAAATAATTCAGCGTCGTCTGCACAACGAGCCATCGTCGTCGCCGTCGATGCCGCGACGACGGGGATGTATACGGACGGGGTGAGAAGAAAAAAAAAAAAGGGAGAGAAACGTAAATAAGGCGGGAGAAAAACGCCAGAGCGAAATACGATAAGAGCGACCACCCTGACTTGGTCCGCAGCCAATTCTACGGAGGCTGCCGTAACGATCACGTGCAGACCTTATTGCGGGAGGAGCGTGAGATTCCTATTTCCATGCATTTCGAAGTGCACGCGATTCTAGCCTAACGCCCGGGGACACCTCGGAAGCGTCCGCGCCGAGATTATTACAGCCGGATTATCGACGAAATGCGAGTCTCGCATCTATAATGCCGTCACCTTAATAAACTGTGAATAATTTGTTATCCTTTCCTTTTAGCAAGTGCAAAATTCTCAGAAAGAGAAAGTCGAAAATTTGATTAAATTTGAAGAATATCAAAATCATTTTTTAATAAAATATATTAAATAAAATATATAAATTTTTTATAAAATTAAATTATTTTTTTTTCATACAATTTTTTACGTACTGTATTAAAGAGGCACGATTTGAATCTGAAAGCCACTTGTTTTACACGTTAAAAAAATTTTAATTTAAGAACATATGCGACAAAAGAGAGAACGCGTTCGATATTGCGATATATTACAATAACGTACGTTTAATCAAAAAAAAAAAATATAAGAAATGTTTATAAAACGAGTTGAAATTGAAGCTAACAATAAGTTAACATATGAGCTGAAACAATGAGATAAAGAAGGATAATCATCGTCTACAATTATGATATTCCATAATATTTTATTGAATATTATATTATTATATGATATTAAAATAATTTTGGAGAAATGACAAAAGTTTCTCACTCGGAGTGACTTTCAGGCTTAAAACAAGCCGCATTCTCTCTAGCATTCAAACATAAAAAATTGTAAAAAAGTTAAATTTGATTTCATAATTCTGTTTGCTCTATTACGTTAAGAACTTACATAAAAGGAAAAAAAAAGCTAAAAAAAAAATTATAAAAATTTTGAAATACGACTGCAATAGCGATGCGATATATATGAGGAGAGAAATAGCACGATATTATATTAGTAAGAAGGGTGATGCAATGATATCGCTAATGATAATGGTTGCAACATCGTGCAGATAATTAATTACCAGAATGAGCAAATTGCGAAATAACGAGCCCGTATCGTAATAATGTATTGTATATTCGATAATCGATTCGAATATTAGATGTATACAGAGTCCGCGCACGGCAAGCTGCATAATTTTCAGACTTACACGACAGCTATATACAATAAACGTTGATCGAATTATCTTTCTCTCTCCCTTTTTCATAGTTGGACGGTGCATTAAATTGTGCAAAATAATCGCGCCCCATTCATTTTTACGTCGTCCCTAGGGAGAAGACTAATCTCTCTCGACGATAATTCCCATGAAGGCTGCTGAAAATATTCGACGATTCCTGGATCACGGACTACAAGCGGATCGCCGATTATACCGTGCGCCCGCGAATGTGTATGGGTGCGCGCGCCTCGCGATAATGCAACCAGGGTATGGCTTATCAAGTATTCACGCGACGATTTTCCAAACTCGCACGGACGATCGAACAAATTTGCGCCGAATCCGGAGAAACGCTATTACCGACGCAATTAGCAGATGTAGCGTTAAAGTGCAGCGATATACGAGAGATACCGATTAAAAGCGGTATTTCCAGGATCGAAGCAGCAGAGGGCTTGGGAGAGAAGGGATGGGAGAGAACGGCCGCGCACGGTCGTTGATTACAGAGAAAGGATCACCGAGCGATCGGGGGGTATAACGAGAAACAAAAAAAAATACACCTCTCTCGCACATTCGCCGCTAATTGCCGAATATTTAATCATTTATAAACGATCGGATCGCCAAAATCTGAAATGTCGGAGGCGTCAGTTATCGAATTCCGTGTTATAATCGACATTTTTTCCTGAGATTCGAATTGACATGAAAATGTATACATCGCACCGAACATGGTTGAAATATTTATAATGTCCCTTTTTTCACAATGCAGCATTCATTAAAACCGACATGCGCGCGAAACGTGCTTGTGTAGCGCGTTCAATAAATCGCGCTGAAAAAAAAAAAAAAATAGAATTTAGAACTTGCGTTTCGTAGCATGAAAAAATTCGCGTATTTTTACCGTCCATTTGTATATTTTACATATCAAACCGGTATATGTTTACGGTATATAATTGACTGTTTGAGTGACAGTTTTTAAATATTTTAAAATATCGAAATTTTTACGTATAAATATGCGCTCATCAATTTATTGCTATCAAAAAGAAAGAAAGGATTCTATCAAGTCTATCTGTTTAGCACAACACGCTTCTATAAAATATAATGTTTTACCTAAACGTTTAAAACAACACACTAATATATGGCAGCATGTAGTTTTATGTTTCATCACATATGTCAAGTCAATTGTACCGATTGTCTTCTTTATTTATTTATTTCATCGTAATATAATTTATCGAATAAAATTTTAAATAAATAAATCCTCGTCGCTTGACATTTTTCTCTGAAATTCATAGATTTTTCGCTGGCCGTAGCTCGTCCCGTTCTTGAAGATGTGCATCGCCTTCGCATCACGTATTTACATCGCGACATGGAACAACAAACAAATATTATTTCTCATGCCAGCAAGAACGTTTCCATCGGAACATTGTGGTGTTTTCTCTTTCTTTCTCTCTTCGATCGTTTGCACATCTTACTTGACCTACGACCCTCGTGTATCTGTTCCAACTTAAGTTGAATCAAAATTTATTGCTCACTGCTATGCCCCTTTCAGCAGGATGCTCGTATATTTTAATACGCGATATCGTGCGATTATATATAATAGTGTTATAAACTTTACATTTTTGTATGCCTGCAAAGTAGACACTCCGTATGTTGAATGATACTTTTACTTTCGGAGAAATGCAAAAATTTGACATATCTATCATATAATACAAATATTGCACGAAATTACACAAGTTGGTTATTATGCTTGCTATTATTATTGATGATTGCACTATTGCACTCTGTATTACACATGCATATCATTTACATTTGTTTTACAATGAATACGTAACGTAGTCACAGCTGTTTAATATCGATATCGAGCTGATATCTTGTAATAATAATGTAATATGTTGTCATGACACGTTTCATGCGTCGATAACTGATATTATATTCACAATATGTGATAACATTATAATATTCGTTTTATTAACATAACCGAGTCATACGTATGAATACGCAATGTGGCATTTTTCTTACATTAAATCTATCATCTAAAAGCTTCAAAATAAAATGCATCAAATATAAAAAAAAGACAGTTCATAAATATATATATATATATATATATATATATATATATATATATATATATATATAAATGTCTGTAAAAATGAAAATGATAAAGAATATGATATAGAATGTCTCAGAGATGTATCAAAATTCGAAGACTTTAAAATATCTAAAACCAATCTTTTCTTTGCAAAAATTTTTACCAAAAAGCTTAATCACTGTTTCATTGAAATAAAGGATTTCTAGAAACCTTGATAATAAAATATAAATATATAACGATATTGTATTTTGACGAAATTCATAGATTAAAAATAACGTCGACGTTTCTTATATTTAAGAGATATGTACACATCTATGTATAAAGCACATGTGTGTATGTACTATAAACTGTAAAAAATAAATTTTGATTTACAAATGTATCGGAAAGTCACAAGCAACAAAGTTGCGAAATAGATTATCGACTTTAACATAGTTTTCGGGTAGGGAAAGCGATCTCGAAAAACTTTGACAAGGGAATGGATGGCTACAAGAATCGATTTATTTGCATTGCTCGCGATACACACAATATGGGATAAATCGGGAATATCTTATCAATGTATTAATTAATATATATATATCTATACACGAACCTCCATTTCGCATCTTATTTATTGGAGACATTATTATGCAATATTATTATGCAATAAATATCTGTCGTATATAATACGGTATATTTATGATGTCTTAATATCATTCATTATTTATTAATATATCATGTACAAAACTTCTCTCGCAATATGTGATAGATAACGTTATATGTCTTTGCTCTGTCATTGGATGTAATAAAAATGTATTACCCCACTAACGAATTATTATTTAACGTACTAAGAAATTTCTTGGAAAAATTAGAAGCAGATATCTTCTAACACGCAAATAACGAAAGTAGAATTTTTAAATGGAAAATATCAACAAAAAGCTGAAATTATATCCAATTATGATAATTATAGATAAAATTAGAATAATTATATATATATATATATATATATATATATATATATGTATATATATATATATAACTGCGTTAATAATATGCGCTTTATAATTACTTTCTATTATTTTTAATGCATAAATTATATAACAAAAACTGATATAAATGAATTAAGGAATTAATATGAAAGTAACAACAATGATTTTTAAATAAATCATCCGCGAACACGCGAGAGAATGGAATAATAATAAAATTCAATAAAAAGTCATTATATTATATTGAGTCGAACAGCGTCTGTACATAACGATACCTTTATCACTGCACAGTAGTAAAGATATAGTGCTAAATCGATAACTCTCTCAATCGCGCAATATTGTAGAAACTATTGCACCAATTTTTTATATTACATTTTTCATTGGCAATTTTTTGGAGAGTATTTCATAAACGAGATACATTTTCTGTTGTATATTATTCAAATATTATAATACATGTATGTCATATATGTATGTATTTATACACGCGATAAAAGATACGTTTAATAAAACTCACTAGATGAAAACCATTGAACTTATCAAGATAAGCTACGTAACATCCTATAGTTTGTTTCATTAAATAAAATCTGATACACTCTGTATCACGATATGCGCACGATTTACATTCTACAGTTTATACTATTAAAGCCCGAAAACACAGCACCGACTGCTGCCGCTGGGGGCCACTTTATCGAGTAAAGTCACTACAGCAGCTTTTACAGGAATTACTCACTGAATCGCAGCGAAGGGCGCTTCAACGTAAGTAAAGTGTACACAATGGATTCATCGCGGTATAGCTAAAATCCTAACACTGTACTCGCGACGCTTCATCGAATTAATCTTAGTCTACGGGCTTTTACCGTGATCATGAGAATCGTGAAAAATGATGCTATTTATTTCATTTAAGACGAGATCTATCAGACGGAACGCCTCGAGTTTAGTTCAAACCGATACATGCAGAGAAGATTTTCATTCATCATCTCATGTCATTGAAGATAATTGACGGAGAGACTTGATTAGAATAACTGAAAACGTTAAATCTTGATTATAACGAAGAGCATTATAAGAAACTTCGTTATTTGTTACCTTTTATAGTGCATACGACATGATTCTTAAATGCAAAGAATTTGATTTTTCTAATAAAGTTGAAATTGCAAATGTAACCAGCAGAAGGAATTAATGCCATAAAAGTATAGAATGTATATATACGTCTTTGTATGTAAAGTGTATAAAAGAGCGCACCATAAGGAAGAAACGATGTCGACTCATATTCCGCACGTTTGCCGAATAAATTACGCGATTTCTAATTAAGTATAACTCAAGTGCCTATTAGAATTGGCTCGTTAATCAACCCCTTGCATAAGTGACATTCTTCCCATGAATCCATTTCATTCATGCATTTTGCTTAACGTACCGTGCACATATATCTCATTTACATAAAATATAATTTTCGCTTCTTCATATAATCAAATATACGCAATTTATTATAATTAACCCGTAGGAATAACGTACAATTGAATATTAATGATCAAACATATATCAAATGTTGCGCAAAAAAATATCAATAAAAAAATCAAATATTGATTGAAAAAATATCGATTTCTTGAGACACACCCGTTCAGATTCCACTCAATTCAGTTTCAGTTTTTAAAAATAAATAATATTTAATATTAGATTATTACATTGCACACGTATAGAGTTTTTTGTATGTTCGTAGACGAACAAAATAGGAAGCATTCTGGTCGCAATAAATATTTCATAAATATTATCCGAATCGATTGCAATCTACAATATTGCAATAATTGTAATATTGTAATAATTGCGACCGATCGGACAATAACAATCTGCGATATTACGAAAAGCAATTATACAGAGTGTTTCTTAATACGTAAAAGATATGAGCTCAATGCGCGCTTCATTCCTGCTCTTCAATTATTTTTAATTTATTATTACAATTCCAACACAGTGTTTGTCAGTATTCAATATCTCATCTTGAACTAAAACTTTCTTCAACATCCCCGGCGCTGCAGGATTACTAGCCTCGATATATTCTCGTAACTTACCCGAGGACTTTCACAGCGAGATAGGAGGGAACGAAGGGGTCGCCGTGCGACCAATTTTCATAGCGCGCGACACCGGGACGAGCCGCGTATCTCATAAGCGGATGACCTAATTTCATAACAATGCATCCCACTAGCGAGCACTGGCGTGCATTTCGCGAGCGAGACGCAAACAAACGCGGGCCGGATTGAGAAAATGGAGATGGAGGAGGCGGGCTGGCGTTTTATCGCCGAGCTGCAGTAGATGCTAGAATACTGAAGGGGAAGAGAGGGAGTTCCGCAATTTAGTGGGGTACATTTATGAGCGCGCCACCGATTATTTATATTTACACGTTAAATGCGAAGGAAAATCGCGATCTGGCTCGCGCATTTTATTTGTAGATTATAATTCACTCCGCTCTTCGTTTGCGTTTTGTCTATTAAAATACGAGCGTTCTCAATCAGCTGATTTTGTCAAACAAGTAGACGCGAAGAAGCCACGAAAATTACGAGCTCGCGAGAGACGATAACAAAGTACCAACGACGTGATTTTAATTTATGAAACTACTCCCGCGGGAATATGCTCGCCCAAAAATAAAGCACTACTCCCAAGTGAAATTGCGTCTCCGGGAGGTGAATATGCATTTATGTTTGCCTAGGAAGGTCCATGGAAGGCTTAATTCGCTCCCGACGACGACAAACGGGAACGAAAAGAAGGGTCAGGGAGAAAGAGCTAGAGGGATATGGGGAGGGCATGAAGGGGAGAACTGGTACACAGAGCGCGCGGTTTTACGCGCTCGCGTGAGTCGAAATTCATGCGGCGCGCAGGAACTGATATTTCCCAGAAAATGAATCACCCTTATACAAGCGGACCGACACACCGCGGTAACAGCGGCACAATAGTCAGACAATAGCAAAAGCGCGAGTGGTTGGTAGCTAGCGAAAAGGGATGGATACAGGACAAAGAGAGAGAGAGAGAGAGGAGAGGAAAGAGAAAGGAGGGGTGGTTGGGGGGATCGAGAGATGCGCGCACGACGAAGATAGGAGATTTCGTGGGTCGTTTCTCTCTCCGTGCGCCAAGAGTGGATAGGTAACGAAGGGAGCGAAGGGACCGTCGGGGATGGTGGAAGGATGGGAAAACTGAAACTACGCTCTCCAGACGGAAACAGGATGAAGGTGCGCCTTTCCGCGTACAAACCGCGCCGAGGCGCACCGCCAAACAGCAGCCGCGCAAATTAAATAACCCACATCCATTAAAGGCGTTGCCGTTACTCTTCCGGCTTTGTACCCCGTTACCCCAAGCACTTAATGTCTAATTAACGTGTTACGCAAATCGGCTGATATAACCACGGGAAACGCGTCGCGTAGTTTGATAATTTACGATTCGCGTCCGAAACGCGGTCCTATATTCGCGTCCAAGTTGGAAAGCAGAAATTTCATTCAGCAATAAAGAAAGAGATTTTACGCGAACTTTTACGCGAACGATAAACTAGATTTGCGCTGACGATTCTCGGATAATTTTTACATGTTGCAAAAGATATTTTTGCCGTTTACCTTTTATGAAAATATTTCAGGTAACAGACTGTTATTCTATCGTCTGCGAATAGATTCGCAGATCCTCTCTTGTAAAAGTAATGCATTTGTAAATAAATAAATATCCTAATGAACGTTGTGTTGAATGAATGATGTGTCAAAAGACAAAAATGAGACATTCTCGATATTGATTTAGGTCACTTATTTAGAAGCAGCGTATAAGATATATGATACTCAAAAGTCTTACAAATATATGAAATCAATACTTCACATTACCTTATGCTAAATTCACAGCGCGAAATATGATATTGCGAATATTTATATTGCCTCATAATAAAATGAGATAATTAAATATTATCAGTTATTTGTATATGTAATTACATTAGCGAGACTTTTTAAATATGTTATTTTAAGTTATCAAAGATAGATAGACTATATATAGTCTTCAGATAATAATAAAAAATGTATATGATAAAACATTTTAGTATCATCTTATAAAAGATAAATATATTTGGCTCTAGAATTAAAAAATTCTGAAGTTTTATTTGTCGTTTCAGAAGCATCCAAAATAAAGTTTAAATTATACATAGATTTTTTATAGAAGCACAAAAGAGTAAAGTATAAAATATTTCGAGACGACACGATGACTGATGAGAAACGTTTCTTTTCACGGTACGGTATGTTATATCATATGCACCTATACATACATATATTCAAATGACCGTTCCTTGGTGTTCATGAAATTTAAAACCTATCGACCCGTATAGCAACTAGATTCTCACGAGATTGCTCCTTTGAGGCCTGGTCAATCGCGGCGTCACTCATGGCCCTGGTTTATCAAGCTGCCCTTCACTCTCTCCTGCAAGGCTTTCATGAAATTTAATGGGTTATCCGATATACTCTTCATTTTTTTCATGTCAAGTCGGTTCACGAGAAACAAAGAGCGCCCACATGCTAACATATTTTTATCCCATAATTCTCCGCTCCATTCTCATATAATCTTTCACTGACTCTTTCATTTAATTTCATTTGAGATTTGATTTTAGCAATGGTGGAAAATACTCCCAATTAAACTCGCAAGCGTTGATAACATTTTTCATTCAATTCAAGAACATATTTTATAACGTTTTATAGCACACATCACTCGTCCATAAATAGCTTATTCCGAGAATGATATAATTTACGTTCGCTAAAATCTTGTTAATACTGTAATAAAAAATCGCATTTATATTTTAAATGCATTATGGATTGCAATACCTGATTGAGATATGACTGCAAAAGCGGCTCGCATACAAAATGATGTTATTAAATGCACGTCACGCACATTTACTTTGAAGAAAATGAAAAACTATTTATGCTTAGCTATTATTCCTTGCGAAAACGACCGATCTTGTGTTCGCGTCATCGGTATCTAATAGCCATCTTATTCATTTTTTATAATAAAATACAATATTATAGAGACGAGAGCTCTTTCGCTTTTGCACTGAAGGCAAAACGCTTTACAAGAAAATTCAATAGATAGCCGAGTGATGGAGGATGTTATAGAGATTGTTCCGTTGGGCGTGATCTATGGGGGCACCGTGACCGGGTCTACCCCATAGCCTTGTCCAAGTATCGATGTGTCTGCGACAACTCTCTTGTTCGATCCGCCGTTCCTCCTGAAACGAGATCGAGGTACGAAATGATTTGTAACTTTAGACGAGATTGAATGAGAAAGAAAAATATTCCATGCAAACGTAACCAAGTATAATCGAACAACAAGAATAATGTCTCATTTTGTAAAATGTAGCGAATCAGTGATAAACTTATTAATAAGCACGAAATAATATTTCAAATATCGCGTGCAAAAAAAATTGATAATATACAAAAATGTATTTATAACAAGATGATTTTCTTAAATATTATTTTTATTATAATATAATTTATTTAGTTTAGTATTTAGAACTATTATCTCAATATTATTTCGTTAATCTATAATTCATATTTTTATTTACACTAAAATAAAATTTTATAATTTAATTGCTAATGGAGTTATCTCAAAAAAATCATCTTTCATATATATCTTATAATTATTGATTTTTGCATATTATATTTGCTACATCTGCTCCCTATAACGAATCTTTCCCGCGAAATAGAGTCAATTTAGAAGAGAAGCAAAGAGCTCTTGGGTCAATTTAATTTCACTTTTATTTTTGATTCACTTTGAAGTTAGCAAATTTGACCCTTACGGATCGTTTGATTTCATTTCATCCGCAGAATTCGTACGCGCTCGCGTAGCCAATTCGATTCAATAACAGACAGTCCGGCGAGATTGGCGAGAGATTGACACAATTAATCCTGTTCTAAATTAGCGTTTCTACGTCGTGCAATCATCATCGATCATACAGCACTTACCAGTGCGCTGTCTCGTTTACGTCGTATCTGCTCGGCAAGATCCGCAATGTATTCTCGGTTGCCGATATCGAGCGCGCGAAGCCTATAAAAGAAAGGGAGACGCTCTCATCAACTTTCATATCCCTTCTTTTATGGACAATACGTCAAAACACAGATTATACGGGAAAATAAAGATTCGAAGGGAGTAACACTATCTGAATATCACGAGCAAATCGTATCGTATTTCCTCGAACGAATTATTTAATATCGTAAAAGGTAAAGATAGAATGACCAAATGAATGAGTGAAAGATGTATTTGTGCATATATAGGCAGATTCAATATTGGATAAAATATAAAATATTTCAGTTTAATTAAAAACATTTTGATAACTCACGATTATGAAAAGAGAAATGTGTAAAGTTTGTAGCAGAAAAATCATATATAAAAAGTTATATAAATTTAAGTATGTTTAAAAATACTTTTATATTTTATGTACAAAGCCATCTAACTTGTCTTTTATTTTCATCAGCATGCTTTTTTTCTCTATATAGTTTCTCTATTTTTTCAAAATTTTTTTATTTTCTTTTAAATTTTATTATTCTTCAATAATATATTGAAAATAATATAAAAATAAAATAAATTGAATAAATTGGCATAAATTGTGTCCTCATATCGTGATCTTTAAATATTACAAGTGATTTAAAACGACGAGAATAAAATATTTGGTTCTACATATTTTAAAATTAAAACACTAAATTAAGTTGACTCGCTAGGAGGTGTGAAAGAACGAGCTTTTCGCCCGAATAGTTCCAGTTATCGATATTTTCGATGCCGCTCTGAATAATCTTTAACAACTCTGTGCTAATAACTGCAAATACCTCGCATAGCGAATTTCGAAAAAAGCAAATGAATGAATCGCTCTATACCGATCCAAATTAAATTGTTCGCGGCGCGTTCTACGTGCTACTCGTAAAAAAGTAAATTAGAATAAAATTGCATAAAAAAAAGGTGAATAATGCACTTCAAACTTATACCGCCGTGTTTTTTTTCCACCGCGGGTTATCACCGCATAATAATCGAGGTGATCAATTACTAGAGACATCGCGCAGTGTTTGGATGCTGACCGACTGCGTTATACAAACAATGCGACACTTCCTTCACAACTTTTATACACTATTCCATTAAAGTTATCAAAGTATCTCGTTACATGACAAATTGATGCTTCTGTTCGTGTTCAACGTTGTGACTGTTTACATGCAGGATATTATTGAACGATTAATCGATATTATGCTATCAAATGCAAAGTCAAAGAAGAGTTATAGTAATTACTTCGTCAACTTAATGACAAGCTTTGAACAAAAATACTTTTACAGAAAAAGGTTATTATTCAAATCGTAGCGTTTCAATAATATCTAATTTAAAACTGCATGACATGGAAATGTATTATTTGTAAATTACGATTCGTTGCTTTAGACTCTTATTCTTTTATATATAATGTGTAATTAATTTCCGGTTAAAATAAAATATTAATATTCTTTACATGATTAAAATTAGTAAACACACACACACACACACACACACACACACACACACACACACACACACACACACACACACATATATACATACATACATACATACATACATACATACATATATATATATATATATATATATATATATATATATGTATGTATATATGTATGTATATATGTATATACTACTCGCAATCATCATAAAAAATATTAATATTTTAAAAGATTAGAATTTTAACTCTTTCTCGGGAAATTCTAGAACAAAAGTATTTGTAAAACGTCGACCTACAATGATATTTATATGTAGGACGTTTATGTAAGAATCCTCTCTCTCAATTGAGCATTTTTTTTAAAAAGAGTATTTTTCATTCTCTACAAGAAAATGTATTCTCTGTTAAAAAAAAAATATTCTTTTATGATGATGATGAGAGAAATTATGCTGATGAATATTTAGAGCGACGTTAGCGCACAAGGGAGGAAAATGAGGGTGAGATTGACCAGAAACGGACAGGTGAAATGGTCGAGGTCGAGTGCATCCAGGTCAATTGGTTGATTACCTGTAATGTAGTTACATCCCTCGAGTGTCGTATCACTACTAACCAATTCTACAGTTGCCGCCGTGTTTCGTCGTGCTAACCGTACTTGTGAGATACAAGTGAAAAATTAATAGTACACACATACACACATGTACAGCAGAATTACAATCAGACATATTGACTGTATTAACAAAAGATGAGTTATAGATCTTTTTTGCGTATTTATATGAATCTGCCAGATTTTTATGTCAGATTGTAAAAATTAAAAGAAAAAGAGAAATACATCAAGAAGAATTGCAAAGAAAAGAAAAAATAAAAAGCAGAAAAAATATCAAGAAAAATCTTAGACAACCATAAATGTTTACTGAAATATAAAGCAGAAAATCAACACCACATAAACATAGTACATAAAAAATATAAGAACACGTAAAATATATAACACAATATACATATAATAATATACAAAACGTATATTTTGTGTGTGTGTATGGTTCATGTGTGTGGAACAGCATTTAGTAAAATTAATTGCAGTTTTAATATTCTGACATAAATATGTCTCCACTGAAGGGACGCGAAACATTAAATGCTTTAAGTTGTTTCAGCTAAATGTGTAATCAATAATGTTTTCATTGCGAAAATTACAGTAAAACAATAGTGAGTGCTTTTAATATCAATTACAGTAATGAGTAAACGTACATGACGTACAACTACTTATATATCTACACCATTTATCGATTATTCTCATCTCAACGCATATCATCTTCAACATTTACAGCTTCATGTTTATGTTTGAATGTGGTTAGAGCATTTTATATAACATATTACAAATATATTAATATCAAAACATATCTAAGCAAATAGTTCACATATTTTACTAATACTACAAATATATTTAAATATCAAACAAGACTATTAAAATTAAATCTTCAATTTTTATGCAAATTTAGAAATGTTATTATTACTTTCATCAATCATTTCAGATAAACATGCTAACATTCAAACAATCATTGCAAATGTTCGTACTTACGATTCTATCATGTATCCCGGACGAGTGGCATCCGTGACAAGGTAACGCGTGGTCTGTGGATGCGATTGATAGCGTCTACTAGTTAACAAAGGTACCAATTCGACACCGCCCGTGAGCTCGTACACCTGAATCTCCTCCTTGTAGAGATTCCTCGAGTCTTGCAACGGCTGTGTTTCCGATGCGATACCTGCGAAGCAAAAGATCGATCTGAAAACGAGATTCCAGCATCAGTATCGAAGAGGAGCAACTAGCAATCTCTAGTATTTACCTGGCGTCGCCTTGTCATCGTAGAATTTATTCATGTCCGCAATAGCCAGAGGATTCATGTTTCTCTTGTATAGCTTGTCGATTATCGAATTGTTCGTCCAACCCTGAAGCAAGTTAAACTATTGATTTTAAACATGTTTCTTTCTCTCTTTTTATTGTTGATTATTTTTGTTTATTATTGTTGTTTAATTTTATTCAACAAGTAAATTTGATATTTACCTTTTATATTACACGATTGTATTCATTCTTTGGGAATTATTCATAAATTTATGTATGTGTTCCATTTTATTGAATTAAAAACATTATTTAATATTGTTTTATATAAATCTCGTAAAATTTAATGTACGTGTTAAATGTCTTTTATATAAATAAATAGACATTAATAGCATTTTATAAAATTATGTGACACGCGCGAACAAGTTCTCTCTATAAATATAATCTTTTGGAAATTAAAAGAGAGAGAGAGAGAGTAACGACTTAAAATTTTATTCTAATCTTGTTCAAGATAACTTTTTTTCTCTAGATTTATTTTTATTCTTCGAAAATCTCTCTCTCTCTCTTATGGATAACCATTTATATTTTACAAACATTTTTATAATCTCAAAATGCTCTTGGCAAAATATAATTGGCATCCCATTTCAATGCGATATATCCGGGAGATGCTGAGTACACAAAGAAAATATAAAATCGAATCAAAACAGGAAGATCAACGCTTTATTCGTACAGATCCGATGTTTCGTAATTAGTAGTATACCAGCGGTTTGATCCGACATGAGTCAAGTCGCGCATTCATTCATCAAAATGTCGGTCTCGTTAGCCGACTATAGGTATAACGAAGCCCTTCGGCTTATTATAAAGAAAAAAAAACCTCGCTATAAATTTGCCCATCATAAATCCATATTCGCGAACAGATACACGACAACGAGACGGAAAGAGAGATAGGAACGCAACGAGAGAAAAGTACGAATGTAGAGACCTGACCTCCCGATCTAATCCCCTGGGATAAACATAGTGTGTGAAGAAACTTGTGCGTAATAAGAAGGTAACTTAGCCGAAGTAGGATATGCTAATAAATTTTAGTTTGAACTTTCCGGTCGTGTGCTTAGGAAGGCGCCCGGAGGATCGTTCAATTAACTGGTAACGCGTCGCGGTTACGTGTGGAGAAGCGGTTAATTAAAAGTTAAGAGTTGCACACTTCTCTAGAGAAGACACATTTAAAAGACGCGTCGGAAACTCTGAAAAATGAAAAAAAAACCTGAAAAAAAAATAGTTTCATTATAACAATAATATTATCATGCCATGAGAGAGTGACCGATTTCTGATATATTTTCGGCATAATGTGCACTTTCGAAGGCAGATTTATATTTGCGTAACGAATAAATTATCGTACAGCCGATTGCATTTAATTGATAACGCCACGCTTTCGTATCAAGTGAAGCATAATCGTGTTCGCGAAATAAATCCAGGGTTGGAAAAGTCATTGCAGTATCGATTGCGCCCCGTCTCGGCGCTTGCACAATTTCTACGAATTACACAACTTTGACTATGCAACGTCATTATTGCAAAAACTTATAACGATTTCTACAAATCACCCGCTAGAGTCCTATGAACAAAGAAACTTCAGATTTATGTGTGCAACGGGGAGCATTTAGCTACTTCGCGCTTCCTATAAAGATACTCGAAATTATATATCAATTTCGGAGCATAAATGTCAGAGCGAGTAGCTTATCCAGGCGCAGTTTCGATTAACTTACTCGATCTTGTGTTTGGGCACGATCGTAATTTCCGTTTCACGCATCATCATGCGCGCTAAGATAGTTAATTAAACTTATATGAGATGTAAATTCACCAATAATATCACGAATAACATTTGATAACATTTCGACAAATACGCGATTACGTAAATTATATATACGACATCGAGTACCAATCGCTTCGATAAATTTATAAGCGGAATTATCAATGCCCCAAACCGACTGGTAATTCCAAAAGCTTCCACACATCTGAAATGCTGTTTATATTATACTAATTACCTGGAGAAATAATCGCCGTCCGCATCAGTGATTAGAATCGCTATCGATATTCCGCGGAATATCACCGCGCGGTCTGTCGAATAATTGAAATATAGAGCATGACGTTTCTACAGTGCCTTTGAAAAAGAGAAGCCGAAAAGCGCAGAACGATAAAATAATCTCCTATGAATTTTATACCCGCGTAAAAACTTTTCCCTCTTCATCCACGCCGAGCTTCACGTAGCCGCATCCGTCATGCGATATATAAATAAATACGTGACTCCTCCCTTTCGGCCAATTTATTGCATTTACCGCCACATGCGTGCAAAAAATTCCATGAACTACGCGATTCGGCGGCACATTCTCCCCGCGAGATTTGAACGTAATTTAATTTCTTAGCAAAAGCGCATCTCCCTTTATTTTACGTATCTTCCTCCGCGATATCTCTTTATGTGGTTGAATTACAGCGCGCAAAAAAAAATTACCAACCGCGATTTACTTGCGCGTTCTGCCTCTGGATTAATTGTGCAGCAATTCAGCGTGAAGGTAGATAACTTTTCCCCTTTAACGGGGGCATACATCGAACAACGAATACACGCGCGCGCTTTGTTCTCTCACATAAATTTATATCGCGCACTCGTTCATGTTTTTCGTGTCTCATATCGCTTTTCTCCCATTACTCACTTCGCCCATTGGATTGATACTTTTTCATTCTCGATGACGTAAAGAATCAATAATTTTCCTGCCACAGATAAAATCATTTACCGGTACGTACGTGACCTAGCGATGGAAACAGATCACGACCGAATGATAGAAATTATTGAAGAGTTTCGTGCAGCAGCACGTGTTAAATTCTCAATTCATAATAGCCATCTATATAAAAATAATAAATAGCAATCTTTTTTCCAGTGTAATCATAAAAAGGTGGATAACAATTATACAAATTTGATACAATAAAGGTATCCGATGTACGTGACCGACAATTTAAATAACTTTTCTTTCTAGGGAAATGTGCGTTGCGACATGAATAATTTTAGAACCAGGAGAAAAAGTAATTTTGGATTTAAGCAAACGAATTAAGCTGCAACGTTCTGCAAATAAACGGTTAAAATTTCCTCCTTCGACTATTTTTAAATGAATTTTAACAGGATCCGAGACCAAAATATTTCTTATATTAATGATACAGAAACTTTCTTGCAAAGAGAGAGAGAGAGAAAGAAAGAGAGAGAGAGAGAGAGAAGTAACTCTAATTAAATTTTGACAATAAAAATATCATTTCAACTTTTAATGAAATAAGATATCATATTATTCAATAAAATACGCTTGTTACTAGATATAACTGTGTAAATATATATTAACAGGAAACTGCGATAAAAGATTTGAACATGCTTAACATAATAAGGAGATTTTTTTTAGAAAAGCTTCTTATAATGTTTGAAAAATGTTAAAATGAACTTATTTCTCTCTAACTCTGTCTCTCTTTCTTTTGCAATGAACCCTTCAATTACCGCGACATCTATAGTTTGCCATCCCTCGGGGCCAATGTTCGTCAATCTAACAGGGTTACTCGAGCAGCGGTGGAAAGTTTTGATGCAAAGTTGCCAGTACAGAGGCTGACGCGGGACTACTCCCATTCGCTGTGACAATGTAATTTCGTTATCGTTCCAATTGGTTTCTCAGCACGAGCTAGTTGCTTAAACGTGCAATTACGTAGGAATCAGTTCGCGGAACTACAATAAACCATCTCTCTTTCCCGCCTCGAAAATTTTATCAATAGAGACGTGAGAGAATAGTACCCCACCAATTAAACTATGCTAAAAAAAGTAATATACGCACAATACGATGTTAACAGTATATTTGTTTTTATAATATTAATTTTTTTAAATATCATCCTATATGGATCTTCTCTCCTTCACAATCAGATTAGTCACATATTTTTTATTTTTTCTCTACATTATTTATCGCATTATTTTAATATATTTTTTACAAATAAAGAAGTTAATTATTTTTAAACAAGATAATTTTGTCGACAGGAAGTTAATATCAATAATGATTAATTTAATAGTTTTCGAAACATCAGATGAATATATTTAGCACGTTGCGCGATGATTCGCTAATTGTGCTGAATTATATATTGCTAATATAAACATCGCAACATATTGTATACTATTAATGCTGAAACGTATTCCTGTCATATTATCGTATGTATCTGACATGAAATTTCCACAAAAGTGATATAGATCTTATTGATCCAATAAAAAAAAATGCAATGATCATAATATATAACAATAGATGTAATCGCAAAATAATTATATAGTATAGTAATAATATATTTGTAATTAAAAAGACAACGTTCTCACAATATAATGCATTTAAATATTTTCTCCTTATATCGTAAAAAATACAGAATATGTTTTAGATAGTATGTTCTTGTCAATTATATAGAAAATCGAATATATAGAAAAAGGATTAGTTCTTCGATAACTAATGCTTGAGTTAATGTTTCGCACCATCGCTGTATAATTAAACCGACTTGACGACATTTCCCTAACAAGCAGTTTCTGAAGTATCGCGCTCACAAAGAACCAGTCGGCGCTTTGAGATCGTGAAGCGGTTCCTCCTCCTCTCACCGATGATTAAGGATTCCCTTTCTGTAATTAGCGGATACGCAACACGAGACACCCGCCATCTAAGCATCCTCGCGTATACGATTAACGCGGATAGATAGATATGTACCATGGATTCGAGGAAGCGCGCACCCAGCAACTTGGGATCCCTCCAAGGAGCTCCGCCAGGACCAGGACGTCCCCACGGCGTAGGATGCGCCAGCTAAGCACACGGCGTCGTCGCATATTAAGCAGTTTCCAAGGCTTGTTTCCTCGATCTACGTATACATGAACTCGCCGTACCCAAACACGTGCCCATTCGCGCCCGCTTATCCCTATACTGTACCCCTGCACTGTCATCATACACGGTATTCAACAAGGATTCTAAGACGCTCGCGGAATTTCACGTTAGAACCTCATATGCATCCGATTAGCGGCATAGTCTAATTTCTACAATCCCGGCACGTAATCTTGAAAATTACACTGCGACGAAGAGCGGCAGCACACGGTGTGTGTTTGTACGCGTTTATATATGTGGTAGCTAATCTCGCAAACTTCTCAATTCATAAAACAAACATGAGATTGATTTTCTTCCGTCCTGTCAGTTTAGATAAAATAATAATGCGAGTAAATATAAATTTGTATCTTTCTAAAATATTTGCTTCAACTATGCTTGCAACTCAGACTAGTGTTGCAATCATAATTGTAATGTTTAATTTGATTTAAAAATAAATCGATAATTCAACCAACTTTTATATTTAATATATCAATTCTATACTTAATAGTCAATTTTCGTTATAATTTCATTATTAAATACGCATTTAATTTCATTTCTTAATAACGATATTTTGAAAATTTGTTATGGTAAAAAAGTTACTTTGTTATGAAAATTTATTATGATAAAAAAGTTACTTTGCGCATTCAAATTTATTTATCGTCTCTATCATAGCTTGAAAAAGACTTGCGTTCTATAATTTTTCATTTAAATAACTAATTTACATTTTTGCACACGATGCTGAGTAGTGTCGTTAAAACATTTCCATTCACAACTACACAGAACAAATTCGCGGCAGTAGATAACGCTATAGGATAACCTGTAGGCGCTATAGGAGAATCGACTTTGTGGAAGTAGCGTTTCTCTCCTCTTTCCTCTAGATCTACGTGATCGGAGAAATCGACTATACGTCTCGAGAGTTCGAGCGGATACGACGTGTTCGGCCCCGGCGGCACAGTCGCTCTCTCAAAATTATTGCCAGGAGAAAAATGCCTCGTGTCCAACATACAAGGAAAGTCCATTACGAGATTTCTCGTATTTGCTGGCATGACGAGTCGATGCCGTGTCCTACAATAAAGCTTAACTCATTTGAATATACCTGTGACTTCAATAAGAGAGAAAGTTGCCGTATCCATTTCTATAAATTTATTCGTTTTGAATATTTTCTGTTTTTTTTTTCTAAACTAATTAAGAAAGAGCTAAAAAAATTCCATATTAGTTTAAGAAATAGTGTTATTTTTAATTAAATTATGAAAGATATTTAAAATAACAATATCACTCGAGATAATGATTTTTGATACATTTTATGGATAAATAGCCTCCAAGTTTTCATACATGTGTATAAAGCAAAACCTGCTAAAAATTTTACACGCATCATCGCGTGTCCGACATTCACGCGATGACATTGCAATACAAACTTCGTGTCTGCGGTATCGGAAAGGTATCGTGTGTACGAGGTCAAAGATGAGATATTAATAAAAACTTCTGGCAGCGATATCGTCACTTTCAACTGACAATCGAAAGGCGACAATAAAATTACGGATCCACTTGCAGATAAAAATCGTATAAAGTACTATCGATTATACCGGTTTATAGTTAATTTTTGCAGTACGCTAATCAATGTAATTGTATTTATTTATGTATTTATTCTTGTTATAAATCTGCAGATAACTTTTCGGAAAACTAAAATTCAAGAAATATTCTCACAAGCTTATAATTAAATTATCCAGACTCTATTACACTTCATCATCATATCGATAAATATAAGCTTTATTCTATTATACATATATATAAATTTATCATAATATTTTTTGCAATTTTTTCAGAAAAACTCTCGGGGTCTCTTTTAATTTTTGCATCAATAATGCAAACTAATAAAACCGCATTATAATTTGACTTGCTTTCTTTCAGATTATAACTCTATTTATCATATAGACAAAAGAAGTCAATTTATTAATCCCAAATTAAAATAAATCTTGTTGGAATTTTTGTCGCAATTTCTCGATCACACTTTGATCCTTAATGTCGATGAGAGAATTGACTTAACATCCGGTGTTCTTCATCTCTTCATCCTTCTCTCTGACATAGAAGCCGGAAACCCCATACGTGCTGCTTTTGCAATATTCAAAGCAATAATACAGGTGACTTCCGGCATCATTATGCTATTCACAATGCAATGTGTTTGCGAGCTAGATTGTGTCATTCGGGAGTATGTAAGTAATTTACTTTTGTACGAAATTTTATGGAAGTATGCCTCTTATGCAGCGATAAATTCGCGTACTAACAATATTACGCGGTTATAATGATGTAAGCGTATAAAAATGTGTAGATCTAATTGGCAATGCATACACAGGCAAACGAAGGCTCTCTCCAGTTATTTGAAAGGAAACATTTGAGGCAAGTTCTATAAAAGCGGACCGATAGAGACTGCTACCGTTCTATTTCCAATTATATGCCTAAAATGAAGCAAGCTTTCTTGCTTTTATTCATCGGAAAAAATACCTCGAGATATGGGCATTAAAACTAACCATTCACATAAGTTTATTTTAGACAATAATTAACAAAAAAATTCAAAACAAAAATATATTTACAAAATAGATTATGTGTGTATGTACCCTGATATATTTATCTTGTACATAGATATATATGTCTTAATTTGTTAAATATTTTTTATATTATACTATTTTATATTATATGCATAAAAATTATAAAATTTCTATCCTGAATGTAGATTGTCTGAAGTAATAATCTCAAAATTGAAGCGGTTACGGCAAATATCGTAGATACATATGAGCACTAAAGTGCACTTCGCTGTCTGCTAAAATAAATATGTTGATAATAATAATTCACTTCAATTCGTGATTTAATTTGAAATATAATGTCAATTTCTAAAATTGGTGACGAGTAAGTGATAAGCCTTAACACATACACATACATACTCAAATGCACACACACACACACACACACACATATGCAGAGATTATATTATTTACTAATATTTTTGCGGTCTTTTAAAATAAGAGATAAATCAGGAAAATGTTATTAAATATAAAAGACAATTAAATTTATTAGAAAAGTATGAAAATATATTTTATGCACTTGGGTGTATATGTGCTTACTCTTATTTAACGTATGCTTAAGAAATCAAGGACATATATAAATGTATCTTTCATCTTTTTGATAAATGTGTATACCGAGCAAAAAAAATTGTGTACGGTCGTACATTCATGTCGCGGTAAAGAAAAGGTATGGAAATTTGCATGGAAATACGTAGCTCGTTTAATCAAAACAACAAGCGAGGTGAATTCCATGGAATTCCATTTGTGCTTTACTCTGTCAGAGATTAATTCTGTCTATATCTATATTGTTCATCCATATACATATATGTAATATATGAGAATAATATATGAATAAGTTGTTAATTTTTAAGATATAGAGATTCAAAAATAGTTCGAGTATAATTGCAGGATACTACATAACTACATTTTTTATTCACGCATGTATAACGCGCAGTTTCATTACGAAACATTTTTAAAACTTTGTCCCTAAAGCAAAAACAAAAAAAATATTTTATATAAGCAATTAAAAGAGAGAAAAGCAGAAAGAGAATAATTTTATGAATGCACTAAAAATAATTAAAAAATATAAGAAAAATTAATAATAATTACTGAAATATGATAATTTCAGAAACAGTTCGCAATATAAAGCAAGAAAGTGAAGTTATTATACATATACATTAGTTAGGAAAATAGCTGATAATGATTACCGATCTAACATAACGGTAATTTCTATCTTTGTTATATTTTATAGTAATAATATTCTTAAGCATTAAGATGACATGATATGAAATAAGATCTTTTCTTCAATGTTTGAAACGGATCCTTCGTCATTATGCCTTTCAGAACAAAATAAACTGCATTTCTATTATTAATAGTAAAAAATAATATCCGGTTTCATTCCGAATCTCTCGTTTTTGCTCTCATTGTTCAATCTTCTTTATGTTTACGTAAAACAAAACAAAAATTGCTCAAACATGATTCATGCAATTTTAATAAATTGTTGTTTGCTAAATTAAAATTAGAGAAATTTAAAAAATTTTTTAATTTAAAACTACAAAAGTGATATCTCTTTGCCAAAATGAAACTCCCGATTTGTATTTCATACCAAAATTATAATGAGATTTATCCAATTTATAAGAAAATTCGTTTTGCAATGGTTTGTATCATATATGATACAGTGGTACAGTGATATGTTACAGAGATAATTTGATTATGAATGTCTGAGTAGTCTATTTCTTATTATGATTTAATATTTTTCTAATTATTATATACGTTAAACACATAATAGAAACGAGAATAGATATCGATTTAATGCAAATATATTGAAAAAATTTGAAAAAAATGTATTGAGTCAAAAATATCAAGTAATAAACAAATATCAAATAGTAAACAAATATTAAATAAAATTTTTAAAAAGTAAAATTCTTTGGAATTTTTTAAGCAAACAATGAAATATATTGTTATCTGATGACACACTCTAAAAACTTATTTCGCGAAAAAATCGGAATGAGAAATCTTGAATCTTAATAATATTATATAGTTAATAAGTTAAATACACAAGAACTGTGAAAAAGATGAATAAAGATTTACACATTATTACATATAAATAAATTTGTAAAGTTTAATTCTGGAAAATGTATCATCATTTGTCTCTAACTGAGAGTAAATAAATTTATAATATAATTCGCGCAAATTTATCATTTGATACATTAAGAATAATCATTCTGAATGTAATTGTATTAAGCTCTTATTCCGATGATGGATATGAACATTGAAAACATCGAGCTGGTAGAAAATCTCGCCGTACTTTCAGAGAGAATGTTGCACAATAATAATCGTTACTTACATAAGTTTGAGATAGATAATGAAGTAGATGAATTATAATTATGAAAACTCTAACAGAGTTCCTCAAAATTCCGTAAATATTTACTAAATCACATTTTGTTTATGGATGCCAAATAATTTTCACAATAAAAATTCAGATTAAACAATTATTATTGAAATAATAATAGAATATCATTCAATTTTATATTCTGATCAATTAAAAGTCTAGTAATTAACAAAAAAAATTATATTTTTTAATAATTACTTATTGTATATGATAATGTATCAATCGCAACGTATATTTGCAGCAATAGAATTTGCCTCGTGTCAAAATATATTATATATATATATATATATATATATATATATATTTGTTATTAAATATTAATTTTTAATAAAAAAAAGACACAGTAAAAAAATCATTAAGAAAAAAATTATTAATATATTTCTGGCGGAAATGAATCAAATAAAGTGGAACTGCGGCTATTTTGCAGCTACTCTTTAAAGCTAAAGTCAGACAAAGAATATTCTAATTTAATATGTATTCCAACGCAATGTTATATCACAATATGTAAGCTGCTTGAAAATTTTGTGCGGTACACAATGTTGCGTGATATTACTTTACAAAGCTTGTGTGTTTTCATACATGATCACACATGTTTATACACATGCACAGATTTTATAACTTGATTTGTATGTAACTCGACTGTGCTCGGCAACCGAGGCGCGTTAGAATTAAAGATGCATAATCTTCGTAGTATCCCGTATAATTTTTATAATAATTTTTCTACAGAAAATAGGTTTATTTTTTTCAAATTTTTTTCGATTAAGGTTAATTATGAGGATTTATCTGCATTAAAATATCCAAAAAAAAATTGGAATTGCAAAATTATACTGTGACTTTTATCCCTTCTATCTCATCTTAATTCGAATTGAAAAAGTCCATGGAGACAAATAAATCTGTTCGCGACACGACTTTAAGTTCAGAATTCTCTCAAACTATTTAATTCTCATTTTGCTTCCAGAAAATTATCGGCTCAAGAGCTGATGCATAGAGCAAAAGCTTTAAAAACGCGGCAATACATTTTACAGCAAGTGTAACGCCGTTTTCACATGCATCAGCACGACGTGCGTAAGCAATAAACCTGAAAGTTCTCAGTAACTTGCATGCGATCGTCACTTATGGCCGAGTCGGACTTTTTACAGGACAAAGTTTCGCGGCAAGATAGTACAAATAAAAAGAAAAATGACGGCTACAGATACAACTGTCTGTCCCGAGCGGTTTTACCTGACCGTAACTGTGACATCTTCTTGGTAACTCAGGCGGATCCAGAGGTATGTTTTTCTTCCTTAGAGTCGCCGCACAGGGCGCGCCGCCACCTGGTTTACCCCACGGCGAGTAACTGGCCAGAATTTTCTGCAACTGCAAGGAAAAAAATTAAAAATATAAAGTCGCTATGTAAGTCGAGCTACATCAGCTGCAGCTGATCCAAGCTGCCATCGCTCTCATGTAAGATACTTTTGTTAAATTTCTCGTTGCATATAATATCGTAATAAAAAATGTCAAATTATTTTTTTAAAATTTAATTTAAGTTTCTACTATAATTTTCACAGAAATTTCATACACAACATTATTGCGTGACTTATGTATATAAAAAAGGAATAAAAAAAGATACGACTTTGTCTGAGATATTTAAATACGATGTCTAATATATAATGCTGCTGCAAATTAGAAATGGCTCTTAAAAGAAAATAATTTAATCCTTTTTCTAGACTAGAGTGTTTAAAACTTACATTGGTATACTTAGTGAACTTCGCGAGTAGAGATGAAATTAACTCTGAACATATCGGTCCTCCTTGATAACATTGCTAACGCACTTATATTCGACCGCATGCACTTGCACCAGACCGCGACTGTACCAAATTCCCGTGTAATAAGAGAGGATAGGACCGCTAATAATCCCGCGCCTGTCATTATTAGCATGCCAATTGCACCAGTAAATCTCCCTATCCGCATGCAGTAAATACAATTTAAATGCGGTCGATATATGTATATTAACGCGATAGGAAATAATCACCGAAGCAATAATTACGCTGGGATTTTCATCGGCATAATTTCGACGTGTATTTTGAATGATTGAGGACGCTGAACAAAATATATGTGTGCAATGTTGCGTTACGCCAAATTGCATCTCGTGTATTTTTACATTGTATTTCATACAAATTATTATTTTCACAAAGGACGGTAATGAATGTAACTAGCGTGCGTTCTACAAATATTTAGGACCACCGCTGCAGTGATTGCACATCATCGTTATGTTGCATCAATATCAAAATAAAATAGGGAATGAAGACTGGATAGTGAGATAAATGTCGAAAATAAAATTAGCGTGAAGCTATATTAAAAAAAAAAAGGATTATAAAAACAATTCAAAAACGTTTTTCGCATTTGCTATAATATTAAAAAACGCTATAATAAGAGTAACATGGAGAAATAATATAATCGAAAAATATAACTCATACAAATCGTTTTGAACTTTAACGGTGGTTGAAAATTTTTTCAAAATTCGTATAAATATTTTCTTTAACAATTCGAAGCAAGCCTCGATCTTATTTTCAATTGCGATTTATATTCGCAATCGCTTTCGGAAATCACATTCAAGACACGACTTCAATGCACACTTTAACAGGCTATACACACACAATGTTTGTTATAACAAGTTTGTAACAAGCATGGAGAGATGAGAGCGTGAAGTTTATATAAAGCGCAACGATAGAGACCGTGATAGATTATTGGGTTATCTTTTGCGGCTTGTTTCTTAGGATAGTTAGGCAAAGATTATGCAAATCCACTTTAATGGGATACTCGTAGCTTTATTACTGTTCGCTTGCACGTAATTTCTCGTTCCAAATTCAACGACACGCCGCGTAAAACACTGAAATAAGTATAACTAGGTCAGTCACGTAGTCAAATAAAAGCCTTATCTTCAAAACACCTAATAGGGATAAGCATGAATATCATCTATATTCTCTTTTTATCATGATTCAATATTCTCAAATAACCTTCATTTCAAAAATATCATTTTAAGATAATCTTTTCTGTTAAGTATTATTAATTACATTTTAAATATTTATTTGCTTCTACAAATTATTTCGTTCGTTCCATTATTACGTTACAAAAGTACAAATTTTGTGATATAAATAAAAATTATGATAAAAATAAAATTCTGGATTTAGCGAGCATTTCCTGAATCAAAACGTTACGTTAACATTACGTAACGTTAAATTTAAATAATCTTTTAAGCTTTTGCCGCTGCAAAAGGATCAATTCCAAAATCTGGGCATCTTTACCTTAATGACATTCCGGTTCACCGAATACATGTTGGGATCATATCTCTCTCACGGTTGACCTTTATCCGATCGGTAACAATGGCAAGCGCGAGACAATGATGTTAAGGGGTGGCTGCCTCTAGGGCAAGTGACATAAACGGCAGCAACGTGGCTAAGTCAGAGAACGCCCATTTATGACACATACCTCACGTTGTTCACGATGCTTTTGACGTTGCAGCTCCTCCTTCCGGCGCTTCCACAACGCCGTACCCTCCTGAACGACTCGACGTTCGCGCTTTCTCCTCGCATCCTCTTCGACTTCCGGCTTGTACGTCGTCTCAGGAATTTCCTGTGCCCACATCTCCCATCATTTACGTACCGCGCCCATCAGTCTGTAAAAAAGAAAAAGAAGAATGGAACAAAAGTGCGGCTGTGCTCTGTCACAATAGCGATTCAAGGCGACCTTCTTACAAAAAAGTCACTTTGAATATTGAATGTTAAAATAGGAACGGGAACGACTTGGTACAAGTCGCATGCCGCAGCACGTGAGTCCTGTCATCATTCGTTATCGATTTAACAGGATATTGCTCTTCTCTCTTGGGAGACGCTGCCGTTGCACGTAGTCGACGGTGTAATAGAAGTGTCAATGCTGGGACACCAATGTTGTAATCGCGAGACATTCGGTTTTATATATCGTTTCCCGATATAGAAATGAATTGCGAACTCACCTCCAGTTCCGTTTTGCCTACTTCGTGCTTTGTTTATTCATTCGATGCTTTCCAGTTTATGATTTAATTTTACATAAGCATAATTATGAAAAGAAGCAAGACATAAATATAATTATAGATTAGAATATCGACAATTGAATTACGAATGTTATACTAGATCTCGTGTTTTTAACAGCATTTTTTTTTTATTCGATAAAGCCGATATATCGAAAAATTATATAATATGTATATATTTTGAAATTTTTATTATTTTGAAAATTTTATTATTATAAAGATAAAGGGGAGAAGAAAAACATAGAGAAAGACACAGAATGTACAACTGAAAAGCACAAGCTTATTGAATTGGACTGTTATAAATAACATTCGACTTTATATTCAAATCACGTTTAATAAATCACTTTTATCTGTCACACGAATACAACCGTTATATAACTTTTATTGTATATTTTATTGCTTCGTCGTGCACATCAGATTGATATCTACGCTGCAATAACCGTAAAACGCATATTTCTTTTTATCTCAATATCGCATTTCTTAATGTGCTATTCTTAAACTTCAGAATGTTAAATTATTCGATATGCCAATGTTTGGTTCGTATAATTATATCTTAATTGAAATTATACACATAAATTATATGTATAATAAAACATTTGCAAAAATACGATTATAAAATTATTAAATTTTGCAAAATTTAATGTATGACCTATAATGTTTATGTTTTATTAAGCAAGCCAATTTATAATTAATAATCTAGGTTACTAAATTAGCGACTAGTTGTTTTTAGACTGTAATATATATAATAATAAAAATATAATACATATAATAATAAAAAAGAGCAATTCTTGATCTCTAATAGGAAAAGTTATGCATGATTTATATGGAAAAATTTATTTATCTTTTACAAAATCTATTATCTATTATTATATATTTATAAAAATCATCATGTTATTATCGAACAGAATATCTCGAAAGAAAATGCATTTTGCCACATAATTACTAAAGCTACAGTCTTACTAACATTACACTAATACATTTAGCATTAATAAATTTTAAAAAAATTTTATAGAATTTTATAGAATTTTTGTTTAATTTAAAGAGATTAATTTAAAGAGAGAATTAATTTAAAGAGAGAAAAGAGAAGATTGTTTATTAAAATGTATATTAAAATGTTATAAAATCTATAGATGGATTAATTTTAAATAAAATAAAATTTGTGTTATTAAAGTAAAATATCAATAAACAAAGTGAAATCTAAAAATTTGTAAACGATGTACAGACTAAATTCCAGTTGGGCTAAATATATTACCATAGCTTAAATTTAATACCTCCAATGATCTACTCGGAAATAGAAGACTTGTATTACAGACTATTAGACTATAGAACAGAATAGCAATGCTTTATTTTGTGATCCGTGTATTTAGATCATGATTTATAAATTCATGAACACAAACGCGATGCGCTATAAACTTCCCACAACTCATAAATAAATCGCGAAAATGCATTCAGAGGTACAATTGACGTGAAGCCAACTCCTAAATGCAAACTTTCAGATACCATTGATTGTATCCGTATACTATATAAAAAAAATTATAAATTTTTTAGAGAAAAAATTGATTATTTCTCTCTGAAAATAGCTGATATACAGATGTACAATACATATTCTCTATATTGTTCAGGTTAATATCCAGTTAAATTAATGTCATAAATCATATAACAATCTTGCAATTTTTCAATTTGTTATTTTGCCTTTTATTTTTAAATTTTTCATTTTACAAGTTTCATTTTATAAAATAGTTCTGTTTTTCAGTAAAAAAGATGAAATCTAAGTATAAGGTTTTATAACAAAACATCAGATCAATTTTAGAATAAAAAAGTCGCAATTATGTTTAAGTACGAGTATGATTATTCGTTTTTTTTATTCACAAACATCCATGCAAAAAGACAGTGTAGAATAAAAAATGCAAGACATCAAGTGAAAAATTACAAGGATGTTAAAATAACATCTGTGATCTAGCTTTTTAGGTCATATGCATTATTAAAAGAACATCAAAGGATGTTTTTTTCCTCAAACAGGATATTCTGTTATTAGAATTCAATTTAAACTCGGCAAGCTACGCAATAATAAAATTTAATCGAGAAAACAGAATCGAGACTCGAGAGGATTTCTCACTAAATGTCACGTAGCGATCAAGTATAAATTTTATATTGGCTCACAAGAGACAAAATTGGAAGATACGAATCACGAGAGAGGTTTTGTTTCGCTGCCGCAATTTGAAATACATATGATGCGTGTCACTCGACGAAGAAGCTTTGACGATCAATACCTTGTCTTACGGTCAATAACGAGCGAAACTGACAAAACAATCGAATCGTAATGCGGCTGGTGTGAGAGGATCGATTCGTGGGTTTTTACGGCGGTGCCGGTCGATCGGCACTGTCATTCTCGACGGCATCGTAAAAGTGCCGGATAAAATAGAGATACTCTACTTGCACGTGTATCTAAAGCTCGTATACGTACTCACGACGTTACGGTTTCTCGCGTGCCATCATCGTGGCGGGAAGTTGATGCGGAGCTATGGAATGTGCGAGCTGATAAATACTTTTCGCGAGCCGCGATTACGTTCCTATAGTTCTTCTCTTACGGCGGCTGGTCTCGTCGTGACAACGGGAGCACGCGACTGTCGACCCTCGTGAACCCGCGCCTTCATCGGGGGCTTCACGGTGGTTGTGGTAGTCGCCGACGTCCCGGCATTCGCCGGCATACCGGCGCACAATTTTCAAGCTACGAATAACTACGTACCTGTGTGTGTACGTGAGTATTATCTACGCCGCTATATGCCTTTCAACCTTCAACTTCCGACCTCCGAATCAGGAACGTAATAGCCACCAGATTGCCCCTGAACAATCGCGATGTTTGCGAATTACAGAAAGTGTTCTTCGATGCGTTAAGGGAAGTAGCGAGCTGTAATCATCGAAATCGTTGTTAAGGATAGATAAACAATGCCGGCAGTTTGAATCATCTAGAATATTTTTACATTTAGATGAATCTTATAAATTTAGTACAGAATATATTATAAATATTGATAAATTTTATGTACACATAGATTTTCTATTGCTATTTTTATACAAAATATTGTATTTTAGTAATTTTTAAAATTTATATTAAAAGCGTAGCAATATTCCAGACAAATCATGTAATCTATTATATGAATGGCTCGAGATAAAACATTATATCGATCTAAATTCTCGTTACTCGAAAACAGTATGAAAATTCCAACGAACGACAAATTATCTGATTTTGCATTTATTACATCAGCAAAACATGTATATCACCATAAAAATTAATTATAAAATATAAAAAAATTAATTAAAAATCTTTTTTACAACCAATATATATAAATGCTTGCTAGTATATAGTTATTATTAAAATAATGATAATTACTCATCTACAGACTCGAGCGATTATTGTTCATTTAGAAAAAAACTTTATGATTTGTAAAATATAAAAAATTTGTAAAATAAAAAATTTTATATTGTAAGGATAAAAAATGGCTGCTACAAACAAGCCATTTTTTATATTTTTATATCCCCAGTAGTCCACAAAATTCTACACGAGATGGTTATCAAAATTTATTGACTATTATACATATCATTGGTACAATGTTTTTTTCGTACCGAAAGTTTAATGGAGTATCGATATAATAATTCATCAACATACAAAATGTAAACATGTTAATATCAAATGCGCGCGCGTTTCTATTCCTCCGTCATCTATTTCCAATTTTATTAATTTTTATTTAGTCTGTGAACGATATTATTAAATCGTGTTTCATCAGCAATTTGTTATAAAATTATGTATATTAAAGTAATTTTATGTTCGAATATACATACACGATTTCATCTTTACATAATTAAATGTATGTTGTAAGAGGATCAAATGTAAAATAATGCTTACCGATTCGCGTCTCAAACGGAAAAGAACAACATATTTCCGGTTGCAACATTAATAATTGAATTGAAGGGCTACCAACTATGCGCATGTAAATATTTAAGTTATACAAACGCGAAAAAAATAAAAGCAACTAGATGTTAAACTAGTTATTTGCAATATGGCCAACTGTCACATGACGATTGTGACAGATGAGAGTTTCCTCTCTAGGTTCTCATTTATTCCGTGAACCAAGCTTGACGTGTACAGAGTACAAGTTGCATGCCGGTACACGAACATTTTTCATGTATAATCAATCTTTTTACGTGAATTAATAATGTTAACGTTCTTAATCGTGATATGTATTTTTTCTGCCGTACACGCTGCAAATCTTGAGATAGTTCACGATGAAGAACTCCTGAATCTCATAAAAACCGAAAAATATGTGATAGTTCTATTTAGTAAGTTTGTTTTTTTTTCTTCGGTTTCTCTGAATGTTTTTCACATGAAAAACGAGAGAATAAAGCGGGATAACATATAAATCAATAAAAGGGCATTAATAAATATATATATATATATATATATATATATATATATATAAATTACATATATGCATAATTTACGCATATGTATATTTTTATATTAAAAATTAATTTATATAATTTTTAGATTATGAGATATTACTTCAACTATTTTTATAGATATGAACCATTTCATGCTAGTTTTCATTTTTCTTTTATTATAACTATAAATTTTTAATAATACAAAACAGCAGAAATCTAACTCATTTTTTATATTAATATTATAATACCTTGTGATTACTAATGGTTTTAATTTTATTTATATAGCAAGAAAAGATTGTCCAGAATGTGAAAAATATGAAAATGAACTGATTCAATTGCGTGAAGATTTAGTCGATGCCTTGTCTGCATGGATTGTTAAGACTGTGGATAGTCAATTACTTCAATTATATAGTACTGATAAAGAACCAGTTCTATTATTCTTCCGACATGGTCTTCCTCTACTGTATGATGGTATGGATTTGACAAGAAATATAAATTATGCATAGACATGTTTTGATTATTTTTAATTGCTCCGTGACAATACATTATGTTTCACTATCCTGTATACATGTGGTATATCACTAAATATATTTCTATTTTTCAAGTGTGTTTATAAATTTATAGTTGTACTATAGATTTACATTGCATTTTTCTTTTCTAGGACGTTTAAACGATGAAGAGATATTAACTATGTTTACGGAAAATAAAGTACCTGCAGTAAAGGAACTTACAGATGATACATTTGAGCATTTAACACAAGCAAGTAGCGGTGCTACAACAGGCGACTGGTTTGTTATGTTGTAAGTCTTAGTTCTACTTGTGATTAACAGTAATTCTTTTATAAATAATAGTAATCCATTATAATTGTATCTGGTATCAGTTATAGTACAGACTGTGTGCAATGCTTGCGTATGGTTGCAAGATGGGAAACAGTCGGTGCAAAGCTTAAGCAGAGAGTAAATGTAGCACTTATTAATAAATCCACAACTGGGGTTTCCACAGCCAGGAGATTCAATGTTTACGATACTCCGCAATTTATATTGTAAGTACATATAAATATAAATCAATATTTTATAAATAATATTTAAACTATTATAAGTGCACATGTGTGTAAGAGAGATAAAAATAGCCCTGATATTAATACATATTACTTTGTACTTTATACACTGTACAGCTTCAGACATGGCAAAATGTACCGTTATGATACAGGAAGATATGATATTAATTCCCTTGTATCATTTGCCAAAGAATGGTACAAAAATGTAAGAGCAGAGAAAGTGCCTGTACCTCAAAGTCCTTTGTAAGTTTGACGATGCATGTAACTATTTTAAGCTTTTAACTTATTTATAAGTTTATAAATTAATGTGCATGTGATTGTATATTTTTTCAGTGATAATTTCACACAAATGATTGCAAACTTGCTCCATGATAATCCATGGATATTGAAGCTAACCAGCATTTGTATTGGAATACTAGTTGTTATTACAGCTGTATCTAAATTTAAACATAAACCTGAAACTCCACAGAAAAAGGAAAAATAAGTCTACTGCATTTGATTTGCCAAAGATATAGTATGGATGTTTCTCTATTCCGATTATCAATTACAATATCAAAAATAGTTTTTGATTGTACATGATTATAACATATATTACGTAAAATGTATAACTTTAAATTTAATAATATGCATATATCTTTACAAATCTCTATATTTTCTTCAAAAGTTTCTCTGCTTTTAAATTACAAGAAATTTGATCAAAATAATTGGGAAGTTTAATTATTTTATCTAAATATATTTAAAATTTAATTGGTGTATGAGTGTGATATTATATTACAAAATTAAGTACATATATTGATAATATTTCTCTAAATATCGTTTTTAATTATTAATAAAAAACAAATATCTAATAATGTGTAACAATCTAATGTACAAGTATTTGTACTAATTCTGGCACGAGAAATTGGATATATTTTTCACTCAAGTTATATCTGAGCAAATACATAGTAAATAGTGATATAAAAAATGTTTATGTAATGATAGAAAAAAAAGACAAAGCAGTATTAAAAAATTAGTTAACAATGCATAAATAATCTGCTTTGTCAAGAAAAGACTTTTATTGTCAAATTATTACACACAATACATTCCATCATTTGTATATATGATGTTATATTACCTCTACTCTGCTCCATATATTATTGTTGCTGTTTTTTATTCAGTTTTTTTTCTATGAGCAGAATTTGTAAATAAATTACATCTTATTAAGAAAATGATAAGAAAAAAAAAAAGGAATATAGAATTGGAATGTAGCAAGTGCGATGTGTTATATGTATAAATTTTTTACAGAAATATATCTTTAATGCATGAAACCTGATGTCAAAAAGATTTCGATCTTTGAATTTAAATATAAGTCACTTAACCAAGTAATTATCAATTCTTCATACAACAACAATAAGTAAATTACACATTTTTATATCGAATACATCTGATAACTATTTGCGCTTCCATAATTATCCAAAACATGCACATTTTCTTTAAAAATTGTCCATACAATGCATATATATGTTCTATATGAATCTAATCGTTGTAGATTTGTAAAATCGAGATTCTTTTAGATCTATTTAGTTTTTAGTTCAATCTGTTTTCATTGGGTATAAGAAATACTCTGAATGTATTAATAAGCCTTTGAATTATTAGTAAATAAAATATATGAGGCACAATGTTGATAATGCCCATAAAATTATCAAGATATTCAGTGGCAGGTCTCTATTTTCAATGGCCTTAAAGCCAATATTTCTGCAAAGCTTTTCTATACAATTTAACTTTCAAATATATAACAAATATTTATTTATATATGTGAATAAGCTAAACGTAAAAGCAAAAAATCATTAGTTAAAATAAATACATGTAGCAATGGCACATAGAGATTAATCAACAAATTTTTAATTATTTTAATTGAAATAATTATTTGAAAAAATAATTACCAAATATTAAAGTAGACAAAAAGTATTGATTTGAGAATATATATATATATGTATATCAGTAGACACATAATATTATGTATATGGAACTTCGTGGCATCTGAGGGCCTTAAAGCTTAAATTTCAATAGCATACATGGATCTACTAAAAATATTAAATATATAAATTTAATTTTAATAAAATTATTTAAATCAATATAAACTAGGTATTGTATACGTAGTAGCTCTCTAAATCTATAATATGCAGTTAAACTAAATAGTGTATTGCAGTCTACTTCTTCACAAATAAAAACTTCTTATATCTTTCTATCTATGTATAAATTACATAAATTTGAGAAAAAAAGTTAAACCTGTAGTCATTTACGAAAAATGCAATAAAATTATAAGACACATGATATCATGACATTCAAGTTTATCACTATATAAAGAAAAAATAGCTTCATAATACAGAAATCTATCTACTCACTTAAATGCCATTTTAATATCACAATAAAGCTGAGATATTGTGAAAAATATAATTAAGTATAAGTTTCATGTATATATATGCCAGTCCAAAAAAATTGTACTTATCATTCATATACCTGTTTTGGTCTTGTCTTACATGTAAAAGGCATTTGTATTTGCATTAAATATTGTCAACTGCCACATTTATCCTAAAAACAGTTGATGGATTCGCTAATGCCATTCTGATACTGTTTTCGAATTTCTCTTGTATTGATGAAAATTCCATCATATTACTAGGTTTAGACTCGATCCAAAATCCATCAAATTGATAAAACAAATAACAGTAAAACTGATGAAAGGCACGAATCATCGGCAGAGTTTTTGAAGAGTTATATATGTGAGTTTTAGCGCTACCATCTCTTAGTAATTTCAGAGCCATGCTCGTGAGATTTATACCAACAATAGCAAATGCATAACCGTAACGTGGATGATTAGAGTGAGACAACACATGTGTGGCTGTGCTAGGATACTCTTGAGCAAAATAAACGAGATTCTCCAGTCCCAAAATTCCCATTCCGCGAAAATCTGTCTTTGGATCATCTCCTTGAAAGCCGATCTTTTGCCATTGTTTAGTCACTCTAGCGTCCAAAGATTCGTATGGCATTAACAAATCCCACAATTTCAGCAACAACTGCTCATGATCTGGATTCTCCGTGTTATACGATGTCTTTCTGAGTTCCTCGCACTCAACGCATAGCTGACGGTAACCCCAGATCAACTCCACGCACTTGCCAAAAGATTTAGCGAAGGTCGGATGCGCCGTGGGATTGATGTTCTTGGTCACTAGCACCGTCTTGATAGCGTCTTCCAAGATCTTGCGCTCCGTTCTTGTGGTTATCCTTCGTTGATCAGCGATGTCGTTCAGGTATGCAACGAGAGTCCTAATATTCGCATTACGGGACTGCATAAGGGATTCCTCGACGGCAAACGTGCGCGGTGCTCCGGACGGCTGCCCATAACAAATCCTCTGGAGTTCGCACATTTGCGTGGTGTGACGCAGAAACCATTTTACGAAAGGCCTAAAGTACCAGCATATCAGAGTCCAGATATATTTGAACATTCTTGCCAACGAACACGCGATCCCGGATGATAACTGTCAAAAGACACAAACGAGAGTCTCTCTAAAACTATGGCAAGTCACACTTTGCTGTCACACCTTGCCTCGCGATCATCTCGTCTCGATGACTGATTTTCATCACTATATAAAATGATAATACGTAAATAATATCCCGGTTGAGTCCGATAATCTCGCCAATATCGCCTCACCGCTTTCTGGTACTCTTCACCTACGAATATAAATATAATTTACATACACTATTCACTACCGAGGCATCTCGTATCTGTATATACTCGGCGTTATCTGTACCTTCGCGTCTAAAGTCGAGCATAAGCAGTAATGTCAGACGGAAGAATTTTCTTAACTTAACCTAACCTAATCTAACTTAACTATACGCAGCGAGCTATTGAGTTCTATAGTATATTGGAGCGAGCATTTCCTATACTCTGTACTATCCTATAGAAAATTAGAGTCAGAGAACACACATTGCATCTGATTGTGAGTTAAAACCATTTCTTTTCAGATATTTAACAATAAAAGCGATATAATGGGTTACGTAGCTTCTAGGAAGGGAGCTGTTTTATTTACTGATTTAAACAATAAAATTAGAAGTTTTTTGGTTGTAAATTATTTATTTTGCTTTCAATTTTCTCTCGTAAACTGCATATAAAATCAATGTATTCTATAATATTAAAAAATTTCTCCCTTCTGATTGGCCGATCAAACTTACTCAAAGAAGTAAATTTCAGAACGTAACCTTGCAGGTTACGTTTTGAAATTATGCAGCTAAAAAGAACAGACCTACCACCAATCGGCTTTGCTGATCAACAACGCGATTTTAACGCTAACTTCAGTACTTCAGTTACGCCACTGTGTTGTCCAATAGAGTCGAGCTATGGTCGTCGGACAGGACGATTGCACGCTAGACGCCATATTGAGGTATTGAGAGAGGAGGTTGCGAGTGTTGATCGAATGCGCGGTCTAATAGGTGTTTACACGATTTCGTGGCAAAAGCCGTGACTGCAAATCGTCTATCCTGCAATTGCTTCCTGGTGATACGAACGATCGCGACAGGTATATGATATTTGACGCGTAGTGCTGACATGAGTGGCAGCGACGGCGAAGAGGATCGACGCGAGAGGAATACCGTCACCAACATTAGTATAGCCGCCACCGCCACCGAGGAAAAAGGCATTGTGATGGATGACGACGGTCCACTGGCGGCAACAGCGGTGAAACAATACGTTGACGACGTACGTTTCCCGCGCTCCGTCAACCGTCGCAGACACGATGACGGTAGACGGGATGAAACCCCGCGGGTCTTCTGCGAAACGAACGAAGCCGGGCAAACGCGCATGTTCGTCGAAGCCGGGAACCCGCACGTCAGAAACTTTGCCAAAGTACGTTTTCCATCTACGTTTTTTATCAACGACATCAGGCTGATCGGTTAAAATTATAATAAAGTAATCATTATAATGAAGGATATTGGAAAGTTCTCTCTGTGACATGAGATCTCTGCAATGTTAAAACGAACGGATTCGCTATTCTTCTGAAGCTAAGAATTCTAGTAGACTAAATATAGTTGTCTAATAATTTTAGTAGACTATATTAATATTTTGTGAAAGACTTCTAATATATGTCTTTCACTGTCTTCATATGTATACTAATAGATAATAGTACTATTATATAGTATCTATTTTAGAATGTGATTATATTTATTCGTATTGTGGAAATATATTCAGAACTATTTATCAGTGTATGACTATTTTGGAAATGTTATTATGGCAGACTGATGTGTTATCTCATTTATTATTATATTAGATAAGATTTAAGTGCTTCAGAAATATTTGAAGAGGAATAAAAAATGAATGACATTTACAGCAATAAGTTTAACTAAAGAGCTATCTTATTTAAATAATAGAAAGATATATATCTATTATGATATTGTTTTCAAATTATTTTTACATACATGTTATAGAAAAAAATAGATCTGGTTTACATCTCTGCAATGACATGAAGAAACATGCATAGATTCAATCTATTCAGTAATCTTTGAATTGAGAAATCTTAATTACCGTTTCCCAAAATTTATATTAGAAACAAGAATCTTAGGCAATTCTTTAGATTAATCAGCTCTCAAATCATTCTTGTATATTTGTGGATGCATAAATTTTGTACAATATGTAAATGAGAGAGAGAAGATTTATTCAGATATTTTGGTTGTAGCGTTGTACATCTGATCGAGGTGTAATCGACGCGTTTATTAGAGGTGCAACAGCAGCTGATGAAGATCGACGTAACTTGCCTAGAACAAACACTGATACGCTCGCCAAATTGTACTCTTCTGCAGTAACTATCAACAGTTTGAAAAATGGAAAAGAATCTTGTTCTTGTGATTCTTATAAAGCTAAACAGTAAGAACAATGATGGCATATCTCAAGCAAGAAACAAAGATACAATATTAATAGGAAATGTTTGGTATATATAGAGACACGTTCAGAACGACAGACCAGGGTCTGATCGATGCGTTTATTAGGGGTGCAAGAGCGGCTGAAGAAGATCGGCGTAACTCGCCTAAAGTAAATACTGATGCACTCACCAAATTGTATTCCTCTGCAGCAAAGGTAGACAGTTTGTCTCATCATGGGAAAGAATCCTGCTCTTGTGATTCTTATAAAGCTAAACGGTAAGGTAAAGATAGCGATTATAAATCTCAAAGAGAAAGAACAAAGATATATAATAGTAACTAATAAATTAATATGGTATGTGTAGAGATATGTTTAGGGAAGAACTACAGAAGGCTATGAAGTTCCAAAACTTATGGACTGAATTACAGCAATATATACATGCTGTCTTTAATATTGCTCTGGAAACAGCTCGTGTGTCCGACTCTTCACAGTCTCAGTGTAGCAGATTACCTTCGATTGATATGCACGATACTGTTATTCAGTAAGAAAAATTGTTATTTATTTAAAATATCACTTTGTGCACCATTTTTATCAAATGATTTGATTATGTACCATGTTTTTTTTTTCTTTACTAAAGATTATGCAAAAGAGATCCTCATCAACTGTTCATGAGATTAGTAAGCCAGGCACAAGAATTTGTGATAGAAGTAAAAGTTCGTTTATTCGTTCTTCTACACGATCATAGTGTAAACAATTTAGCAGAAATTTTTCTTACTGGTTAGTACTGCTTCCCATAAATAAAAAATTTATTTTACAAGAAATATACATAGGGATGTATATAAAATTTATATACCTTGATCTTTTACAATATAGGTCTCTTGGATGACTATGATGCTCTCGTAGCAACAGCAATTCTGATTTCTGAATTAGTGAAACCATTAAAAGAATATCTCTTCAAATTTAATTTGACATGGGACTGTTTTATTAAAAAGTTGTATCAAATTTATGTATATAATGATGCTTTGGTGCAAAATAATTTACCTACGTTTATTGGACAGGTAAAATAATATATTTCATTGAAAACAATTCACAAGGTACTGAATTCAAGTGTATACATTGTATTTGCAGCTGAGAAAACTTCTACCATTAAAAGGCTCCGAATACCAAGATCTTGTTCACAGATATTTATTTTTCGACGACGAGATGACGAGAATTGGTAATTTATGGCCCGAAACAGAACCATGGATGGATAAATATAAGTAAGTTAAAAGACATTTTGTCTTCAATTATTCTATATAATTCAATGGAGTTGAAGTTATGGAAAACTGAAATAGGGTTGTATAAGTAAAGTGTGTTTTAGTGCAGAACAAGCAGTTCGTATGACAAGACTTAGACAAATTAGAGAAGCTTGGGAATTGTTCACAACAACACGCAAACTTATGGAACACAGCATGTTGAGCAAAACACCGGATATTGGAAAGTAAGATATTATATATGTAAAAAATTAATGAAAAAAACATGATAAAAAAATTTTTTATAATTCTCGTTACGATAACTATTTCAGTGATATGCGAGAAATCCATGGGCAATTTTCTTCACTTATTGCACATACATCTGGAAGCGATAGTCGACCTTTAAGTCCAATATTAGATCTTAATTCGGATTCAATAGCTATACCGTCAAGCATAGAGATAGTTCAAATATTGTTAGACGATTGGAATAAGGCCCAGCATCAAAAATTGGCGGACATAGCTGGGGCATTGACTGCTACTGAAATGGACGCGGTTGGACCAGCCGATTCTATCTGTTACGATTACGCCCGTGCAACATGTCGATTGGCGCAATATGCTATCAGATCAGTCAGGTATATTTTGTTTTAGTTACCTGAAAAACAGTATACTTGAATTTTTATTTGCATTTATAATACAATAATTTTAACTTGTTTTAGGAGTCATAGTGATGACAGCGACATTGAGAATGAAACAAAATGTGAATGTAATACTTGCAATGAAATAGGAGTAAACCATATGGTAAAGAGATTATATTTTAAGCATTATAAAAGTTGATGGCCACAATGTTCCATCTTATAAAAGATAAAAATTTCATTACATATAAAATATATATTATTTTAGCAATAAAAAGTAATGTTTCTTTAAACTTTTTAGTATTCAATTTTTAGATACATATATTACAATAAAAATTATCTATTTTAGTCATAGTTTGAAAATATATAAACTTTTAAAGAAATTATATATAACTTACATTTTTTTGTCTGTAAAAAATTAAAATTTTCTTTAAGAATAATTTATATTAATGATATATTTTTCTTATAGAGCACACAACATAAAGTTGAAAATATCGAGAAGAATGATACAAATATATTCTTATCCAATAATGGATTTATGGGTAAGTAATCGAGATGAGTTAGTAATAATTTTTTTTTCTTTTTTTTCATTTTTTTCTTTTTTTTTTAATAAATAAAAGGTAAACACATTTTTAGATGGACCTGCAAATTGTACAGCAATGCAAGTTAAAAAGCAACTTGATAATTCAAATGACGAAGATAAAAGGAAGAAAGATTCAGTTACACATAATGTTCTACGCAAAGATATTATTTCGAAAACATCCGATTTAGAACCTTGTTCATGCGTTTATCAACACGCGCGAGAAATAGCGGAAAGAAAAAAGGAAATTCTAGAAAATCCACCTTGTCCTTGTCTGTTGAATTCAAGACGCAAGTGGGATATGTGTCCTTGCTTGCCTACATGTAAGTATGAGAAAGTTTTTTTTCTATTTTTGGTTATTATATTATTTAACTTAGCCATTACAATAAAATTCTGTATTAAACAATGCACAAATGTCTTCAGCTATACCCGAAACATCAGTAACAAACGGTCGTCCCAAAGCAACGTCGCCGACTTCTGTCACGAAGGATAATCCAGAACCAAGCCAGAAACCCGCTGTAAAGACCGGCTCTACGCAATCCGCCCAGACCCAAACGAGGCATTCTATGACACAAACGCCAAACGCGAATCACAATCACATGTATCGTGGTAAGTGTAAATAGCTAGTCGTTTCTACATTATATTTCTTGTCACATCATATTGATTTTTTTTAACTTTTTTACGTTTATTTTCCTAAGCATGTTTACATATATCTTTTATTCGCACAATAATAGATAATCCTCTATCAGATTTGGCGAGAAACACGGGTCCATCTCATCCCAGACTTCATTCGCTCAATACACCGCACGCATGTCACAAACAAGCCAATGTCGAGCACATCAAGAGAGTATCATGTAATGATTGTCAGTATACATATATGTATATTCTCCCAAAGTTGTGCTGATTATTTGCACACTTCATTATATATTAATCTGGAATTTTAGTGAGTTCTGGAGATGGAGACTGTTCAGATTCGGGAAGCAGTCAGGAGGACTCGTGCTCCACTAGTAGCTCTGCGCAGAGAGATACCAATATGAGACATTGTGATTGTTGCTACTGCGAGGTCTTCGGTCATGGGATGGTGAGTCTATATCTTAATTCTCTATTTAAACAAAAAGAATATATTGCGTTATATATATATATGTGTATATATATATATATATATATATATATATATATATATATATATATATTCATTTGATTTGCATATATTCGATTTAAGAAAATTATAATATAAATGCATCGTTTTTAGCCATCAGTCGCGCCGGTAAGTCGAAATTATAAAGAAATGCGGGAACGATTGCGACAACTCCTGACAAAGAAGAAAGCGAAAAAATGCAAAGCTGTAGCAACTGGCTGCAGTCCGCCGAAAAGTCCATCGGAATCGTCAATTCCCAACACCAATTTCGAATCCAAGACTCTGACGAGTTCGATTCTTAGATCGAACACTCCAATTTCGACGACTTCTACGATTCAGCATGATCAACGAGATCAGCGAGATTTAGAGGAATTGTTAGAATTTATTGAAGGCAATCAAAGCGGAAGAAAAGACAATAACAAGAAAGCTGAGAAGAAAGCGAGGCAAAAACAACGAAAGGTTCGTTAAAATATAAATTACGTTATATATAATTTTATTACTACTATAGAACTCCTACTTTTATGTAGCATTAATTAATATAATTTTTTTGACAGCTTGAGGAAAAGTTAAAGAAAGATAGACAAGAAACAGAGAGACAAAAATTAATAGAGTTGCAGAAAAAAACACCCGAGGTTACGATTACTGTTGTCGATCCTCAAAAGCCTGTATCTCAAAGACCATTACCTCAATGTAATTTACCAGAAGTTTCTATTTTGCCAACATCGCCATCCATATCTTTATCCACAATAAAGCAGTTAAACAATAGGAAAAGGGATAAGCAGGAGGTTTGTAGCAATAATAATAGCAGCGGTAATAATAGTATTACTAATTTGAATAACAAGACAAAAACGTCTGTGAATTTAAATGGTAAAAATAAGAGTATTAATAGCACGGAAAAATGCGAAGTACGAAATGCGGGTTCTAATCAAGGAAATAAGAACGCGAAAAACGATAAAGTCGAAAGCAATAAAGGCAACAAGTCATTAGCAAGTAGTACGAAAAACAATAATTCGATTAATAGTACAGATAAGTTATCCGATATTAACTTAGTTGACAAGAAGTTGACGAAGAAAGAAAAAAAGAAATTGAAGAAGGAAATGAAGAAGTTGGAAGAAGCAAAAACGAAGGAAGCTGAAAATGTGGCACAAATAGAATCTCAACCACAAATAGTTACTATTAGAAGAGAAATAAATTCAAACAGTGCTGAACCTACAGTCACAATCACTCTGAAGGGTCAGACTCCGGCTGAAGATAAAGTTTTATTTACATTAGTAAATGGACAAACTAAAGAGCCTTCTCACAAGATGGAACAAGAACAAAATCCAAGTAATAACGGGAAAAAGAAGAAAGTCAAGACAAATAACAATAATAGTAATCCCCTGCAACAAGGAAATAAGTTGCAGCAGTCGAATAATCCTAAGCAACAGACATCACAGACTCCAGCTAAGGCATGCGACAGTAAGAATTTAAAACAACAAGTAAATAATGACAAGTCGAAAATTGGCAAACAAATGGACGAAAAAAAAGTTCAACAGCAGAATGTCAATGAAGCCAAAAATTCCAAATCGAAAAAGGATAAAAGAAATACAGAGAATAAAGAAAACGTGCTCCAACAGCAAAATACAGTGAATAAGAGTAAGAATCAACAAAATGCAACCAACAAAAAACAGATTAAAACGAACACACCTCCTCAAACGCCAGTATCACAGAAACAGCAACAGCAGAATCAGAATATTACAAACGAATCCACAATTAGTAAGAAAATAAAGAAGCAACAACAACAAGACAAAAACGTACAATCGAATGCCAATAAAAGCAATAAAAATATTAATAATAACAACGCCAACACTAGAAATATATCGAATAAGTGCGAACCTCAAAAGAGTATAAATAAAACGAATCCAACTACCGCAAATAAGCAACAACGTATGCCTACAGAGGTTCAAAATACATGTAATGAACGAGTAAGCTCACCATCGCTCAGTAGCCAATTTAAAGACATTGGACCGAATTCTAAAATCAACATTGAGAACCTCAAGTTACCGCCGGGCATCACGATCACGAAAGTTGACGCGCCGCCAAAACCATTACCGATTAAAACGGCTCCTTTGCCGAAACCAGTGAGTCCGCCCAAACAAACCACTATTATTGCCACGCCGATGAGCGGTGCTCAATCCAGCTATGCAAATCCACAGGCCGGAGGAAACGTCATTGTGGTAGACACGGGCAAGCTTAAGCAAGACCTGCTGCCGAAAGTTAATGAGAAAGGTAAGCAGAAATTAACTGCAAATGCGTCACAAAGTTATATTATATATAAAAAAAAAATATTTTATATAACGTAATTTTAAATATTTAAAGAATTTTTTATTTTATCCTGCAGAATGTAAATAACTACAATTTTATTATAATTTATACCTTATTAATAATAAATAAAGTTTTAATAGTAATGAATAAATAAAATTACAAAAAATTACTTTATTAAAACAATCAATGGGATTATTGTTGTTTTCAAAAAATTTTATAAAATAATATTTCTATTGTATATATGTAGAGTTTTTATTTATATATCTTCTTTCAATCCATCTTATTTTATTATCATTCATATAAAATTCATATAAAAGATTTTTTTAATTTTTCCATATAGACTCATCAAAGGATTCACAGTCTCAAGGTATCACTAGTAAAAAGAAGAAAAAGAAAAATAAAAATTCGGCCAATTCGGGAAACACAGCATCTACGTCGCCACCGTTGCAGAATAGCGACACATTTGTAAGCGATCATGTAATAGACGAACCTGCGAGAATACTGCACAACCCCGGCACGAACATGGTGACTATTAAAAATCCGTCGTTTGGACCAATGAAAGTTCCGCCGACGCAGCAGGCAGCCATCATCAAAGTGTCGGAGAATGGCATGGTGACGATTCGAAGTCCGGCCTTGCAGCAGGCTATCAACGCAGGCTTGACATCACCACCCAAACCTGATTATATTGTGAAGGGTGATCTATCATCATCTTCGGCGTCGACAGGCAGAATGACGACGACATCAATGACAGCCGATTGTAACACGTTGAACATGAAACACGCGAACGGCGTTATTCCGTCGAGTCTAGCGGAATTGCGTAGTCGATTGACTGCGCAACCGATAGACTGCGCGTCATCATTGTCTGGGCTCGCCAACATCCAAATCAGTAAAGTGACAAACGGTCAACCGATACCGGAGAATGGCATCAATCTCAAGGGTACCAGCGTTACTCTGACGAAGGTAAGGCCCGAGACAACAAGTATGGAGGAAACGCGGCAAGCATCGGCGAATAGCGCAGTGAAGGAGGCAGTGATAAACGCCAACGGCAGTGGCAAGAGCAAGAAAAAGAAAAAACGCGGAAATGGCACGAGACAATGCGGAGATGACTGGAACCTCGTTGGTGAGAAACAACAATAATCAGACTTTAACATGTAAATTTGCTTCTTTCATTTTGTTTGTTTTCTCTTTAACACATACATGATACGTGAGCACATTACACACATTCTCGGGTTGTTTCTCACACGCTTTCAGCGATTAAATTTCTTTTTTTTATGAGAGTAACTATTCATACATATTTCTCTTGGTCGTTTATAGGTTCATCATACTGACAATTTATTTTTTTTTCCTTCTATATTATCAAGAGGACACTGCTCTGCATTTAGGACACCGCGTCATCTGCTAGGTCAAAAGATTTTTCGAATCGGATAGAAAAAGAGTGAGAGGAAAAGAGAGAAACAGAGAGATTGAAAAAGAGAAATTCTTTGAGAAATGGCCTTTATAAGTTTCATGGAAATATCTTAAAAGAGAATACAAATGGCCAGTGAGCACATCTTTTTTTTCCCTACGTGAAATTTGTTTCTTTCGGATCGTATTTTTTTTTCTTCTTTCTTTGTAACTACGAACGAGTTAATTCGAAAGTGTAGAATAGCTAGTAATTTTTTAATTTAAACACGCAAATTTTTTCGATCTCGATTTCTTTTACACAAATATAGAATGCGAAACAGTGTCGTCTTGATAAAAGGATACAAATTTACGAACACGAATAGAACGTATGATAAAACATATGATAGGAAGGGAAACTTAGCTCTACATGTATTATATTGGATTATCTAAAACACATTACGATTGATAATCAGTAATAGTAAATGGATAAAACAAAACTAAGTTTACATTGATCATGACAATGAGAAATACAAAACGTTATGTAGGTGTAATTTAATCGTGATAGATGATACACGAATGTGATATTATAGTATACGATATTTTTTAATCTGCTGATAATATTAAATAAAAAAGTAAGTTACTTTTTTCAATGTTATACTCTCTTTTCCCCTTTGTCGGAATGAACGCTTCCCGAGACGCTGCATGAGTAAGGATATATTCGTTTTTTTCTTTCTTCTTTTCTTCCTTTATTCGACAAAAATTGCTATATACTTTACTGTTGACAAACTGTAATAAGTTTAGAGAGGCTAAACGTCATCTTTCCCCTCAGAAATGTTTAAAAAAATGTTTATTTATTTAATTTAATTTATTTTTTTTTTCCAGAAAATGATTAATCAATTGTAATGATAGAAAAATCGAGAAAAATACGATATACAATATTAATAACTGTTTTTATAATAGCATATGACAGTATTGTGTAATACTGACTGTTTATGCAAATTGTTCATATTGAGAAGAATTTGAAAATTGAAGCGTGGGTCGTTTATATTACATTATTTCGAGAAGATCGTGTGTGTATCTTGATTCACGTTTGAACTATATTTGAGCATATAAGTAGCATTTAAACATGGCGTAATTCTTTTTCTCGTTTTTCTATATATACATATGTATATTTAATTTTTTTTTTACCCATACTCATACAGTAGATAAAAGAAAGATAAAAGAAAGAAAAAAGAGAAATGCACAGCAGATTTTGTGCCACTCATTGCTGCGCTCGCAGGCGAATTGTCGGTGTATCCAGTATTTAGAACGTATCTTTTACAGAGAGCGTATTCACGCCCAAAGATATAGACGGGGACATGGACTACTTTGAGCGTGAATTGGAGGACTTCAAGAGATTCTGCCAGCAATCCGTGCCGCCGCCGCACAAGGAGAAGGTCAATCTCAATATCAAGGACATTGTTTTGAAGAAGAAGTCATCGTCGTCGTCGTCATCGTCATCGTCGTCGTCGGCGGCAACCGCCAACGGTCCCGCCACTGTGATAGCGGCTAATTGATTTGTCGATTAATCTCGCGTTATCATCCAAAGTGCGCGATTACTGCCATTGCGATGATTCGATGCGTGGTCTTTTGGACGCGATCGCCTCGTGAACGATTCGCCTCCGATCATCATCGACGATTTTGCGTTTTCAAAGAAAAACGGATGTATAATGCCTTCGTAGATGAATATAATCATTAGCGATTCTAAATGAAAAAAAAAGGAAATTATTACTCGACGGAGTAATAATTGAACAAATGACATTATTATATATGTATATCGTTAAATGTAATTAGAAAACAAATTTTCTCGCGGCGAAATGATGAATTTATCGTGCGAGATATCGCTCTAAAATGTCGTCTCCAGATGATATTAATGACAATTGTAAAAATTTGGCTTTGCCAACACTTATAATAATGAGTGCGATTGTAAAGTTTAACGTAAAAATATCGTAAAAATATCACTAGAAGCCACACATTTGTTTTTGCAGCTTCGAAAGCTCTACATTGGCTACAAAATTAGTAAACTTAATTTACGCTCCAAATACACATATGCATGTGTGATCACGAGCAAATAGACGTAAACACACAGTATCTTTCTCTTTTACTTTTTTTCAATAAATGTAGAAATCTGTTTCTACCTATTTAGAACTGTCTATATCATCTCTACATGTCTCTCTGTCTACATTCTCCTTGTAGGTGTGTAATCTGTACTGATATAAGTATAGTCTAGTGTAATACATATACCAATAAGATTTATATACATATAATTTAACAAATGTACTCGCAATGTTTCTTATTGTATTGTAATTAAAGTACTTTTTATACGGTAAACAAGACTAAAAATGCATGACGCGCGACGGTCTGCTAATTTTTTAGTGTATGTATAAATAACTATCAAACGACGTGATAGCATCGCCAATTACACACACACACACACACACACACATATATATATTTACATATGTGTATGTATGTATGTATATGCATATACATATACACATACACATACACACTATTACTATGTTAGAAAAATATTTATTATGTTTTCATTATGCAGTATCTTGATGGAATTTTTCAATATTTTTTTTTACCACTTAGAAAATAGTACCACTTAGAAACATACAAAATAGTATTTTATTCATCATATATTACTAAAAAATTGTATTATAATTGATTGAGATTGATTCGATATAATGTGTAAATATTCCCTCAATTCTTAATATTTTTTTAATATTAATTTCATCAAACATGTTAAACATAATAGTTAAACGCAATATATTTGATTATTTAAACTAATCGAAATTATTATAATATTTGTATATTTAATATGCCGTATATCCGAAAGGAAAAAGTACTTTTTACAAACGATATGTAATTTTTTCGCGAAATGCATGCGAGTTCTAGATTATTTAGAGCTTATATGGTCACATCTTTTTATTTTTAAACGTGTGTTACATTTTTTTATTTTAAAAGTGGAAGAAAATGTAAAAAAAAGATATTTGAAAGAGGAAGAAGACGCAAAAAAAATATTTGAAAATCTACGGCATTCTACAGTCTCCACAAATCACTTTTATACTTATCGATTGTTGGTTAATAATACTTTCTTTATCAGTTGGTATTTTAACATTTCATTACACCGTTAGATGTCTCGCAAATAGAAAACGAACTTTTAGGACATACAAAAGTATATTGATTTTTCTAAGCGTATATTAGGTACCTCATCTTTATTTTATTAGAATTATTTCTTTTATTAGCATTCAAGCAACAATAATTACACTTATTATGAGTAATAGTAATAATTCTAACAAGAAATAATCTTCGTATCGAAGTCTTAAAGCCACTTCGAGTAACTTTTACGATCAACTTAATCGGCATTTAACCTGTCAAGGCGGGTAATACCCGCGCATTTCGTTAATATTATCTTGTTAGTATGAATAAAATTAATAATTCTTTTATTGTTTGACACACACACATAAAAAAGAAGATTAGACTAAGAACAATGAAATATGGAAATTTTATTGTAGGCAATTAATATATAGTTCTAATTGAATGAAATTTAATTGCCGATTAAGTTAATCAGTATTTGATTCGACTGTGGCTATTAAGATAATATCCTGATCTTTAACACTAATTGGTTCTTATTTATTATATATTCGCATAACAAAAAACATCTAATAACTTTTGACATATTTTTTAAATTGAACGTAATTTCAATATATCTCCTATTGCGTGTCGCGAATAAATATATTAAGGATCATTATTTTTGCGTTTTTAATGAAGTCATACACGGATTTTAATCTTCGTCCCGAATAAAACATCTCTACACGTATTTCTGTTGGAAAAAAGATTAACAATCTAAACTCGCGGTGGTATGTGAAGGAGAGAGTGTCACAGGTGTCATCGAGGAAAGTGATCGTTCGATGGATTGTATCGCCGGGGCATGTTGCTTGATCAACATATGTCGCAACGATTGGGCTTCCTCTCGAAGAGTCACTATCTGCGCCTTGAGAATCGCATTCTCGTGCTCGAGCATCGTCGCCCTTAGAGCAATCTGTGTAAGTATAAAAGCGACAATAATTAAAACTTTATATTTGCATAAACTGAAACTATATCCATCGAAAATATTGAATTTATTACGTCGCGTTCGCTATTCTTAATCTTAAATATATTCTCTCTATCACATCGACATTTGAAAGAAGAATCGTTTTATTTTGTTCTTACGTGATCCTCTCTGATTTTGCGAGCATCTCGCGACTTCTTCGCTGCCTGGTTATTCCGTTTACGTCTCTCGAAATATTTTTCATCTTTTTGATCGTCCGGGATTGGTTTCTTTTCGCTTCTAGGTCTTCTGTGAAGAGTGTTTATGCCGTTTGTAGTGATGAAGTGACGGTTCGTGGCACCTGTTTCGTTATCGGTGATGAGATAATGTGTTTTTAGTATCACTATGTACTCGATACACTTTTTAACGAGGTAAAAGCAAAAAAAATGCCCCGGGTGAGGATCGAACTCACGACCTTAAGATTATGAGACTTACGCGCTGCCTACTGCGCTACCGAGGCTGTTAACTTGACGTGCTTAATCAATAAGTAAATAGTAAATGTCTCTTCATGCAAATATATAATATATTTAATATTTAATATATTGAAAATTTATTTAACAGAAGAACTTCACATGTTAAGGTAAAATTAGCTTACCCGAAGAGGATATCGAGAACGGTTGAGGTACGCTCAGAGATTGCATCAAAGGTGGCATCGCTGCTAGAAAAGGTGGTTGAAGCAAAGTTCCTGGAAGTGAGAATGTTGCCGGCAAAGAAGAGGATGTTAACGGCGAGGATGAAGAGTCCGCTGCCACGGAATTCGTTAAAATATCAGGTTCGACGAAATTATAATCTCGAGATGGGTACGCTTCGTACCTACACAAATCTGTTAATGAAGACGAGAATTTTATCAATTTCATCCAAATATTATGCATTTGATTAATTGTATTCGTCTATTTTGTATTATTAAATGTAAAAAAAAAGAATTGATTCACTGGGAATAAGGACTAGAAAGTTTAGGTAAAGTGCTATCGACCGCCCCTGTGGCCTAATGGATAAGGCATCGGTCTCCTAAACCGGGGATTGTGGGTTCGAGTCCCACCAGGGGTACATTTAATTTTTTTTTTATCGTGATAAAAAAGATATAAATTATTAATACTTATGAGAAACTAAAGATATTGTAAAAATGATAACAAGACCTGTAATAATATCTTTGCTATACGAAATTAATTTTTATATAAAAATATGTATAATAAATATTATACACACACATACTATATATATATATATATATATATATATATATATATACACATCTCATATACAATATCTCTACTTTTCTATATATCTATTAATTTTTTAAATAACATTACTGTGATATTTCATCAAAATTAAATTCCATAAACTAATTATTCATTTATTTCCGCTCTTTATTCCAGGATTAATTATACGAAATATAGTTTGCTTATTCGCTTGATTGATGGAAAATTTATTTGACACTTGGAAATTTCGCCAACAAAAGCTGAAACTTTTACTCCAACCAGTTGTATACATCATGAATGTATGTACTACTATGAAACATGGGAATGCGAATGTCGTGATAATACGACTTGTCGAGGTTCGTGCGAAACAGTGCAAACGTTAACGTCCGTACAAATTGCCGCGGCTTACAGTTACAAGTCGTAAAATTCGCTTAGACGTTAATTGCTCAAGCGGCAGTTACATTTTTAGGGTACGAGATCAATGTAATGGCAATGCTACAAATGAGACAACTCTGCTTGTAATAAAAACAACCTTGCAACCTTGCAAAATCAAATAGATTTGATGCACAATTCATGTATTTCAGTATACAGTATTCAGTATATTTAAATGTAAGTATATACAAAAAATATTATTTATGTGCTGTAATATGAACTATATGACTTATAATGAGAGAGAGAGAATTTTAATACAATTATATGTATATGTATACATGATCTATTGTATATGAAAGAAAGAATTACAAAAGGAGTTATAAATAACATAAAGTTAAATAATACATTTTATTGCAATTGCAGGTATAATAATTATAAATTTTATAAATAATTATAAACACAAATATAGATAAATTGAATTAAAAAAAAACCTCCACCGTGACAATGCTTTTCGCATTGCCGTGACCAGGATTCGAACCTGGGTTACTACGGCCACAACGTAGGGTCCTAACCACTAGACGATCACGGCTACTGGAGGAGTTAAGACAGGATTGGAAAGTATTGTAGATCAAGCCAGATGTCAGTCAACTTGCTCGCTTATCCGTAACGAAAGTAACCAAGCGTATAATACGTGACATTATATATATTATATTTCAAATTTTTTTTTTCTCGTATAAAATAGTAAAACTAAAATAAAACTAGTATAAATCAGAAGATAAAATACAAAATAATTTATTAATACATGTAATACAGGCATAAAATTATAATATTTTTATTAATATTTTACGCAATAAATTAATAATATATAGATAATGCTTATATGCGATTGAAAATGAAATTTTAATGCGTTATATATAGGATTTCTAAAACTATCGACAAGAGCAACGCAAGCAAAGAATATGATCATGTATGCTTAAATAATTTATACATTGTAAATATTTTTTAATTTAATACAATATAAAATTTAAAACATATTTAGTTTGTTCCAGAATCATTTAAAAATCTGCGATAAAGAGGACACTTAGTGATTTTGGACTGCTAATAATCTGTTTTTCAACCAAGAACTTTAACACACGCTTTACGCACCTGAGTTTGGGGCGAAGAGACTGTAACTTCGCAAGAGATGTAACGCAGAGAATGCACCAGAGACTGCGTTTCCGGTGCACATCGTCCTCGCATGAGAGTGTGAACTCATTGCTCGAGAAATATTCTCTTCAATATTCACAATGAAGGTAGACTTCTCACATTTTTCTGATCGAACAATAAATATTTATTTGCTCCGAGAAACGTGTAATATATCCCATTTGCTTAAATCATAAGTAATGTTTCATAGCATATTTTAAGAATCGTTTCAGGCATAATCGTGACATAATCGCATCTTTCATTAAATCAAAAGATTTCGCTTGTCAATAATTGTATCCGTACTCGATCACAGCAAAAGGACCTATTCTCAGCAATTATCTTCCCTCTTTATCTTCTTCTTCACTTTATTTTATAATTTATTTCATTATTTATATACGTTTTATATAAAATATTATATATCGGATTTTAGATTCGATAATTTATATCTTTGATAATTTTTTATCAATGTAAAGTTTCTTCGGCGGCAAACTATATTCCTTGTATACTCTTTCACTCCTATACTCCTCCAATTGCATTATTTCACTATTTATATATACGCATTTCACATACATGATTAAAAATAATTTAATAAATTTATTGATAAAATTTTTAATTCTACATTTTATTTATATTTTCAATGTTCACAGATCACTTATTGCATCGTATCAAAAAATATGAAAATTTATCAGGAGTTGAATATTCATCGATTGATATTACAAATTCTATCTCGCAAAGATTTAGATGAATTTCTTCGAGAAAACTCTGAACTTTTAAAGAATACCATAGATTCGTCGCTGCGGCGATCAGCTAACAACTCGGCCCGACTACTTTGACGCGCCGCATCATGTATCACATGTTGCAGCATCGCGAAAACATATGTGCGAACAACAGTGGATTCGTTGGGGACGACGAATATCCCGCCTCCAGGTACATGCGCACTTACTGCGCCGTAAGTTGATTCGCTGCCGCGTCATTAGCGGCAACCAGCCAGACGCAGCTCTCGATAGTCAAGGAAGAACGCGGGCGCAAACCGTCTGACCAATCGCGATGTGTCATCTCTACGATCCTAAAATGATTGTAGGTATCGCGAGGTCGATCTACAAACCGCAGCATATATATGTAATAGGTCGCATAAATATTCCTGACAATGTGCGAAAAGACGCATTAAATGGAGTCGATGACAAGTTTTATAATGCTTTCTCGTTGCCCGTCTTGATCAATGTAAATATTAACGCGTTTATATTGTTTTTATATTATAATTCACTATTCCTTATCTATTTTGCATATTTCTGAAAGATGTTGAAGCATTTAAAGTCAATCTTTCAAACCTGTAATTCGTAAAACTCAGTTAAACTCAATCGATTTAATATTTGAAAAATAAATTTTATATATAAATATTCATTATTTATAAATATAATTTATTTATGAATATAATAATTTAAATATAAATAGTACTCATTATTTATAAATAATATATAATATAAATTAACATTTATATAACTTTTCTTTTCTATCAGAATGAATCAAATCTATAAGTCTGAATATATATGAATGTCAAATTTATAAGTTGTAGAATCCATTTGAAATATAAAATCATATTTGGACACTTTATGCAGATTATATAAAAATAATCTAATGAAGATAGGGCACTATAGTGCAATGTAAAATATTCATTGCCGCAAAAGAATAACGACCAGTCCCGCAATTTCAGGTAACCGGAGAGATTCTGATCTTCCAATCATTACGCTAGTATTATCTGCGATTCGTGTGGTTCATCGCTCGATGGTCGCGGCCTCGCAATGACTGATCGCCAACACTTATCGTACGTACACATCTGCGGCCTCGATCTGTAATTCTTATGACATGTGTAATTTTTAAAGTCACTTGTCAGTTATTATTTTTATTTTATATCATATCGTACATATGTATATTTCATTGAATGTATATTTAATATGAAAAAGGAGAAAAATGATTTTATTTTTATATTCCTAGAATAAATTTCTTCATACACATACATATACAAGATAATAAAACATAATAACACAAAAGATAAAAAATACGCATATATAATACGCTACATCTTACATTGCGAGCACTATAATGAGCTTATAGATCTAAGAATTATTAATAAGAATTATTAATTATTAATAATTATTAATAATTATTAATAAATTACCGAGAGAAAAACAATGCAATATAAATAATAAAAAAATCTTTTGTTGTACCATTATAGGTGACATGAATTTCTCTTCCTGATCTTTCTCCCTGCCATGAAGAGCTATCTCGAGACCACGCATTGAGAAGAAAGAAAAGTCACGAGGTCGAACCAGCGGCATAAGTTTGATCGAATCAGTATGGAAATTTAGAAACTTTTGCGAGCGAGCAAATTAATGCGATTCTTCGGCCGCTCTATTTTCAGAAATTACGATCTTCTTTCTCCATCCTTCTGGGAGACTTCGGGTGGCGATGCAGGTGCGAGTCTTGCACATGCGAGGAGAACGCGTTTATACGTATATATATGTCTCGCAGTCTCGTAGTCTCGCATAGACCATCACATAGGCATGCCACGTATAGATACGTACGTAGATGCCTTCTAATGTGCCTCTGGGACAGTCAGCACCTGACACTTTCACGTTACCCACCTACGTACAAATGTTTAATGCGCCGTCCGTAATTATTATGAAGCAAATTAGCCGGCGGCGTGCTGTATTAGATCGCTCTTCTTCCTTCTCCCCTTCGCCCTTCTTATTAATGTTGCAACTCATTTGTCCTGTAATTATCCTCTAACCCGCGATTAACGGTCAAGAGATCGATTACCTTTGTGTTTGCGATCGTGTTGCGCGGATATGTTCCAGGTGTTTCGCGTCCTTTGACCTTCGCAAACGCTTTTATGTATGTTATACCTCTTGCATTATCCGGACATGTATAAAAAACATCATATTGCCTAACACTTTAATTCGAATATTTTTTTTATATTTTTAAGTCATTTTTTATTTGTTTATTTTTTTTTAAATGAGAATATTATATATATAAAACATTAATACAATATATTTTAACAATAACAAAAAATATTGAGATTTGCAAGTGACCGGTACACCTGTACGCCGCTCACGCAACAATGTTGTAGATTCACATAAATTTAATTGGCAAGGGTCGGTCACACATGGGTGGATTAAATAACATCATTTAATATTGTAATATCTAATTTATTGCAGAGAGAAAGAAAGAAAGAGAGACAAGGAGCGGTAAGCTTTGACCACGTGGTTGTGATCCCACGACGTCGCAATTACAGGTGCTTTTTGAAACAATACAATATATCCTTTCTTCGTGAGTTCAGCATGTGCGAAAAATTAAATGCGTCCGGGTCATTCTCTCTCTTCGTCTATAAATAATTTGTTACCTAATCTTTCTATTCTTTAGATATAATTTTTTTTAAATACAAATTTTGTTTTATAGAAATTTTCAATTTTTCTGTCATTTTTTTCAGAGATCTAATCAAGTCTCTCTAGAAGGATTTGAGAAAATATATGTACTCATCTTTTTATAAAATTCAACCCTTGCGAAGGGAGATATTGATCGAAACTTACACATTATATGAGCTTGCTTCTTGTCACCCGCCTGTTCAGATCTGCTCGTTATCATTATGTGGCTGGATTTATGCTGATAACATGGGCCGCGCACAGTTCTGGGATCGGACCTGGTCGTGCGAACCCGAACACCTGTCGACGACCATCAGGTAACGTGACATCACGTCACGTGATGAGCCGGCGAGCTGGCAAACGCAGCCCCGGACCCACCCCTGACGACCCCGTGACGCGTCCTGACGGTAATCGGTCTAATCGACGTCCCGGAGACTTGTTCATAGGTACATGCATAAAGGATTCACGTGTGCGATGATTTTTCATTTCGCGAAGACCATTTATTTAAGTATATTCGGGATGTTAATATTTCCTTTCGCTGAAGGATTGTCATTATCATCTGATATATATTGATTGATCGTACGCTTTGAAAAAAATGTTATAATACAAAAATAATATATTTAATTTGTTGTTTTAGCAAACATCAATTAAAATTTGTATATGATCATAACTGAGAGATTATGTCGTGAATATCTCATAGACCGTATTATATCCGAGTAAGAAAGAATTGCATAAATTTTAACATTTTTTACATTAATACTCGATGCGTCAACATTTACAATATAATACTGTCCAAACTTTACGAAAATATAACATAGAGTACTACCAACGTCCTGTATCAATTCTGAAGAGTTAACGAGCATTTTCGCACGCGAAAATGCGGCCGCTTCTTCCTCGCGCGAAAAGAAAGGCGCCTCTCACACATCAAGTTCTTCGTTGTTGTACACCACGGAACAGGATGGTATCCAAGAAGGTCGCGTGTCTGCTCCTTAGTCTCGTTCCACCGCTGCCTTCCTACTTCACCCTCTCCCTCCATAGGAAGTATGAATTCTCCTTTCACCCTCGCGCAAAGTCACGTATCGTGACGCCCGTTGTTTCACAACTTAGACAAAGTTATCTCATCAAGTCGTCAGGAGGACGCCCTTTCCTTCCCTTCCTCTTTTTTACCCCTCTTCTCTCCCGCTCCAAGTCCTGATTAAACTTTTCTTACTTTTGCGGCTCGAGGTATTTATAATCTCGCGCTGCTCCGCGCCCTCTCAGAACCTCAGAATCGTTATCAGGGCTTAACTAATTAGCGGCATTTCGGCGGAAAAATTCATCGCTTTACTCGTTTTACGTTTTTTGACTTAACCAAATAATTACAACACGTTGATCTGATTGCTGTCTAATTCAGCATTTAATTTTCAAAATGATAAATATTTCAGGCAAAAAAAGTAATATATTATCACAGAGAGATCTATAAATATCGGAGCAATCAAAATCTCGCGAAAAGAAATACGATACTATAGACAAAAGATATTTTAATATTACTCTCCCGCTTTCTTTCAAAAAAAAGAAAATTTTTTAAAAATTATAATTTTAGGAATTAGACATGAAGGATGAGATAGAGCTTAACATCGAATAGACTTCAATGCCTGCGTTCAACGTGTCGCAAACACTTTACTTATAATCGAAGAAAGAAATGCGATTATGAAACGGGATGGAATGCGATTCGATTGGTCTGGTAAGAATTTAGAGGTATAAGATTAAAAGGTATAAGATTTACAATTTAGAGTCTCGCATCATTTAAAAAAAAAACTTTTTCCTAGATGAAAGCATCCGTAAAATGAGTCAAGCATGGATCAGCAGATACGAACGAGTACTAATGGATGAGACAGAAATCGCCACTCGCAAGCGAGCGACGTACTCCAAGCAATAGCCACGTCAGATAGAGAAAGGAGGGAAGAGAGTTAATCATTTAGACTATTTGCCCCGTTGGAACCAGACCATCTACAGCCCTTCAGTTCCCAGGCCGTTGGCAAATTGCGGCTTACCGCGCCGGCACCGGTTTTTATCCTCGCGCGCACCTCATCCAGGTAATTCTTGGCGGGCCCCGCTTCTCGTCGTTCTTATCGGAAACGGCGCGAAACAATAAAAACGAAATTGCCCATACCACCGTCGGCCGAACGTGGAAAAAGTGGAACGTGGTGCCTGTTGGAGCGCCATTCGCCGCGATTCGAGTCTTACCTCTTCTTTGATTCGTCTCCACCCGCTAGCCGCGTAATCTTATTTTATCGTATTACTTTTACGAAGCACATTAGTAAATCTCATTAGCAAGGAAACCGTAGTGTATAATTTGTTAACTTTTAGTAATACGTTAATGGAGAATCGGAATAATTTTAGGAACACAAACCAATTTTCTATGAATCAGAAATTTGAATTCTCTCTTTCTCTCTTTCTCTCTTTTCAACCTTTATTTTATTATATTTATTTCCAATAATTTATGCGAGATAAAAAGTTTATAAAAAAATAATATACTATCCATATAATAATGTTAATTATTTCAAATAATTAAATATATAAAAAGTTTTTTTACTCTCGCAAACTTTTTTCTTAATTCTTTCGCTTCTCCAATGCATATTTCATAGAGAAAGATTCGCGGACATCGCGATGATAGTACAACAATGCGCTATGTGGATTGATGGGAAGAATTTTTTTTTTATGAACTCACTGGGGGAATCGCGGTGAGCGTTTTGCAGAATTACCGTTATTATGAAAAAGCGATGTGTGTGTGTGTAATTTTATTATTATCGTATATATTATGGCGCGCTATATCTATTGCGTCTATGCCGTTCGCACATATAGAGCGACAATAATTTTATCATAATTCATACATAATGCGAAAAGCCATGTCTCTAGTCGAGGAAGCCGTCTGAGGTACCGATAATGTAAAAGTACTTCCGTGTATAGCACAGTCACGCGTTCACTGACTGCTCGCCCTATTAATATTTCACGTATGCACTCGTCCCCGCCATCCACGTGCTCCTCCTACTTTTTTCTCTCTACACCTACGCCTATTTACGCCCCTTGACCTCGCAGCACCTTGCGGCGGCAATCCTGTGGCGTTATTTCGATTACAGATCGATACCAGGATTGCGAGTCAGAGAGGACGACTTTCGTCTTTATCGAAATCCTTCAAATTTAAATACATACATAAAACCGTCATTTGTATCGGCATGACATCCTTAACCCTATCATACACGGTTCACATATTCGCGGCGCATGCTAAAAAAACAATGATATCTTACGTTATCTTAAATATTCGCAGATAGTCTTTAAAATTCCCTTTCGACAAACTTTAGAAAAAGTTAAAATTAAGTATTTCTCAACGTTCGCTTATAATAATTTTCAGATATACATATGTACATTTCAACCTGTAAAAATGATATTTTTTATTAATTTTTCAAATAACAGATGATCAATGATGAAAAATACTAAAAGAATGGAAGAAAAAGTCAATGCCATAGTTGATGAAATTCTTGATGAGGATCAAGGAAACGATTTCAATGTGATGCGATCTGAAAGTTGTCCAAGAGATTGTGAGGAACCAGATGATACGCCTAAAGAAGTCAGTTACAAGAAATTTTTTCATTTATATAATAATTATTTAAATCTTAATTTTTTATATATATTTATATATGATTATAATATTCAAGACTTTATTTGTATAAAAATCATGATTTAAGGATTGATAAAACCTTTATTAATCTTTTATATGTTATTAAATATGACATATCAAGCGTTTAGAAAAATTTAATAATCATTAAATAATTTTATCACATTTTTTTAATCATATTGAACAATTAAAAATTGTGTTAATTTATTATTTTCACAATTAAAAAATTTATAAAAATTATAAAACAAGAAAAAGATATTTATGCTGAAATAATGATTTTCAAATGCTAAATAAAATTTTTTTCATTATAGGCACTCCACCAATGTAAGTGCGGTGTAGAAAATTCGACGAGATTCTCACTGCGCGTTTTAGAGGCGATGCGCTCGTTACAGCGTGACTTAAACCAGCCGTCCACTTCCAGCGCCGATGACATCGTCGATTATATCCGAGCGAATTTTCGTCACAATGGCGATCTTTATGCTCAGGTGCGGACTGCGCTGAGGCAGGTCTGTTCTCAAGGGTTAGTTTTCGGCGAGAATTAACTCCGTCAAAGACAGCCGAAGGTCAGAAAGGCGGAGAGGATGCGTCTCTCGCGTGCTGAGGACGCGATCGCGTTTCAAGGCAATTACCCTACTATTGCGCAGTCTATCTTGTTTCCAGGTTATGCATCTATCGACCGATTTCGTTTATGATGTTAATTACATACAGCAAACTCATATCGTGCGATGCAAAATTATTTTAGCAAAATCTAATGCTCGAAAGATACAATCATAGTGAATCGCGATAAAAATCTATCTCATTAAATTGTGGTGCAAAATGCTATAAGAATTATATGCTTTAACAATAACAATTAAAAACGATTATTAAATATTATGTATATTAGATCCGAAATTTTTCTTTTTTTCTTTGTTTATAAAAACAATAACATAGTTTTCTTTTTTACAATATTTAATTCATTTTCAGAAGATCAAAATGATGAAAATTTATATATATAAATATCTTTTCCATCACGTTTTGAAACGTTGCGTAATTAATTTTAATAATATCTTTTTTTGTTTAAAATGAGTTAACAATTATGACTCTGTAACAGATTCGTCATAGAATTATTGAAAGATGAATACCACTTGATTGGTCCTGCGGTGAAATCAAATGGCTGTTCCTTGAATTGCAAAAATCGTATATCAATGGCAATAGACGACACATCAAGAAGACAAAAAAGTCTCAATAATCGCAGAAACGGTGTATGTCGTTGCGAGCGATTTCATAGAAGAAACGGACCTCCGCAAGACGCAAGATCGTTTCACGAGGAATCTCTCGGAAGAACATTTACCGTCGATGAGAATTCGATAGCAGAACCGAGGTTTTATTCAACCAGAATATCAGCCGAGGAAAGAAATAATGCGGATCGAGATACAGAATTTGATGCTGATGAATTATTACCCTCTTGTGATTGCAATGATTCGAATATCCGAGACGATCGTCGACAACGTGATATTACCGGAATACGCAAGATAAAACAACGTGATGAACATGCAGAACCGATTCCTGGACCTTCGAGAGATTTTGTGAGAACTTTTTCACCGATTCCAGACAGAAAGCCGAAAAAAGCGCGATTAGAAGATCGAATAGTACAACGGGCGGATGAAAATGACGAAGAAACTACTACAGAGGAAGATATGGATTGCACTTGCGATACAAACGAAATGACTCGGGTTATCCGAGATGAGCATTCGAGGAGACGACCTTTGGATCGTACTCGCGTAGTCATCAGGAACGGACAGCGGAATGGACAGCGTCGCAAAAGAGATGAAGAAAAAGAAAACGAAGAGGATGAAAAAGTGGAAGAGGAAGATGAAGATACAGAAGATAGTGCGTACAGGGAATTGAGGCCGCGAATTTCTCGGAGGAAGAATGCGGCACGTGAACGAGAATTGAAAAGATGGATCCGACGCTGTCGTCAAGAATGCGAACGACGAAAAGCGCGATAATCGCAAATCAAAGTTGAGTACCAATTAAATGTATTTCTACAAGCTTAAAAAATTTATCTAAACATTATATTCTTGATATATTCGTATGAAAATTATTTCGCATAAATTTTTGAAGACACAATTCAAAAATTATATGTTAATAATTTTTCCGAGTCTGATATTTTCAAATTCTTAAATGAATATGACTATTGTTTGAAAATTTTTAATTTTATATAAATATTGAATATTAATTCACTATATATATAAATGAAAAATGTAAAATATAAATTTTGAATGAATTAGGTATAAAAATTAATTTTTTTTTCTGTTGCATTATATTTAATAATTTATTGAATAATTCACATATATTTAATTTAAAAAAATTTACATTATAAATATTACAACAATCATGCTATGGCTTGGATTTTTGGATAATTAAATTTATTACAATCAAGTTTGCTAATTTTTTGTACAAATTACTCGGTATTACTGATGATGATACAGATCTTTTACATTCTTCGGCGAAAATCCCAACTTTTGCGAAACATATATGTTCCTATGTTGATCAATAGGAATTAATAATCCGGATTGTATACCATATAAAAGCGCTTCTTGGACGTACTGTTTTGCTCGCCTTCGTCCTAAGCAAAGAAATCAATCTGCCAATAATGAAACAATCTAGCAGTTTTTTTCATATATTTCTTTCCCCCCCCCCTATTTTTAATTTTTTGAAATGACGCCACTTTTCTAATCTCAAGAGTGAGAGAGATATAATTGGATTATTATAAACAAATTATATATATTATCTCTCTAATTGCCTATATATATTTAATATAAATTTATTGTTAGATAAAAATGTATACCATCGCAGACAGCTTTCGTATAATCGACAATATATTCTTTTGACGAGCTTCTAGATGTTCTTTTGCGAAGTACAAACTTATCCGACTTAAACTGCTCATTGAAGATTTCTTTTTTAAAATTTGTTCGAGGTATCGGTGGATCTCGTCCGTGAATATTTCTTTTTCTCGCGTGTTGTTTATAAAATCTGTTATATGCGCAATTTCGCTTCAATTTCTTGTCTCTGTTGGCACATTTATGCAAGTATTTATACACTAAATCAAATACCGTCGCTCTCTTAATATCCTGTCGAGGAAAATACTCTTCGTTTTTTTGTGCCGAGACAGCTGACCTATTTGAAAATGATTTAAATTGAGATTATTTATTGATTTATTGTTTAATTTTACAGTTAATCAATGATATGCCAGAAATTACTAAATGATTACTTATTTAGTATGAGTTCTCATTTAATATAAGAGAAAAAAAACATTTTTCGATCTAATATTTTTTATATAGGACGTTTTAACATATGATTAACCTGTACCCATGACAAAATTTAATGCGATTGCTGTGTACACTTTCGGGACGATAAAATTTCCAATCTCCGGTCATGATGAAATAACAAGTGCATAATCGTCATAAATTAAAAATATATATTTTATGTGCAGAACCGAGCAAAAAGAGAACCAAAATTTAGGTCTGCTCAGATTAACGATGTAGATTAACGGTGTCCTGAAATTGTACGCGTTTTTCTCTTTTTTTTTTTCGTTTTCTATTTCCAACTTCCAGTTTCTACCAACATTGTATAGGAATATAATAAAAAAGAAGAGAAAAAATGAAAATGAAATAAGAATATATATCATGAAACTGAAATTCTCTCCACCTGTAAAATCAATAAATATGATTACTTTTGATTGTGCTGTATACACTTCCGAATCTATCGAATTATTTCTCGTCTGAATTCTTTAATTATTTTCATGAATTTAATAAAAAGAAGAGTGTCACTTCCCAATTGCAATTCATATTATTTTAGATATTGTAAATGGAAGGTGTGTTAGATAATATGTACAAACTACTTATTAATAAACATAGATTCCTTGCATGTAACAAAAAAAAGAAAGTTAAAAAAACAACTCTAAATTTTTTCGCCTTTTCTTTTATTTAGAGCCAGAAATAAAAATTATGAGTTAACAACAATATTGTTGTTCATCAATGATTGTTGTTCACTTCTTGGGAGCTGGCTGCTTGGGAGCTGGTTGCTTGGGAGCTGGTTCCTTGGGAGCAATGGTTTTTGCAGTATCTTTCTCTATTTTCTTTGCCGGAGTTTTCTTTGCCACAGTTTTCTTCGCTCGAGGCTTCAATTGCTTAATTTTAGCAAGTTGTTGTTTCCTCCTCTTCTGAAGGATAAGAGCCTTCGATGCCGGTGCGTCCTTCGGCAATTTTATCTGTAGTGGATGGAATCAATCAATTAGTAAATTTTCTGATATATGACTATTATCACATTTTGCAATTGATTATATATATATATATATATATATATATATATATATATATATATATATATATATCAATAATACTAAAATGTATATAAAAAACAAAGACTTAGCAAAGCTGTACTTACGCCTCGTTTTTCAGCGAGAAGAAGATCCTTCTCGTGTTGACGCTTCTGCGCGGTCAAAATGGCAGCACGTTTCAATACAGCTGCATACGGATTAAGACGCAGCATAGCCCGTGTGTTGACCAACGGGTTCAATTTCTTCACTCTACGCACCACCTTCTTCCTATAATTATATTGAATAAATTGTAGACACCAATGAGATGTGTGATTGTGATCATAGGATTCACAATAATACATATCAATTATGATTAATCAATATTCATTTAGCAATATGAATATGAATTAATGTTTTAAATCAGCTTTTAAAATAGTAGTTTTAATATTGCTAGATTAAAAGGAAACAAAAATACGTTCATAAATTTAAAATGTTATTAAAATATGTATAATTTCTTCACATAATTACCTAGGAGCCCTTAGAACTTTACGAATTTCCTCAGACTTCAGAAGCCTGGATAGATCAGTATTGGCCATTTTGGGGAATGGCAAATTATATCCTTTCTTGAGTTGCGACTCCTTACGCCAAGTTCCATAAAGAGCATCTAATTGTTCAAAAGCAGATTTTGTCCAGATAACGAAACGTCCAACATGGCCACCCGGTGCCAATTTCAAAAGGTTCATCTTGTTAATGTTCATCAAACTAACGCCGGGAATGTTACGAAATGCTTTACGGATACCCTATAAGTCAGAAATTATTATAATTATGTGATTTGTAGATGATTTATATGAGATCTTATGACTATAAATTGTAGATAAAATTTTAATTTTAATACAACTTATGTCTATATAAGAAACTTTATATCAAACAATATATTATCTCTTGAAAGAAAGTTACTTACTTGATCTTGACCATAAACAATCAAAGGTCCACGTCGATGGATGCGTCGGCGATTGCGCATTTTACCTTTGCCAGCACGAAAACGTTGAGACTTGTATACCTAATAAAATAAACAATTACGAATAAAATATTAATTACAATATAAATAGTTAAAATTTAAAATTAAAGGAAGGTTTATAACTCAGTAGAATTTAATTAACTAGCTGACTCTCAAAGATTCAATTAATTGATTCTTTAACAAAATAAAATAGTGAATATCTTTGAAGCTCTTATACTATTATAGAAGTTTTTCTAACATATTTTGTAGTATTAAAAATGCATCAGAATAATACAGAAAAAAAGAAGACATTGTTTGGTGGTTCATACCCTTTGCTAGTAAGTGCAAATTTTAACTAGAAAAGAACGCCTGAATACCATACTTTTCTAGCACCTATCAGGAGCATCCAAACTAAATGTGCTTAGCAAAGATGCGGACATTTGTTGGTGCATACACATGTAATATAAAGAAGGTATGATATAAAAAAAGATAAAATTTAAAACTTAAACCTTTTGGATGTCATTCCAAGCTTTGATGCGTCTTAAAAAAATGACAGCTTGCTTGGTTTTTGTATATTCTTGGATTTTATCAGAAACAACCAGTGGAAATTCTGGAACTTCCTCAATCAAGTGTCCTGCATAAAATATATAATGTTATATATCAATTTATTAATCTTCATATAAAATATCAATAAAAATTAGATTAAATTAAATTTATATAAAAAAACTATAATTACTATTATTGATAAACCAATAATACTAATCGTAAATTTTTATCATTTAAACATGAGAAAATTTACATTGAAGCTCAAGAATATATAAAAGAGAATAGTAAGAGAGAGTAAATAATTATTGTAAATATATCCTATAATTCTATAATCTATAATAAATATATTCTATAATAATTTTGTACAATATTTTCTCAATTATTGAAAAAAAGTGCAAAGCAATTTTTAATAAATGTTTTTTTTTAATTATTATTATTTTTTTGGTGAAAATATTACATTAGTAAAAAGTACATACCTTTAGATTGCACAAGTGCAAAAACTCCAGATGCAGCAATTGCAGAAACGAGGGCATAACGTTTCTGATTGACATTGATGCGATGATGCCAGCGTCGCCATGGTTTGGTAGGAGCAAACATACGTCCACCTCGGCACATGTTACCAAACGCACCCTGACCAGAACGATGGGTACCACCACCACGTACACGAGGTATACGTGCCACGGCTCGTCCAGTGCCCCATGATTCAGCAGAGGTTTGATGACCTAGAAAATAAAAGCTATATTTAATAATTTTGCAGATCAAGGTACATATTAAATATCAGATCTCATAAATATATTTACCAGCCTCTTTGGAGACACAGTATGGTTGTCTACTATTCATAGACATTAATCGGTGGATGAAATTTACGATTTCTGGACGAATCGGAGCTTTAAAAACAGCTGGCAGAGAAATTACATCACCTGATACCTCATTCTTGTCGGTATACACCGTAATAATTGGTCGCGCCGTTGATAACGACTAAAAAGATATTGTTTGTAATAATTCAAATATATTAATAAATTAATTACACGAATTAATTAAATGAATAGAATTGTAGTAAGACCAGTTGTGCTAATAGATAATCTGAATGTGATTTTGCCAACAAAATCTCATACAAAGCTTCTTTATCATCTATAACAATTTATGGAATATATGATATAGAAGAAAATAAAATAGAATATAAAAATTCTAAATAAATTAAAATGTTAGATGTGTGTGTGTGTATGAACTTTTTGTATATATTTTATAATTATTTAAAAAATATATTTTATAATTATTATTTTTAAAAAATATAGAATTTTTTCCAATAGAAAATTACTAGTTCTTTAGGAAATTCTTTTATAATTATATGTATGATTTCATAAAAAATTGAGAGATCTCAACCAAATAATTCTCTTATAAAGAAACATATTTTTTAGTATTGTGTACATAAATTATGATATTGTTGATATGAATTAATCTTATATATTCTCAGAAATGTTAAAGAAAAAGATGTTATTTGTCTGCAAAAAGAATTCACATAAATTATTTATATTTTTTCATACGAAATTTTAATGTGATATGTAAACTATAAATCCTTCACTTTAAATATATTATTTTCTATAAACTAAAAAAAAAATCTTTTAAAAATAGACATTAATTTTTCTTTTTCTTTCAAGTATTCAACATTTCTTTCCCCCAAAAAAAAAAACTTATTAACTTGATAATATTTTGATAATGTTTCTTTCAGCCTAAAAATATTATTCAAAATTTAACATAATTCTTATCATTACCTAACAACTAACAACTCATTATCTAACTTTAAATACATTTGAGAGAATTGAGAATTTCATCTACCTTGCATCATTATACGGCATATATCACGAAAAAGTCAAAACCGATTATCACAAATAGAAAGTTCGCGAAAATCATTTTCGTCTATAATAACTTGATTAATCAAATTTCATGCTTGATTTTAATATTCCGACTTTCCTCATTTTATCACTCGACGATTTACAGATCTCGTAGATATTTCTTTTTTACACACACGATATCAATATCACGTAATGGCGGATTAACCAGATGTGCTGCCTCGATCCACGTGCTATTGAAAAGTGTTGCACATATACTAATAACTTCCTCGAAGAAGATCTCACGAACGTTAAATAAAACAAAATATCGTTAAAAGAGAAGAAGTAACACGGGTCGAAACATCGGAATATACTTGTTTTCAAGATATTACAAATGGTATACTGGAGTGTTATATCGCACTCGAACACGTGGGAGGGTGCGATCTTTCGGAACAAAGTAGTTCTCGCAAAACATGCGGGATCTGCGAAAGAGATTGCGAATCTCGATGTAAAGTGCGACATGATGATTTGTGTAACGAGAAATTAAATTCCTTACCATTTTGATAAGTCCTTCCTATAATTTTTCACGCATGAGACGCGGACTAACCCGACTGCGTCTTCACGTCTCGTTCGGTCACAAACAAAAAGGATCAGATAGAAGAGGAGCAACGTAAAGAGACAAGCTTAAAGCTGCGTTTATATCGATCGGGTTAGAAGCGACTTAAAATTCAGAGAAGCAAGACACATAAACACAATGTCGCATAATTGTCAAATAGAAAAGTATTTTTCAAAAACTAAAAATAAAATATTTCTATTAATATTTTTGAGAATATTTTCAAGATTTTGAAAATTCTCGATAGTCAATTGCGTGACAATTGTGTCCACCTGTGTTTTCTTGCTGGAAAGTTTCCGCGATTGGTCGTTCTCTGTACGAAGTGCAGTCAGGATTGGTTCTTAGTACTCGCGATGGTAACGCCTCGTCGCGGTGAAACTTTGTACAATTTCACAAACAGATCGGTAGATCATCTATCTTCGAACATGTTTATTGTCGATGATCGTTGAGTCCTCGTAAAATTTGCCCGCGTGCCGGTTACACAGTTCGCGTGTGCATAACGGAAAATCTTTTGTAGATTCGTGAGATCGAGGACGTCGCGTGTGAAGGAAACAATATCGTTTTTTGAAGGCAAGCAAGAGGTACGTACGTGATAACGTCATATTGTCGTTATAACGATACGCTCAAATCCAAATCCTTTCGCTTATTTCTTTCCGGTGATTTAAACATCTTTTTTTATGGATTTCGCAATGCGAAGGGAATAATTATAAAACGGGGAAAAAAGAAAGAGAAAGATATGTACACATGTACATTTTTCTTATTGAATAATGTAATTTGGTATGAATTGCTTGAATACCGATAATAAATAGGTGCTTCTAAAAAAAAAAAAATTAAGTGCAGGTACTTACACCTTCTACTGCATTGAAAATGAATGAAGCTGAACGGGATAGACAAAGAGAGAAGACGGAAAGAAATAAAATGGAAAATACAGTCAACAATAAACATTGTTTCTTGCGCAGTAAATGAATTTTTTTGTCAATTTGAACGAGATATACTATTAATATTGCACTTTCAAATAGACTACAAATTGGATAATTGAAATTGATGCTTGATCCTGTTAAAATAGTAAGCAACCATCGAAAACATGATATTTAAGGTTAAATTAATCAGTATATGTTGGCATAGAATAAAATCATAATGTATTTTTTTATTTTTTAAATATTAATTTATTAATTAATTATTTAAGTAAATCTTTGGCGAAAATGTTCTTTATAACAATATTACAATTTCAAGTTACATAAATCTTTTTTATTTTTACATTAATATGATAAATGATTATAATATCAGAGTCACTTTGATAAGTCAATGAGTAATTAATTTATCAGTAATGTCTTGCTGTATATTTTATTAATCTAGATAGAATCAATTCGATGAGTTAAAAGAAAGATTAGATTAAGGATAGTGATATGGATGAATTAGGCAAATTTTTCTAATGAATTGACTATCGATTAATTGGTATTTGTTTTGAAGTAGGTTCTAAAAGAAAAGCACGACGCCTTCTATACAAGGTATATATCTGCGTAACAGAAAATATATAAAACATTTTGTTTTATATATGAATTAAGATTTTGTATACAAAACTTTGGGCATCATTATGTGTATCAAAATCTTAAAGATAGAAAATTTGAAATTTAATAAGAATAAAATACAATAGTTTTTAGTTAGGAATTTGCTGTCTTTTATTGTGTTTTTCATCTTATCTTTAATATAACAAACAACAAAGATCGCATAAAAAAATATTGCAATGAAGAATGTATTATTAGAAAAACATGTTTCCTTTAAAAGCGCGTACAATGTATGGAATTTCCTTAAGTTTTAATGGACGAAGTGCAATTCATAATCCCTTCATGCAGGATATATGCACAATTATCTCATCTAATTGCTATAACAAGTAGTAGCAAAAACAAGCTCTTCTTTGCTGCGTGAAAAAATTTATACAGTATACAAGTTGAGGTTCAATTTAAAGCGTGATACAAAACTTGATATCTCAGAATAGAGGGAATAAAATTATATATATTTATTATTGAGAGGGAAAATTATAATTCTTAACAAGAATATTTCATTTTTTGACTATATCATTTTTTGACTGTATCATTTTTTGCTTTATTCTGAGAGAGATTAATGCATCACATTTAAAACGTACCTCATTCTGTATACGACTAATTCCTTTACTTTATGCTTTACAAATATGCTTTACATATGCTTATCATTCTAATTGTAAGGCGTTTGTATTACATTATATGTAATTATATATGAGAGTATCATTATATTCTTAAATAACATTCTTTTTATTAATTCTTGAGACATAAAGCTATGTTCTCATGGTATAGAAAGAGAAAGTATTATATTGAGCATAATAGATGCAATCATAGATTTATGAGATCAATTACGAAAATAATAATGAAAAAAGAAGAATTTGATTGTTTATGGAGAAAGGATAACTAAAATAATAATTTATTAATTAAAATGAATAAATATTTAAAAAATATAAAACTATTTGAATAAAATCGAAGCAACAAGTTTCAAAAATTATGTTATTTAATTCTTTTGTGTAACATTCATAATAATATTAATTGCTATATTACTTTTAACATTTGAGACTAATTCCTGATTGTCCATCCATTGTGCATCCACGGGAATATGTTACATCTTATCTTTTTACACCATGAGCGTGTTATAGATTTATTCGTTCTCTTGTTTCTTGAATCCTCTAGTGAGTTTGTGTAATTACTTGTAGCGAATAAGTCAAATGATTACATTCAGAGATAAAAATATAAATTATGTCAAAATGACGTAATTATTTACTACAAAGCGCCGATCAAATGTCAGAATTATTAGATGCTTTTGAAGGGACGAGAATTGTATATTGATCAGAGATTCTCTGCATCTCTTTTGGTAAACTTATATTCCTTCAATTGGAATAACATTTATGCAAATGAGATATTATAAATGATACAAAGTAACAGTTGTCGCCTTCGAGATGTAGTCATTTCTGGATGCAACTTCCTCAAGAAGTATCTGTAAACGTCCAATCTGCGATTCCTTTCTAAAATTTTTTTCAAATCTTCAATTCTTGAACGCAAAACACTCATAAATTTTAAAAATTTTTATACTCGAATTTTCAGAATTTTGCAATATGAGATAAATATTGTATTCGCAATTTAGATTATTCATCAAGAAAATGATTGATAAAAACAATTATCACATTTATCAAATAAAACGAAGACAGTATCACTTATTTAACATACAATGATTATATAATTGACTACATATTATAGGAGACTCAAAGAATTGTTTACATAGACGGTGATTGAGAATTGCAGTATATGAAGTTCATATATCATTTTAGCTGATAACTTAAACAAATCAAAAATAGAAAATAAATAAAAAATACAACTGAAACTAATCCTAATCATTTATAAGTTTTCAAAATTATACACTTCAGCGTAATATATGTGTTGTAAGATGAATCATTTTTTAATTGTGTAACGAATGACTGTTTGAAATATATTTGTTATAGAAAATCGAAGATCAGAATTCGAAAAACTTATACAAAAGGAAAAATCTCTTGAATCATCGTGATACATATCGATTAGGAAAATAATGAAACATTGAAATTTAATTTCCGTAAGGATCGCAGAAAGGATCGAAATATAGTAATTATCAGAAACGACCTTAAACCTCGAAGGCGTCCCACTGCTACGCGATCATGGCAGCGATCGGGCTGAAACGCATGATTTTACTGAGGAGTATCCAAGCGACCGATGCGAGGGCACAGAGGGTGACTCCACCCCATCCCAGGTCCATGCTCCATGCGGTAGTGAACTTTCTGGCCTTGAGGACACTGCGAGGAACAGGCATGCCGATTACGCCGTCCTCGGGACCACCGTCCACTACTAATTTGGTCCCATGGTCCCTCTTGAAATGAATGATCGTCAGCGTAAACAATGCGAATGTTGCTGAAATAAAAATCAGCGATAATCCTAATTTAATCGCCGTTGTTTTGATTGCTATACGCATGGGGTGTATGATAATACAATAAAGTTCATAGGCATATTTTTTTCTTTTTCTAAAATATATAATTTATCTCTTTGTTAGTATTCTATCCAAGTTTCATTCGAATAAAAAAATTTCATTTCTGATACATATAGTTATTTCAGTACTTATTCATTTAATAAAATATTTCTTTATTATGTCAAAATAAGGTGATATTAAGATATTCATGATATTTTGAGATTCTTGATAAATGGATAAAATGGAACTAAATCTTTTACTGAAAATCTTTTACTTGAAGTCTTAATACATTATTACTCTATCAGAATTATATAAATAGTTATACCTCTTTGCAAGGTATACTTGAAGTTTTGATACATCAATCAAAATTATATAAACAGTTAAATGATAAACAATTAAATTATATAAATACTTAAAATTATATTAACCTGCAAGGAGGTACATTACTCCCGTCACAAGCACGGCCGATATCTGATGCCTGCATAGTCCGAAAAATCCTATAAGTGCGGCGCATCCTAGAATAATTAGGCACACTAAAGAGCATGAGATACTTAGATTCTGCATTCCTGAAACAGATTATGGAGCTTGCGATTATTCAATTCAATTATATCGATTCTTATAATTATGTTATTTCTATATATATTTGTCGATTGATTGCAAAATAGGAGTTGTGTAAAATGAGTAATTATCAATCATGTTGAAACAATATATGTACTAGGATACAAAATCAATATTGCACTATATAGATTAATTTAATTTGTTGTTTAATATTCACTTACGATTTTGCCAAGCTACGCGTATTTCTTCATGCGGTTCATTCGGTGTCAAGTAATTGATGCATCTCTCTTGCGGGAAACCCACCTGACTTAACAGCTGTATCTCTTCCTCTAAAAAAAAAAAAAACACAATTTGTTGATAAACTATAATTTACTTTTTTCCATTTAAATAGATAGAATTTTGCTTATTATAATGCGAATTGGCCAAGGTATTTCTTTCAAGATAAAAAAAAATCAAAATTAAAAATTAAGATTAAAAAAAAATCATTGCGATATAATTTTTTTTATTTCTTACAGATGTGCAAGTTTTCGTGCCGTTCTATCTTTTATCGTTTTTTGGATGAGGATTTATATAAGCTTATAGATATGTGAATTAAATTCGTACACATAAAATATGTTTGAACTCAAATATTTTTTCATTTATCTATTAATGTTATGTTCTTCAAAGTGGTATCCCCTGCGTTTATACATGTAGTCTAGTAATGTTTTCAATTGAGAGAGTAAAAAGTGATTGCGAAAGGAAGCTATATTTATGTATCGTTTCAAGTTTCAAAAAGTTGTCGAATTATAAAAAAGCTATGTAAAATAGTGCGGTATCTTACGATTTTTGACAATTATCGCATCGTCATACAAACAATCATTAACACCTTGGCCACGTGATATAAATGCGCAAAAACGATGCAGTGCTAGGTACTGTACTTGGCGTGTTCAGGCACTATAAAGGTACTTTTCTGATAAAAATAACTAAATGAGACAATTAGGCTTCCAAATTCTTCGAATAATCCAAGGTTGCGCACGTTCGATTAAATGAAAGAAGGTACATCGACTATATTTTTTTATATCAATGCAACTTTTTTCGCAATTGTATCTAGATATTGACATACAAGATGCTCGAAATTTGTGGAATTTTGCATCAATTTTGATTAATTTATGAATATTTACGATTTTTTCTTCAAAAATACATATCGATTTATAGTTTTTAGATTTTAAGCAACTAATAATAAATGAAGGAAAATTTCTATAAGATATATGTTTCAGAGAATTACAAAGGAAGAATAAATTTAAATAAATTTAAGTGAAAGATTGGATTAGCATTGACATCGGCTATAAATTTTATCAGGAAAAGAAGTATTTTGTTTAGAAATTGTTTAGAAAAAAATATTTATTACGATTTTTTTCGAAGATTGACATTATCTAAAAATCATTATGACCGTTAAGAACTTTCTCTAAAATATGATTCTTTTTAAAGTAATCTTGTCTTAAAATTAATATAAAGACTTTATTAAACATTATTAAAGAAGAAAACCATGTTTATATACAAGGGAAATTAATAGAAAAATTAATATTATTTTGTAAAAATACGATAAGTATCTTTTGTAAATTTATTGGAAGGATCATGTGTTTATGTTGCATATATATGTGACTATATTTAGATGCTACCTTGACTTTGTCCGGAGATATCGAACCGCCGAATCGCATAGTTTGAACAGTACATTCATATGATCGCGTGACCGTGAGATTCTCATTTTTTCAGAGGATTTGAGCAAAACGATGATTCTATTAACCTAGACCTAATCTTCGTTCGTTTGCCGATTCATAAAATCGATAATGTTTCTATTGACCGACAAATACGAAAAAAAAAATATATGAACGGTGTCAATATCTGATAAGAATTTTAAATAAGATATCAGAGAAAAATAAAACATGTGATTTTGGCTTTTTATTTAAATGCGAATAATATTTGTTGATAATTTGTTCATTATTTTTATATCTTTGGCAATGTAATAATAATACTTGTAAATAATTAAAATCATAATGTGGAAAACATCTATAACTCGTAGATTACTCTGATGAAATAAATAATAGAATTATGTGTATTTTTTCTACATTTCTAAGATAATATATCAAGAAAACTCTCAAATCGCATTTTTTTGCCGTTATTCTCTAAAACATATTAAAAGGGGAAGGGGAAAGAAAGCTGTTTATGAATAAAAAAAGTTGATTGCAATCTTAGAATAGAAATTATAACGGTTTGTACCTGACAATGTAACACACATAATCCAAATTCCGCCGTGCATAGGAACCAAAAAGGACGAACTTTTAGTAACACGATTAGTTCGATGATTATCGGAAGACTTTAGCATTGCCACCTGACCGTCCAGATACCACGTGAGATTGACGTTTGCATGAGATAGGCCTTCCTTGTCCCAGCTGATCTCTTCCCAATGATCCGACATTATCGCACCGCATAGAAGCCCCGTCGCTGAGAAATGCCAACAAAATGCAATTATTTGACGGTGCAAAAGATTTCTTGTGTTTATCAAGTTTTGTTTTATAATTAGATAAAGTTTCTCTTTTATAATAAGAGATCAGAAAATTTCTGTCCAATGTCGAAATCAGTCATAAATGTTGTGATAAATAATTTGTATAATAATATAGTTTGAGATTGTACAATTTTATTTTCGTTAGACATTTAAACACCTTTACAGCATTTATATTATCAATTGTGAAAGAAAAAATTGTAATAGCGCAATTTAAAATAGAAATTTTTATTTTTATTACACTTTTATCGTTAAATGTTTCAGTAGACACTTCTTCAAGGAGACACGATAAAATGTCAAGATCATGCTCGGGCTTCATTCCGATCAAAGTCTATATACTTATCGATATATATGCAACTCGCATTGTTTCACGAATTTCTTTTCAAGAAAGATACACTGCGCAACAGATCTTCACACATGCTTCTTAGGCAACATAAGAGAGGCTGAAGATGGAATTTATTTTTCGCGGAATGCGAAAGAAAAATATCTTTTCTTTACCTGCGAAAGTCAACACGAGAGTGGCGAAGAGGAAGACGAGGCGCGGACCGGGACCCCGGGGTACGCGGGTCGGCTCCATCTGTTCTCGGACAGCGGCGCCTAGGGCGACGCCTGCAAGCGTCGCTCGCGTCCCCCGACTCGTTACTGGCCGATGTACGCCCTTGGAACTCGCTCTTCCTTTCTCTATCTCTATCTCTCTTTCTCTCCCTGGATATCCTCGCGATGCGGACGCCCTCGTCCTTCCGCGTCGAAGCGCCACGATGAATCGACCCACGCGGAGAGCCACCCTCGTCCGTTCTTCCCCACCCGTGGATGCTGCGGATACCCGTCTTATCACCTACATGCCGTTTCTGCGTCTTGCGAACAATCGAACTTTAGCTTTTGCTAAAGCAATTGAAGAAAGAGAAAATAAGATTGCTTTATAACTGATTATTGACCATTTGTATTTTATTAATTAAATCTGTAGACAAAATATATTTAAATTCCTGGCCCGTTCATTCAGATTAATATTCTCTCTCACGATAGAAATCTTCTACGTTTATATGTATATATATATATATATATATCTAGACAAGAAACTCGAAAACAGCTAGAGAACATTATTTTGCTAAAAGATTTAATTATTGTCTCTTTGCAACTTTGAATATATTTGAAGTTCCTTTCATATTTTTATAATTTGTTTATCAATTTTTTTAAATTTAAATTTCAGATTTGCAAACTTTACCTTACAGTTTTTTTTTCTTTTTAATACAATAAGGGAGATAACATACGTATTTTGACTAGTTTTAAGATCTCTAAAGATTATTTTCAAAAAAAGCATTTAATTTGATTTGTGTGTGTGATATGCGTACACTATCAGGAAAAGATCTATGAATTTTAAAATATGTTTTATGTAGCAATTTTATATCCATTAAATCTCAATAGGGATTGAATATCATACATCTGCATTTACAGTCGTAACACATATATGTTCGTCAACGCTATCAAGCAAGCATGGCAACACGTTTGATTCAGTTTCTGCTTCGCAGTGCAATGCATTTACAAAAGGATGATGTAATGGAATATAGAGACTATTTATTTACTTTTTTTATCTAGAGAACAATGTTCTCTCACGGTCATCGCTTGATTTGACTACCACTTCATCCGCGCGTCGTTAAAATGCAAATTTCTCGCTTGTTGCCACTTCCAAAAATGCAAGTGATAATTCTTTGTGTATACGGGAACTTTCTCGTCTTTCTTCCTTAGATGGCAGATCTATCGGAGGAAGTGCCGATCAAGGATGCCGCGACGGCGATCTCCCAGGGCAAACGTCATCTCCTAGTACGCGATTACAACTTGGCGGTGGTTGTCCTAGCTCAGGCCTGCGAACTCCTTGCCCAAGAACATGGTGAGACGGGCGACGAGATGGGCGAACTCTATCTGCTTTACGGACGAGCCCTTCTGGGTCTAGCACGTGAGGAAGCAGGGGTGTTGGGGGGCGGTGTACCCGGCTCTGAGGAAGTTAGTCAGGATGAGCAAGGTGAAGAGGAAGAAGAGGAGGAAGAGAACGAGGAGACCATTACAGAAAGCAGCAACGGTATGGAAAATAGCCCTTGCACATCGAATGATAAAGAAAATGATAAATCAGAACTGAAAGAGAATGAAGATCCAAAGGATACAAAGAGTGAAAAGGACGAGAAGATGGAGAATTCCAAAGAAGATAAAATAGTCGATAGCAAAATCGAAGAAAAAACACAAAAAGAGGAAACTCCTGGCTGTAGTCGAGATCCTGATGTATACAATGGCGAGGCTTCTGGAAGTAGTATGAAGAGAGAGGAGGATGAGAAGGACGGGGAGGCAGAAGAAGAGGACGTTGAGAAGGAAAACGAGGACGATGTGAATAATTTACAGGTGATTGATCTTTTTGATGAGTTTAAATATCGATATTGTATTGAATCAATTGTTTTTAATATTCAATTTTTTTTCTTTTAGATTGCCTGGGAAGTCTTGGAACTGGCAAAACTGGTACTGCTAAAACGCGGATCCTCAGGTTGGAAATTGCTAGCTGAAGCATATCGTCTTCTAGGCGAGGTGGCAATGGAAGGTGGCAACCACGAGAGTGCGCTGATTGATTTCAAAGCTTGTTTGAATCTGCTGGAGAAAATGACTCCACGCGACCATCGTGCAATTGCCGAGATCCATTATCAACTCGGACTGACTCATGCAATGGCAAATAATTTTGATGCTAGCATCGAGCAATTCAATCAAGCATCTGCGCTGTTGGAGGCGAAGATTGTGCACCTGAAGACAATGCAAAATAATCCACCTCAATCCGAGGATCCCTTTTATACTGTTGAAGGTGAGATCAAGGAATTGCAAGAGCTTCTTCCAGAGATCCAGGAAAAAATTGCAGACATCAAGGACATGAAAAAAGAAGCCGATGTAATCAAAGAAATTAAAGAAGAGAGATTGAATGGATGCTCTAAAGATGGTGAAACGAGCGAAGCTTCCGGAAGTGGTAGTAATATCTCTAAACCTGCTAGCGATATTTCACATCTGGTAAGAAAAAAGCGTAAGGCGGAGGATGAAGAGGATATAGGTTCTGTTTGCAAAAAACCAGCGCAAGAAAAAGATGTGGCGTGAAAGGTGCGAGTATTTGATTTCATGATGATTAGAATAATCTGAACTCTGATAAAAAAATACTAGAAAATGTTGATATTTTTCTCGATGATATAGAGAAATAGTATTTGCTGATGTATAAATAATGGTGTTTTTTACGAAAACAACAGCTTATCAATCAGTAAGAATTCATTCCCAATATAGATATCAATAGAAATAATATTTAATATCCCTTGAAATTAATAAGCATTCAAAATTTTTGTTACTTGAACATTTTATGATACACAAATTAAATGAAACAGTTTTATAATTGCGTAGTCCCATATAAAATACGAACAAAAATATCAACTATATAATTTTATTGATATAGGAAATATTTATCGATATAAGAAAAAATGTTTTTTGAAAAGGATTGTTTTCTAAAAAAACAGATTTAATTATTTGCATAACAATACAAATAGTCAGGATATGCCAAAAGTTACATTTTTGAAATTTATCTTAAAACCTTTTTTATGATATAGTACAATGAATAGGAATCGTTTTATGACTGAAGTTGATAGTTGATGATAATAGAAGTTAAAAGGATAAATCTAGTAGTAGTTTTTATCTTTTATTAAACATGATGTGTATATGTGTGTGTGTGTGTGCGCGCGCGCGCGCGCGCGTGTGTGTGTGCGTGTGTGTCTATATTTGTGTATGTGTGTGCATGTAAGGATACATATTGGGACAACCAATCATTTGTAGCTTATGTTCAATTCAAGTATCTCTTTTTATTTCTATGTTGAATTCAAATATATAATATATTTAGTTCCTATAGTTTGCCTAATGTTAGAAAAAGTATATGTATAATTCTACAAGCATTGAATCTCTGAATAGAATTCAAAATTGAAAAAAACCATTCAGTAATATATGTGCATATATATGAATATATGTTATAAATTGATGTTCTTCATATTTTTTGTGTAAAAGAAACTTTTGTTTTTAAGTAAAGGTGTTTTTCTATTTCTATTTTTCTCCATTAAAAATAAGTTTTTTTTAATCGTTGATTTATACTCCAGCAAATACATTTATAAATCAAAAACACACATACTGAACTATTTTGTATTTGGTTTTACGAAATGATTTGTTATAATCAAGGCTAAGTTTGTGAAAAAATTATATTCGTGTGAAGATAATCATTTATTTGAAGAAGAGGCTATTATAGAATTATTCGGAAAAGTTTTTGATCAAAATAATTCTGTCTCTTGTTGATTATTGTTATAGATATTTGGTTAGTATTTCTAAAATTTTTAACTAAAAAGTTTTTGAAATCTCGCAAATAAGTGAAAAATCGATTTGGCTCTATGAAGATTTCCGGAATAATTGGAAAAAATTACGTTTTTTTGTTATAATATGGTATTTTTATTATAATATGGTGTATCAAAAAAAGATCATAATGATTCAAAGATATTGAGAGAGAAAATTTATGTTATTTCTTTATTAGAAATAACTTGAATATTATAATTTCATAATAGATCTCTAGTGTAAAATGATGTATTTATTATAGTTTAGTGTAAGAGTTGAAGTAGAACAGAGAGATCAACACCCAGTACCATTTTGAATTATAAGACATAAGAATATAGTAGTAGAGGAATAAGAGATTGTCTGTGTACGAATATCATACTAATAAATGTTGGAACAATACTTTTTTTTATATTCGTATGCATCTTTATCATGATATAATTTATTGATATAACTATAATATAACAGAACTATGCGTGAGAAATAAAAGATTTGCAGATTTGTAATTAAAATAAAACGATGTTACATGGAAATACCACATGTCGATATGATATTCTTATCGACAGTTTAAACGTGACTTTTACCATCTGTTGTTTCGATTTATAATTCTTTCCAGTTAATATAATTGCCGAAAAAGCGTTAGTGTATAAACCGTATGTCTGTCTAATATCTAGCAATGTCTAGCAATGCTTGAATGTATGTATGCATATGTATATTTTGTTAGGGATGATTAATGATGAGACCAAATAAAACGTTAATGTGTGTAGAGATTAAAGATAATTAAATTTACAAGAAAAAAAAATCTACAAACATACTAACCGATTATAACAAGAAAATATTTGAGCATTTTTAAACAAAAAATAGTTTATATATATGAAAGATATAGATCAATATAATACAATACTTGTAAGTACTTTAATGACTTTATAAAAATAATAGTAAATTACAATTCTATATTATAATCGTCTCAATATAAAATATATAATGTACTAACATATTTCAGAGTTAATATATATATATATATATATATATATATATATGACAAATATGGATCACGAGAAATGCACAAAGAAACTCAAGCTTGAGGAATTTCCTGTTATAAGTGAAGGGAAAGCACAGATAATAGTGACAAATAAAAAAGTCTTCTATAATCCAGTTCAAGAGTTCAACAGAGATCTTAGTATAGCGGTATTAACAATATTTGCACAAGACAGATGCAACAAAATGGTAGAGAAAAATAATTCAACGGAAGACAATAAAGCTAATATACTATGTGATAATGAGATGAATACAGAGAAGCAGAAGGGAATTACCATATTGGAGGCTTTATCTGCAACAGGTTTGCGTAGCATACGATATGCTAAGGAAGTGAAAGGTGTTCAACAAATTGTGGCCAATGATATTTCTGCAAAGGCAGTGGACAGTATTAAACAAAACATTTTGCATAATGGAGTTGAAAATTTAGTAACGCCTTACCATGAAGATGCAACATTGTTGATGTATCAACGTAGACGAAATCGTTTTGATGCGGTTGATTTGGATCCATATGGCTGTCCTTCGATATATTTGGATGGAGCAGTGCAGTGTGTAGCTGATGGTGGTATACTTTTGGTTACTGCTACTGATATGGCTGTACTAGCTGGCAATACTCCAGAAACTTGTTATTACAAATATGGAGCAATATCGATAAAATCAAAGTCTTGCCATGAGATAGCATTACGGATATTACTCCAATGCATTGCATCTTATGCAGGACGGTATGGACGATATATAGTACCATTATTATCTATAAGCATTGATTTTTATATAAGAGTATTCGTTAAGGTATATACAGGCCACAATAAGTGTAAAGAAAACTCTAGCAAAATAGGGATGCTTTATCAGTGCAATGGATGTGAAAGTATGACCTTTCAATCATTAGCAACAAAAAAACCTTCCAATAATTATAAATTACCGAATGCACCTGCAGTAAATCAGCTCTGTAAACATTGTCAATATCGGCAACATATGGCAGGCCCAATATGGTTAGGATCTTTGCACGATCAAGAGTTTGTATCACGACTGTTATGCAACTTGAATAACATAGAATTAGGTACATCAAAAAGAATGGAAGGTGTCTTGACCATGATACACGAAGAACTGGATATTCCATTATATTATAATCTGGATCGTTTAATGTGCATAGTTAAATGCGATGTTCCATCGATATTGAAATTCAGATCAGCGTTACTGAATGCAGGATACAAAGTATCATACTCGCATGCGAGTAAAACCTCCATTAAAACGGATGCGCCAAATGACGTGATATGGGATATTGTGCGTGCTTGGGAGAAAGAGCATCCTGCAAAACGGGAGAAGCTGGCTGAAGATAGTCCGGCTGCCCGTATACTTAATGCATCGTTTACAAGAGATATTTCTCTCGCAGAACATCCCCTAGCAAATCCAATTTCTCGTCAGAGGCATTTGTCACGCTTTCAACAAAATCCCACTGTAAATTGGGGACCAGGCGTTCGTGCAAGAATCAGAGTAGATCTTGAAGATATGGTGGAAGATTCGAAAAAAGTGAAAAATCAAAATAAAAATAGTAAAAAAAAATTATCTGCTATAGAACAACAAGTAATACAAGAATAAACACAAAAAACTTCTTGTAATTTGTACACTCGAAGTTTACATCTCAATATATATATTTTGGACAAATATTTTAACTCTTTTTTTATTAACATGTCAAATTCAAGAAAACTGCGATATTATGTATACGAATAATTTTTGTAACTAGCTTTGTAGGATTATTTATGTCCTGACAAACAAATGGCGAAAAAATTAAAGTAATTTGTGTCTGTGAAAGAGATATATAAGTGTTACATATCCTTGTGTATAATATAGTTGAATCTTACTTTGTACACTTTTATCAGAGATTGTAGTTTTTGCATTGTTGTATGCAAATAATGTATTTTATTTTATAATAAGATGTTTTTTTTTTATAAATTCTGTAATGTTATTTATGCATACTTCTAATGTTATTTTATGTCAATTACAGTATTCAAACTTTAGTGGAAAAAAAATATTAGAAAGATTTATAGAATTATAAAAGTAAATGTATTTTTCAAATTGCGCAACTATTATATTGATTAATTTTTTTAGATAAAAATTTTTTAAATAAATAAAAATTTAATTTTTGAGAAATATTTGATATGTTCGTACCAGACATGGGAATATAATATCACATTTTATCAATATACTATTTATTTTTTAAATTATTATATATTAATGTCTAAATGAGAATGAAAAATTAATGATCTATTCCCAGATAGCATAATTATATTCTTTGATTATTGTATTTAGCATCAAATATACAATTTTGAGAATATTCTTACAGAATTATCTGTGAAAATTGGTAGAATATTCTCGTGTTAAAGGAATATTTTATAAATCTGCTAGAACATTGTAATTGAGAACGATCGCATTTTGATGTTGCATTTATGCAAATTCATAGATAGTTTTTTTTACTTTATTAGAATATTCAAATATTATAGAATATTTATATATTCATTGAAAAAAAATTTATAGAATGTTTATAGAATAGATTTATGCTGCCTAGGTTATGATGACATCTTAATAAAATTTCCGATTTGTATATAATATATATGTGTGTGTGTGCGTGTGTGTGTCTCGTCAATTAAAATCAAGCATAATAAGAAACCATTACATAATGCAATTTTTCAGTTGGATTTTTGAAATTTGATAATCTTCAAGATATTTTTAAACAGACTATATCTTATGCATATCATACATGACTTGGCACAAATATGTTCTGTAGATACTTTATCATTACTATCTGGCATTATTCGTATATGTTATTCTCGTTAAAAAAACAAAAAACTTAATATTTTTTTAACATTTTTTTAACTTATCTTGTATATTATCGTGTACAGAGATTTATGTGCTAAGACTTTTGATAAATATATATATGGTAAGTAGGAATAAGAACAAAAGTCTGATTATTTACATTGTCTGTTTGCTTCAATAAAAATTTTACATGATGTTAAAAAGTATTTTATTTTCGATTCATTAGATGCCTATATAACATTAAATTGTATGTCACGATATTGCGTGTCTATTTGTAATGCAGCCATTATCTAATCTAACTGATACATGTATAGATACATATGTATCTGTCGCAGCTAATCAATAGAAGAAGATTTAAAGCAACAAGTAATATCTTTATCACATATATTATATCAATGCGATTTTATATTTGTGTAATTTTTTATTTGAGACCGATTGATATAGAAAACAAGATTGGAGGTGGTATTACGTAATGACTCTCCATATTATAAATAGCACAGTGAATTGAGAAACAATCGTTACAATCTACGAGTAGCGTATTCATACAGTCAAGAGTAGACGTTAATATTGTGCCGGTAAATGTAGCCTTTGATGTTTTATTGTAGATATGTCAAGCGAAACGCAAGTTACCCGAAGTGCATAAATAACAATAATAATTGAGTGTATTTTCACACACATTTAATGATATTTCTGGTTTCTAGAATATTTTGGTGAATATTCCTTGAAATTTCAAAATGAAAATAGAAGAGATATTCTAATCTTTATAACATCATAACATAATCATATATAATCACATTTTTTTTTTCATTAATTGTAAGCATCAAATTAAATTGCTGATTAAAATATTTTTTTAATAAAAATAGCAGCATATATCTGACATTATATTTTTTAACTTAATATAATTAATCTATTATGATATAATTTTAATTATAATAATTAATTTGCATTAACAAAAGAAAGATTCTAAAAAGTTTAATTATAAATAAAAGCTAAAGAATTAAAATATGAATTTAAAAAAAATATAAGATTTTTTCTAGTTGTCAGGCGAGAATTGTGAATTCGAACAATTGTCGGTATTTGATTTGATATTTTCTAATATGTCTTTCTTTCTCTTATAAGATCATATATTATTCTCTCAATATACTTGAGATGTGGCATTGTCGAATCTTCTAATTCTTTTATATACTTATACACAGTTAATTAACATACTTCTAAATTTTATAAATATTTATTTAATTATTTGTCATTATTTAATTGTTATGATTGCACAGTGATTTAATTTCATATACGATATCAAGTTACATATTTACATATAACAGTATTATATAAATTTTTCCAAGTAACAAGAGATTCTTTGTGTCACAGTGCTTATTTTCACTAACAATTTTGTTATTCCTATTTCAGACTGTTTCTGCCGACGATCACAATGCCTGACATTCCAACAGTCACGTTCTCTAACGGATATAAAATGCCTATGTTAGGGCTCGGGACTTACAAAGTAAGTTTTTTGTAACATTGTGCACATATGATAGTGATAATATATGTAAAAATCATGTCATAAAAGAAGCACATCATTTATTTGCGCTTGTTTGAAATTTAAATAAATGTACGATAAAATTTAGCAACTAAAATATGTACGTGTGTGTGTGTGTGTGTGTGTATGTTCTACGCATGGTGTGGAAAATCTTTGCACAGAATTAATAAATTTTTTAAGATAAATATAATTATATTCTCTTTTTTCTTAACAAATAGTCCGTGGATAAAAATGCAGGAAGAGCTGTTAAGGAAGCGATAGATCTCGGATATCGCCATATTGATACAGCTTTTTTTTACGGTAACGAGAAAGAGATCGGGGAAGCTATTCGCGAAAAAATCGAAGACGGTACTGTAACCAGGGAAGATTTATTTATTACTACAAAGGTAAGTGTCAATGTACGATTAAATACGGCTTAAATACATTAATTTAAAATCTTTAACGTTTTTGCCATTTATTTGATAAACTCAATCCGTCTTTTTAAATTTCAATAAATATAAACATTTAAATTAACTAAAGCATTTTGCTTTGTAAATTTAATTAACATTTATATTATTTTGTTTTCTTTCAAAGTTGTGGAATAATTGGCACAAAGAAGAGTTGGTTGTTCCGGCTTGTAAAAAATCATTGGCCAATCTTGGTTTAGAGTATATAGATCTCTATTTAGTTCACTGGCCATTTGCTTTCAAGGTAAGTATTAACGTAAAAAAATAAAAATTTATTAAAATCAGGTTTTGAAAAAAGATGAGCGAAATCTAACTTGTAAAACAGCTGAATTCGCTGTTATAATCTTTCAGCAAATATCTTTATAATATTTATCTGAGAAATATCATACGTTTTTCTAGGAAGGAGATAATTTAATGCCTACAGATAAGAATGGAAATTTGATTGAATCGGATGTTGATTACCTGGAAACATGGAGAGGAATGGAAGAATGCGTTCACCAAGGATTAACTCGTAGCATTGGGATCAGTAATTTTAATTCCGAACAGATAAACCGTTTACTTGAATCGGCTAAAATTGCACCGGTTAATAATCAGGTATGGTTAAATATTAATCAATTTTTTATTTTCTAATATTTTTTTAATTATTTGAAGAAAATATTAGTTTCGATAATCCCTTAAAGAATACAAAAAATACTTTACAAAAAATTATCGAATTTTTAATCTTATTAATAATGAGATGTATCGAAAATAATATAAATGCACGAATAATCGAATTTACTGTGGTACAAATTTGCTTTGATTTTTTTCATTCATAAATCACCTTTTCAATTCTATTTATCTTGTTTTACGTGCTTAATGCAGTATTATGTGTTATATTATAGAGAATATATTATATTAATATTTATTATATGTGTTTTCTATATATTATAATACTGTAAGATTTTATTTTAATATTTAAAATTTTTTTTTATTTTAATATTTCAAAATTGTAGATTGAAGTTAATATAAACGTAAATCAAGAGAAATTAGTAGATTTTTGCAAGAAACGCAACATTACGGTAACTGGTTATTCTCCTTTGGGACAACCCGGAAATTCATCAGGTATTGAAAACAAATTAGATAATCCTGTGGTGCTGAAGATCGCAAAAAAATATAATAAGACTCCGGCGCAAGTAGCGCTTCGATATGTGGTATGTATAATAAAAAGAATCGGTAAAATCGTATGTAATTAACAAATTTGAAATGTATTTTATTATTTTTATAGTTTCAACACGAAGTTGCACCAATACCAAAATCTGTAACTAAAAGTCGAATTAAAGAAAATATGGAATTTTTTGATTTTACATTGACATCCGATGAAATGAACGCTATCCGAAAACTCGGCACTGGAGAAAGAGTAGCAGGCTTCGCTATGTAAGTATTATAATGTATTAAGTGTATTATTTAGCTCTTTCCATGAATGAGTACTTTGATCAATTTAGTCAATATTTCAATTAAATAGTATTTATATTTATATTTTTTACCTGTTATACGTTTAAGAATAGTTAAAAATCTGAACTGTGTGATTTATCATAAATTGTTTACAATTTAACATTTTCCTGTTTCTGTAATAACTTCTTTTTTATTTCTGTGTTTCAGAGCGAAAGATTTCAAGTATTTTCCTTTCAACATTCCATTTTAAATGAAATCAGAATGAAAAAGAAAGAAAGAGACATGTATTTTATAAAGGAATAAAAAGGAATATACAAATGAATAAAACAAAAAAAGAATTTATATGAACATAAAGAAAACTTTATCAAATAAATCTCTTATATATACATTTAAGAAAATATACTTTCTAAAATATAATTCAAAGATGTTTTTAAAATAACTTTAATAGTCTCTCTCTTTTTTCTTTCGATAATCTAGCAAATTTAAATGAAAAATGTCCAAAAAAGATATACATATTAATTAAATCATATAAACTTAGAAGATTTTATTTATTAATTAATTTAATAATGTTTTTCGAAATTTCTGATCAAATAATGTCATGAATTTATTAAAGTTAGAAACAGGATAGTTATGATACGTGTACATTACATACATCGTATATAATCATATTAGTATCCCTTTTAAAAGAGCACATGTTCTCACAGTGGTATTTGATGCTCGTTTCGACCCTTGGTCTAGCCAATTACAGCTATCAACTGCTGCGAAAAATTTCAAGGTCTGGGCCAAAATCATTCGTGTGTATTTTTGCATTTGATTCATTCGTCTCTCTTTCCGAATTCCATTTGAAGCTACACGATAAAGCACGTCTTAATCTATATTTGCAAATGTCACGCGTCATAATATTTAATACACATACACATATACACATAAATCGAGATATGGAAATGATGAAAAATGGAATATCTGAAAAACTTTTGTTTCGGTTATATCTGTATCGTCACGTACATGTGTACATTATACATATATGAAATAATTATATATTCTGATTATTTTAGAATATAAGTTATATCCATTAAAAATCATTTTACGCAAAGGCTTTATTTTTATTATCTAATTTTAGCAAAACTTATGGATTTTACATTATACAATTTATCGCATATAGTTATTCATCTATTCATATTTTTTTTTTTCATCGAAATTTGATCTATATTTTTAATTGCTTATTATAATAATTATCAATATATTAGCGATTGATTGTCAATGAATAATATTAAATTGTCATGAAAGTAAAATTTTATTTAATTTAAGTTTTGAATATATATATATATATATATATATATATATATATAAAGTGGATTACAAATTAAAAATTCGATTATTATTAAAATTAAATATTTATCAATTTTTTTCTTCAAGAGCAAGGCTTCTGCAATCATTATTCGAAAATCGCAAGATATATATATATATATATATATATATATATATATATATATATATATATATATTATCCGGAAATAATTATCAATCCCATCGGGATATATAATAAAGATGTAAAATAAGTAAAATAAAAATTATAAATCTCAGAAGGAATAGTAAACGTAATTATTATATAATAATATAATTAAAATAGAAAATATATGTGTACTTCATGCGATGTATATATATATATATATATATATATATATATATATATATATATATATATATATATTATCGTCGAATTATCGCTTTGACTTTATTAGATAATACTGTGTATGAATAACACATTGATCTTCCAAGAAATCGTCAAGGGCTCAATTCATATATTGCTCCAAATGTTTCTGAACGATTGCTGTAATTTTCCACAGCGTTGGTTTGCCATGGTGAATTCAACTATCACTACAAACAGGTCATTTAAATTAGTCCGTTGCTAACCACGCATTACTGATATTACATATTATGTCTGCGAATGTTGCGAATATGCGAGTATTACTTATCAATGCGATATGTCGTTACGCAAGACTTATGACACTTTTTCATAATTTGCAAGAATCGAAGAGTAAAGTAGTCCAAATTACTATTAGATGTTGAAATTTTTTAAATATGAAAATAATAATAGATTCTATAATATATAATATAAACTCCAATATTTATATTTTAATCATCGAATATTAAGATTTATTTAAAAATGAAATAAATAATAATTGCTTCAAAATTATTGATTGTTAAGAATTAAAGTTTGAGCGTAATGGAATAATTTCGAATGAATTTCGCTTATAAAATACAAAGAGATGTCTTTGTGAGAGTAAGATCGATCTTGTCCCTAAATCTGGTTCTCCTTGGTGGGGAGGATGAGTCTTATAACAGGATAATTCTGCGAGCAAAGCCGCAAATATTGCGCAGCACTGCTTCGGATTGGTCGTATTTCGTGACAGCTCTCGGGATTTATTCATACTTGCCTTTGTATAGTGAGCAACAAGCAAGAACCGGCACTTGATATTTATATAAAATGGTTTTGAATGCACCCAAGTTGAAGTTTTACAATGGCAATGAAATACCAGTTTTCGGCTTGGGAACCTGGAAGGCAAGTATTTCTCATCATATATTTGTTATTTCTCCGCGAATCGGAACCCGGAACATCTTTGATATCCGTAATGTCACTGTTAAGTCGAATTTTGTAAAATTCTTTTGTGAAGAATAATTCACAGAGTATATTCGCTATGCAAAGAAGCAAATTTATTTTTTATTTTAACACAACAGCTCTCGTCATCAATATTTATGAAATAGATCATATCTTTGTCCTTGTTAGCAAGATAAGAAACGAGGAAAATATTTATATTAATGTACACTTTGTAGATAGTTATCGATTGCTAATGTGATCTAATAATATACGATTTGCTATTTTTGCACTGGTTATGCTAAGTACTTTTTATTGCATTTTTTTTATTAGCATACAAATGCAAATATGTTATGCAATCAATTGCAACTTAGTCATATAATGTTATAACTTAAGTGTGAATTACAAATATATGTTGCATAATATTATTAAAGTAATATAATTTTAATTGTAATTATAATTTGTATTTTATATTATTCATAAAATTTATATAAAAAGTAAATTAATTTTCTTAATTATAACATGAAAATCTTATCATCGCTACTTATTCTCCTAAAACATAATATACAACAAAAATAATATTAAATATATTCATCTTAGAAATCTTTGTTAAGAAACAGAATTTATTTTCAAGATGACTCTTATTTTAATTTGACTCAATATTATTCTAGTCTAAGCCAGGCGAAGTTACTCAAGCTGTAAAAGATGCTATTGATATCGGCTACAGACATATTGATTGCGCTCATGTTTATGGAAACGAGAAGGAAGTTGGCATTGCTGTCAATGCAAAAATAGCAGAGGGTGTCGTAAAGAGAGAGGATCTGTTTATTACCAGCAAATTGTGGAATACTTTCCACAGACCTGATTTGGTTGAGCCAGCCATCAAGCAATCACTAGCTGATCTTGGTCTTGATTACATAGATCTTTATTTAATTCACTGGCCATTTGGATATAAAGAGGGCGGACCCCTTTTTCCTACAACTCCTGAAGGTGCCGTTTTTCTGAGTGATGTAGATTATGTCGATACTTGGAAGACTATGGAGGATGTGCTAGCTAAGGGTTTGACAAAAAACATTGGAGTCAGTAATTTTAATTCTGAGCAAATTACCAGGCTACTCGAGAATGCATCAGTCAAACCTGTTACAAATCAGGTAAATTAAGGATGATAACAATTGAAAAAAATTCGAAGAGATTATTAATAAAACATAATTTAAAATAATTGCATTAATATTATATTGAACTATAAGTTGTTTTAAAATAGGGTTATATTTTCAAGGAGCAAAAGTTGATCTAACAAGATTTTGTTAATTTGTTTTTAAATTATAAAATTTTATAATTATAATATAATATACATTATATATATTATATTATAATATAATATATATATATACAGATATATGCATTTATATAGAAATAATATATCTTTATTTTTATAGATATCTTAATCATTTTTATATTATTTCAGATTGAATGTCATCCATATCTAACTCAGAAGAAGTTATCAAATTTTTGCAAAGAAAAGGACATTCTTATTACTGCATACAGTCCACTCGGATCACCAGATAGACCATGGGCCAAGCCAGATGATCCAAAATTACTGGAAGATAAGAAATTAAAAGAGCTTGGACAAAAGTACAATAAGACACCTGCACAAATACTTATACGTTATCAAGTATGCTATTAAGACATTTCTGATAAATCACAATACATTAGACACAATTACAAATCTTTAAATTATATTTTAAGATTTATGATATATACAACATAACTGATAACCCAATATATCAATAAAATTCAAATAATTTTAATAATTGTTTGCAGTTGGATCGTGGCCATATTGTGATCCCCAAGTCAGTTAATAAGTCACGTATTGTTCAAAACAGTGAAGTATTTGATTTTCAACTTTCATCTGATGATATTGCATATATTGATAGCTTCGATTGCAATGGACGAATTTGTCCAATATCTGGGTAAAAATTTATTACTACTTTTTATTATTATTATTTATAAAGATATTTTTTTATTTTTATATAGAGTGTATTATTAGAATGTATTTATAATATATGTAGAATGTACCATTAATTAGAATTAGTAATTGTATCTCAAATCGCGATATGTATTTATGTTTTCTTCTTTTTTATTTTCAGCGCGGTCGACAGTCCTTATTATCCTTTTAACATTCCGTTTTAAGAGAGCAAGTAAAAATTAGAAATTGATATATCGATTGTGTTTCATTACATTTTATATATATTGAAATATTTTATATTAGCAATACTATTGTTTTGTATGTGTCACACACATATTTATGATTATTTCACATATATTATTTATAATATGTATTTTTTAAGTGCATATCGAAAACTAACAAATAAATTCAATGTTATTATTTTGCAAAAATTTATACAAGTCTTTTGTATAAATATTATATAATTATTGTGTGCAAAATTTATACATGTAATTATGTGTTAAGATAAAGATATTTTTTCACAGTATATAAAATGATTTTATATAATGAGCATTTTTTATTAAGTGTTTGATATAAATATTTAGATATTAATCATATTGATGAATTTTCGCAACCACAAGAACAACACTCGCAAAACTCATCACTATCACTGTCTTCAACTTCTGATCCCAAATATGATATTCCCGAAATCGTTAATTCACGAGTTTTGTCCAACGGCGTAATGCTGCAATCACAGGGTATAGTCGATGATTTGCGTGCGCTTTGTTCTTCACATTCAGAGATATTAATTTCTTTATATGTAGCAGAAGTTTTGCAATCCTTGCACGTCTTACCAAGAACACACGGTACAGAAGATTGTGTTAATCGTTTGAGCGATTGTGCTACATCTGAAAATTTATATGTATGTACCTTTGCATTTATAAATTTTAACGCGAAAAAAGGATATTCAAATTCTTATGAATAATTTTATGTAAAATATTCCAGATAAAATTTGCGATATAGAAAATAAGCCGGCGAATACATGCCTATTTTCGAGATGACATTTTGTAGAGATTCGCAAGAAGGATTTGTTGAGGATTCGTAAGGAGACTTGGATTTAAATATAGAGATTTGTTGGCAAGATTTGCAACATACTTTGTAATCCCGAGATTTGATTGTGCGATTGTCCAGTGGGATGCAGCACGAAGCTGGCGGGCACATTTTTTTGCGCTCTTTGGATGATCCCTTCGACATTTCCTCATAATTGGTTAATGTCACTGACGTCGCACACGAGCAACAAGTCTTCTAAATCAGAAAAAACATAGAAATGAAAGAAACCTAGAATCATGGAAGAGAATCTATCTTACATGATTTATATATACATTTCTTCTACTCACTCGTCCCTTATCTTTAAGAGTATATTTTTTCTTTGTCACATATGCATCATGTTTGCGATCTTTCAGCGGACATAATCTTTTACTATTTTTTTCTATTTCCGTCTTTCTGTTATCGCGCTGAAATTTTTTGCAGGACAGTAATTTGCTCATTTGACGTCTATACGTGATTTCTTTATTTTCCAGCTCCTTGATGCAGTTTTTCAGCTTCAATTCCTCTTCGGCGAGCTGACGAATTTTTCTCAGACATATCAGATCATCGGAGTGAATGGAATGTAGGCTGGGTGTACTGTGCTTCGCTACTTCATTTTGCAATTCTATTAGTCTTTCCTCCATTTCTTTGTTAGCTAATTCCAAAGATTCTAACTCCATCCCGGTTTCCTCCAATTTTACATCTGCATCTATAATCTTATCCTGTATCGACAAGGAGAGATTGGACTGTAAAATTGTCAAAAAATGGTAAAACAAATTTTTAATAATCACATAAATTTATCATGATTTCTACACAGTTTTTAATTTTATGATTTTTAATGGCTCTTTGTTCGATGATAATGCGTTAATATTGCTTGCGCGGTCAATATCGCGCTAAAAAAAGCACACTGGCAAGATTTACCCAGAATTCTTATCGTCGAATGTGTCAATCGTGCCGTACATGCAACTGTGCCGTTTCTCGATGAAGATCGTCGACCGTGCTCTTCAATTCGGCGAGGAGTTTATCGGCAGGATCCGGCTGCGGCGACAATTTATTCATGATTTCGCGCACTTTCTTGCACGGTGTATCTTGGTCATGGTCTCTTGGTTTGGTCATCCACAGGTTGAACGCCATCAAGGCCGGAATAGAGCGTTCTATCGTAGCAATCTTATCTCGAAGGTCTCTGTGTCGACAAATCAAGTTGCATCGGCGTTCCTCGATTCCTGTTGCGACGTTCGCCAAAGGCAAATCAAGAGTTTTACCTTCGAAAGAAAAATGAAGAATGAAATGCCGGTTTTATTTAAGATAATTAATTGAAATCCTTAACAATTATATATTTTTCTCTCTTTCTATCTTTCTTTCTGTTATTTACTTATTCTTTTAATCAATTAATAGTCAATTAAACAGGTTACTCACTAGTGGTGGCTGACATTTTGATGAATCTGCAAATGTTTCAAAATACAACGATAAATTATTAAGAATTCGCGAGTTGTTTTTACTTGAAACTTTTGAATTGGGATACAAAAGAATGGAAATAGTGAATCCCCGCCGGAGAACGGGTATGACAGTTTTAGATAGAGGTCTACAGCTTTCGCCGATAATATCATTACAGTAGCTAAGTGTCTTTAAAAATTTAATATTTCGATAGTCGCGAGTTGTTGAAATAAATCTGGATCGATCTTTATGTATCGAATAGATCGAAAATATACACACGAAACAAAAGAAATCTGCAACACGTTCGTGCTTTCAATCAAATTCTCTTTCTGGTATTTTTTTCTATTTATCAGTCGTAGTTAATATGCTTCGGATGAAATAAAAAATGATATAAGGGTTCATTAATCATTCAATTATAATTCTACAAGCCAAAGGTCGAAAGATTATCGGGATATTTGAAATCTGGAGAAAACGCAGTGTCAAGCAAATCACGATGTTACTAACCGGCTCAACGAAGAGTATGGATACATAATAGAGGATATTATTTAAAATGACTTGGGATTTTGTGCGATGATAAACTTAATCGCCTAGCAACTGATTTACGCAATATTTAATAATTTAATTCTTTATTATGAATATAAACTTGGCCACTTTTCTTATGAAAAAATTAAAAATTTTTTGACTTATGATTTAGTTGAAACAATTATATAAAAGAACGTCATGTATGGCTTGTTATAAATGTTAAGTGCGCGTAAATATCATTTTAGAAAAAAATTGACATTTGTACAGCAAATTGGACGAGCCGACGCGCCGGGACGTGGACGATGATGGCTTTTCTCTGGTAACCGTGACTAGTATTTCCCTTCAAGAAAGCACTGGCAGTACCTTCACAGGATCCGTTTACACGAATTGGGAAGAGAAATTCGCGTGTCGCGCATTACAGAAGCGAGGTCGCATCTTCAGCTATCGAAGGAGGAAGATATACGTCGACGATGGAATCTTTAGTGCACCACCTGGCGTCTGTCCGCATCGCGTTACGTCATCAATCATTCGTCGTAATACAGGTGAAACGTTTCACCTGTATTACACCGTTTTAGCGTTTAAATCATGAGCGGATAAAAGATGAAAGTTATCTTATAAATCTCGAAATATTAATTTTTTTTCTTTTGTGAATTAGCAGCATTGCGAAAATTTGACATTTAATAATGTTGATGTTTTGTTTACGGAGCTGTTAATTAAACGAAAATAAAAAATGAAATTGCTTGATCCTTTTTTGATATAAATGTACGAGAAGAAAATAAATTATAAGCTTTTATTTCTTTTACAGGAGATTCTCGACTCGTGTTTATCTGGCCGCAAAAAGCCAGCAGAGCGCGGTTATCGAGTGTTCTCGCACCTTTATTGCGCGGAGTCTTGATTGGACTATTGTTTGTAGATGCTCTTCATCTGTGGCCTGGAGAATTTTTACCCACGTCGCTACCATCGAATATGCCGATCTCTTTGCCGCCTGTCAAATGCAACATTATCGAGCCACGTTGGTTCGACAATAACTGAGCCGCAATCGATATTATAATTGTTTGTTATAAATACTTATATTTTCTAACGCAATACGATTTTTATTGTAATATACTATATATGATACTTTTAATAAAGACAAAATTAATTTTACGGTGCACACGTACTTGATTTCTTAAATTGCTTTTATGGCAAAAAAAAAAAGATTTGACAATTAAGAGGAAGCTTCATCAGACAAAAAATTTGACGAAAACAAAGTTCGTATCGCTCAGAATGCGTATTTTATTATATTTTACTATATAATTCGACATTGTGTCCAGCACACACAATCTCATATTGCAGAGAGATACTCGATTTTGTAATTATAACGAAGGCATGGATCAATGGTGTTTCATAATTTAAATAAAACATTAAATGTTATGGTTTCACTGGTATGTAATGTTGCGACAACACAAAAAAATATTTACTTTTATATATAATTAAACTTAATCAGAAACAGATTGTACAATTGTTTTTACATATTTTCTTTTTATACTTTTTTTTTGCATATCCACTTATTTTGCAATAATTTGCATATTTTCTGTTTTTTTATGTTCTATTTTTTTGCATGTTTACTTATTTTGCAATAATTTGCATATTTCTTATTTTTTTATATTCTATTTTTTTGCATATCCACTTATTTTGCAATAATTTGCATATTTTCTGCTTTTTTATGTTCTATTTTTCTGTTTTATATATTCTATTTTTCTATCGTGATAAAACATTTTTTAAACATTATTATTTCGTATACTGTGTATAATAAAAATCGCGCATCTAAACAAATTTAATCGCTCTATATATGTATATGTATAGGCATGCGCGCATGTATAATAAATCTGAAAGTCTATATTGAGATCTAGAGGCATAATTTAATCTAACTGGCTGCAAGTCAGACAGTTAGATTAAATTATGCCTCAGTTATAGATATGCAAGCGTCGTATTTTCTTTACAAAGTAAAAATCTGCTAATTTTGATCATTATTAACTTTTTTGTAAATATTATATAACTGATGTATTATATAACTGATTTATTTATAATATGCGAAAATTATTTATAATGTGCAATAAGTATACTTTGCTGTAGTTTGATTTTTTACCACCAGAGATCGGTGATCAGATCCCAATAATAATATCGGAAAAATTTTTGGATTTTTATATTTATTTCAATACATTGAGAGAAAGATCGTTAACTTGGCTAGGTGCATTTAATTGGTTTTTTTAATTAAAATATTTTAGCATTTAAATCAAAATACGTTGTATTTAAATTAAATATTTAATACTTAAATATTTCAAGTAAAAAAATTAATCAATTAAATGTATTTAGACACAATATAGATTTTTTTCTCAATGTAGAATTACAATACAAATTGTACATTATCTAATGTGTGTGTGTGAGTGTGTGTGTGTGTGTGTGTGTGTGTGTGTGTGTATGCATCACTATTAGAATAATAATTACCGGTTGCAAACAATTTTTTGATGAGAATAAAAACCAAGGATAAAGTCATAAATCATTATCCATAATTGGTTTGATAAGCAATTATAATCAGCAAAATACGCAAGAAGATCTCAATAGTGAAGTTATAAACATGATGCCATTACGTGATAAAAATAGAGATTACATCTTATCTTTCATATGGTCTAAGAAGGTTACTATGTGCATATTGTTACTTAAGTATGCGCTTAAAATTTACTTAGATATTCTACGTATATGCAAACGGAAATTAGATAGTTAATATATCCAATGTATACGCTAACTGCAAATGGATTTTATCTTGTATTTCATTATTATCGCACATCAACTTTGCACATTGCATTGCGCAAGTATTTATATATTGCTGGTTCGAGTAGCGCAAAGCAAGAACGGGACTTGAATAATAAAGATTAAAAATGCGGCATCATTCTGTGGTTGAATCTTGAGAAAAAGTGGAAACTTTACATTATTTTCTGCTTTTAAAAAAATAAGTGTTTTAAAATTTTTTTTTTAATATATTCTCTTTCTCTCTCTTTTTCTCAGTTATCTTATTGTATTTAATTATGCTACATTTATATATAAAGCATGATAATTTGTAATATATAATTAGTAGTAAAGCATAGCGATATCTGCTAAAAGTATCAAATATTTTGGCGAAGCATCGTTAACTAACAGTAAGTACCAAAATTTTGCATTTTTTCACTATCATTTAGTTAAAACTCGTGGTTTGCATTTAATTTTTTTCAAGACACAAAATTAATTGCACAAAGTGAAAATGTGATTTAATAAAATATTATTTAATAAAATATTCATGAAACAAGAATATGGGCGGATATTTTATGATGAAAGACCAATTGTGAATTCTGTTCACTGTCTCGATTCTTAATTATTCGCACTATTAACACTGTATATTAAAAATTTCGCGATTTATAATTCTTTGGTACTCGGCTATATACATATATTTCAATTAAACAGTGATGATAAAGCGTTAATGATAATTACATTGTTGTGCAAACATACATTTAATAAAAAATTTGAAATTTAATATTAGTTTAATATTTTGTAAACACCCGTATACATATATCATAAATTCAAATTAGTGTTTAAAAAAAAATAATTATATATTTTATAAGTCGTAAAAATCTTTTTAAAAATTTCAATGAAATAAAGTAGTAAAATAAAATATAAAGAATTTATTGCAATTTTTATGAATTTTTCGATTAATGAGCTAGATAGATTCCACATTTAAACAAATTACAAAGAAATAATTGATAAATATTTTGCCGATAGAATATTCTCACTGACATTGATTATAAATTTTTTATAAAATTTTCTCAGTTTGTAGAGATAATAATGATATAAACATCGTGTCAATAAAATATTTATAATTGTATGTATAAAATTTTAATGTAATATATATTCTATTTTAAATGTATCTGTATTATTGCATTTTATGCAATTACGTATTTGATAACTTGAGCTGTTTATATGTTTATAGGACACGAGAATGGACTTAATCTCTTTGATACTGTGCATGTTATTCGTTGTTTTACTAATTCCCACAATTATATCGACAGTGTATCATTATTATGTTCTTCGACGAAATCTTAACAATATTCCTGAATATGGATCTCCTTTTACTGTGGCATTTGAATTGATGAAGATGACGGAATATGGTAAAAAAAACTTTATGAATAAGATATTGCTATTATATACTTATATAAATATTATTTATATATGTTTAACAAAGAACTTAAAACAAGGAATTTGTCATTTATTTTAAATAGTATAATAATTATTAAGTACCAAATATTTGATTATTTGCTTATGTACAGAACGCACATTATGGTTTATGCAACGTATGCGTGAATTTAAAGATGGAATTTTTATAAATTGGATTGGCTTGAAACCATTAATTAATATCTATAAACCTGAATTTTTTAAGGTAAGGGTGAAAAGATTCTTGCTAATACAAAGTATCAGTTATTATATTTCTTGTGATGATTTTTTGTAAATGTTTAAATAGTAATTTATTTTTTTATTATAAAACAAAACTTTTTGCAATAGTAATGGAATAGAACAAACTTTAATACATGTATTATTAAAAATTATTTTATTATTATTAAAGAATATAATTATTTATGTAGTTTTTCAATGTAATAATTACATGGAGAAAAAAATTATGTTGTCAGTAATACAATTGTTGTTATTGTATATATAGACAAAGTGATCAAATATTGTTATTATAATGAGTTATAATTTAATAATACAACATATGGTATAAAAACTTATGCATACGAGCGTCTGATTTAAAAAAAAATAAAAATTTGAGAAAATATATCTTGTTTAAAATAAATTATTACACGCATGATTTTTAAATATCTTTTACAGATTATTTTGCCCAGTACTGTAAATATCGAGAAAGGATTTCCCTATGAAATGCTGAATTCTTGGTTAGGCAAAGGACTTCTAACTTCTACAGGTAAAATTCTTTTAAGTCTATTTATAATACCTTATTAAAAATAAAAAGTAAATTACAGCTTAGCATTAGATTCTTTGTTTTTGATATATTTAATTATAGTTATTCGCGAAAATATTTTGAACAAACGATACTGTAAGAAAACGAGAGAATAAAGTTTTATTCTAATATAAATATAAATTTATATGTATACATAACTTGATCAAAAACATGAAAATATATTTTTTTTGTGTTCTTATCATTGTGTGACCAATTACTTATGTATAACTGATTTTATATTAATATTAAGTATTTATATAAATTAGCGCGCTTTAAAACATTATTCAGTTATTCATTAAATTTTTTTTATTTACATTACAAGTATTTAGTGGCGATATGCAAGAAAAGTAAAAGTAAAATACAATAACAAAACTGTGTAAAAAAAAATGTGTTTTTTATTTTTATTTACATTAATTATCTATGCGTACTTATATTCTTTATTTCTTTTACAATATTTTTAACATGTAAATGTATCTAATTGATATTTCAGGAAAACAATGGAATCATGATAGAAAATTAATTGGACCAACGTTCCATTTTAGTATATTGGATCAATTTGCCTTAGTTATGTCCGAAAAAGCAGAGATCTTGACAAAATGTCTTGAGAAAGAAATAGCAAAGAATCCAGGGAAAGCTATCAACATTTTTCCGTTTGCTAACAATGTTGCTCTCGACGTTATATGTGGTAATAAAAATAAAAAAAATACACACACACACACACACACACACACACACACACACACACACACACACACACACACACACACACACACACACACACATATATATATATATATATATATATATTTAACATGTTTTGACAAAAGAGTTATTAAATATTAATTAAATTATGAATTATAGGAATTATTAAATATTAATTAAATTTATTTGCAGAAACGGCAATGGGTGTGGATGTACATGCTCAAGAAATTAAAACCGAGTATACCACAACAATACATAGGTCGGAAAAGTTGATGAATTGTATTATTTTGTTAATGATAAAATAGTTAATGGAATTAATGATTTATATTCTCTCATAATCAAATTTTATTGGCACATCAGATCTTTTTGTTCTGTCGAGCAATTAAATTTTACCTGCATTATCGAATAATTAATTTCTACATAAAATAGTTTTTATTTTTACGAAGTAAAGTTTTTATATATATATATATATATATATATATATATATATATATATATATATGTGTGTGTGTGTGTGTGTGTGTGGTGTGTGTGTGTGTGTGGTGTGTGTGTGTGTGTGTGTTTAATAATATAAATATGCTTATATCAGTAAAGTTTTAATCGTATTTTTAGAGGTACTAAATTAATTGTGGAGCGATTTTTTCAACCATGGCTTTGGTCAGATTGGTTGTATAATTTAATGTCTTCAGGAAAAGAATATAAATCAGTAATCAATATAATACATAAATTTACAAGAAAGGTAAAAATATACTAATAATATATTATAATGTATTAAGATATCGGCAGAATTTTATTAAACTAATTATTTACATTAATTTTTTTAATTGTTTTTTGTTGGCATGAATTCAACAAATTTACAACGGATAAATAATAAATTTCAGGTGATATGTCAAAGAAAGATCGCACGACAATTGAGAAACGGTTCTATCAAATCGAAAAACGTGGATGACGATCTTGATATAGGTGTGACTGTTAAATTATTAATTTATCGTTATACTTATACTTTAATGGCTTGTATAAATATTTTTAAATTATTCTCGTAAAATTTATTTTGTTAGGTAAGCGAAAGAGGAAAGCTTTTCTAGATCTGTTACTAGATCAGAATGAGAAGGACGAAACTCCGTTAACCGATGATGAATTGAGGGCACAAGTCGACACATTTATGTTTGAGGTAAGAAAAAATTTTTGAAATTTGACATATATTTTATTTTATCATCTTAATGTTATTATAACTGAGTGTTTTAAAATTGTAAATGGATATAATAAGGGTCATGACACAACTGCGGTTGCGATAACTTGGTCGCTTTTTCTTTTGGGCAATAATCTTGAGCATCAAGAAAAAGTTCATGAAGAACTCGAGGAAGTTTTCAAAGATTCGAAGACACCAGCCAGCGTAAAGGAGTTGTCACAATTGAAGTATCTCGATAGGATCATAAAAGAATCGCTTAGATTATTCCCAAGTGTACCTGTAATCACAAGGAAATTAACGAAAGATATAAAAATGGGTATGATATAATATAACTTTAATATTAAAATAAAAAAATCTTAAGATATTTACAAATTTGTAGATTTACAAAATTTGCAATGAATAATATTTTTGTTTAACTAATGAAAAGAATGTACTTTAGAGAAATCTTTTTTTTTTTATCTATTAAAGGCTAAATAAAAATGATTTAATAAAAGGCCAATAATTTAAAATCCATTTTAGACAGTTACTGTGACAGAATTTTTAAAAAAATTTTATTCATTGTATTATGCCCTGCATATGTGTATGTATATATGTGTCAATCTTTCTTTTATAATGAATTATACAAATTATCTAAAGTACATCTAATATTATAATGTAAGTTATACAAAAATTTTGTAGATAATCTAAACATCTATATTAAAAAAGTTTATTGATGTAAAATTTTATGTGTGTGTGACAAACTATAATTTATAACAATCTGTTTTATTTTAGATGGTTATACGCTCCCGAAAGGTGTTACAGTTGTATTGGCAATCGGTTTACTGCATAAAAATCCGGAAATTTGGTCACATCCAAATAAGTTCGATCCAGATCGCTTTCTTCCGGATAATTCCAAATATAGGAATCCATATGCTTATGTTCCATTCAGCGCTGGACCAAGAAACTGTATTGGCCAGAAATTTGCTTTACTCGAAGAGAAAACAATATTAACAGCTATTTTGAGAAAATGGAGAGTGAAAAGTGTAGAAACGGCGGATACAGTTCCACACGGAGCCTCTCTCATTTTGCGACCATGCGAAGATATATGCATCTATTTCACGCCAAAGGAATAATAAATTTATTTATCAGTAAAAGTTTATTTTTTTATTGTGCGCAATCTTTATAATCTTTTTCGATTATACTGAAGTCGAATATTTTCATATTGTCATTGTGCATATGCACTATATCTATGTATGCTATATGTATACTATACACTTTTATGCATAGTAATTGAAAGTAATATAAGTTATACATTTAATTATTCAATATCGAGTAAATGTATGCGTTTACTATTGCATAATCAAAAATAAAAAGAACATAAATGATTTATGAAGATTTTTTTTTTACGCAAATGTCTGACGCCATTGACTTGCTTTAAACGAACATATATTTATATAAATTTGTTTATTTGAACTTTTTTGCTTTTTATGCTTTTTTCCTACATATCAATAATATATGTATGTCACAAAAATGAAAGCACATAAGCAATAACAGATTTAAATTGATATGATAACCATAATAAATTTAAATTTAGATGATATGTAAAAACTAGATTAGTTTATCACTTACATTTTCTTCCGCTGTTTGGAAATCTGTCTTGTAATTCATATGTACATTATCTACTAGTGAATCTTTGAAGAAAATATGACTCTTGCATTAATTCTAAATTCCGGAAAGATTTATAATGTAGGAGAATTTCAAGAAAGTCAGACCGGCGTATATCTAGATTTTATATGTATTTTTATATAATCATTATCAAAACAATAATTTAATATGTAATTTATTACTCCGGCTCGGGATAAGTATTGTGTTTTTATTATTTCGAATTAAGATGTACAAAGGTCGGATATTGGTAATATAATTGATAGATAAGATACGGACGGACATTCAATTTAATATAAGAAAAGCATCTATTAATTAAGTTGAGTCACGTATGTTCGTTTATGTATTTTAATTAAATAACAATAATGTAATTTGTAGTATTAATTATCCTACTACATAATATATATGTATAATATGAATGCATTTAACCGAGAATTTTTTTTATCAGAACGCTACAATAATTTTGACATTGCCGATAAAGTATGAATAAATAGACTTTTAAGAAAACTCTGATAACTACAACGACAATATATTTATCGCTGAGAGTAAGTATGAACAAAGTATCTCGACATTATTAATGAATGTTACGTAAACGATAAATATTAAATATAAGAAATGCAAGAAATATAATAAAAAAGATATAAATACAAGAGATAACCACAAGATATAAACCATATCACTTACGTAAAACGTGTTTAAGTTTACAGATTAGCAAGATCTCAAGTCCTTTAAATCTTGCAATAAAGAACAAATTGATATGCAAATATGTTATCTTAACTCTGTTGGAAAATAAAATAAATTGTGTAATCTGGAAACGGAGTCATATCAAATATATCTTTACATAAACATCTTTTCTTATTTTTATGTTCTAAATCCATCTCTGCAATAGTTTCTATTAGTTATTAGGAAACGTATCTTGTACTTATATAAGTACGTATTCAGATGAGATGCAAAATATAATATTTATTGATCGATCTATTATAATTGTCAAGATTGAAAGATTGATAAATAATTACAATCTAGAATGCGCGTCGTGCTAAAAATACAAGATTATCATTTGCCAACTATTGCGACTGATTATAGATACGTCTCACTTCATCAATTACATCGCTCGCAAGCATCATCTGTTTTTGTTTAACTTTTGATGAACAAGAAAGAAAATGATACTGTGAGTATAATTAGTATACACGAACGTTAAGTGGAATGTGTCTTATGAATTGCATGCCGGTTTCATCATCTTTTATTATATAAACACTTATGTTTATTGCAATAAATGTGCTTGAGCAATTTTTATTGTAATATTTCTGTAATTCAAATATTTAAATATTTAGATCAAAAATTCAAATATTTCAACTAAAAAAATGATGACCAATTAAACACATTAGTTCAATAAAGATCTTTTTTTCTCAGTACAGAACTGCAATATATGTATATTATTCAGCACGTGCATACATTACTAGTGAATCGCTGATTAATGATTGTAAAAAATTGAGTTTTTGATGAGAATAAAACAAAGATGAAATATTTATAAAATATTAATAAATCATAACCGATCTGGCAAGAAATAATCGTGACTAGCAAGATATGCAAAAGAGTCACAATAGTGAAGTGATAAATATGTTATTATGAAAAGAGAAATTATATCTCATTGTCTGACAATAAGTGTATATTAGTAGTGTTTTTTCAAGCATTATGTATGCTATAGTATGCTTAAGAAGGAACTGCAAATCAGTTATGTCAAAAGTTAATAAATTCAATATATTTTGAAATTCATTTTGAATTTGACATTAGAAAAAAAAGCAAAGTGCGTATCACACTCTATTCTTCTTTTTTGACCTCTTAAAATATAAAACTGATAATTAATTAATGAGTTAAAGTAAAGATTTGTTAAAAAGCCTTGTAGAATTTTTTTTTATTTTCATAAATTTTTGTATATAATGATTATAAAATTTTTGTGATACAGTCACCATAAAAAAGTTAGTTTAATATAAAACAATATTTACAATTTTGAGATTAAATTATATTCTATAGGGCAAATCTTTACTTTTTAACTCATAAATTAATTATTAACTTTATATTTTGAAAGACTAAAAGTGCTTTTTAACAAATTTATGAATATATTGAAATGTATTAGATTTATTAACTTTTGATATAATTAATCTGTATAGTTTCGCATTAAGAATTAATAGCTCTTTAAAAATTAATAGCTTCTTAAGAATTAATAGCTTAAATTAATATTATGTATATAAATGGCGATTAAATTGTTGTTTGCATGTAACATGTTATTCTATCGTATAAATTTAAATCATAAATAATTAATTTACGATGCAGTATTTTTTTAAACTGAAAACGTTTAAAAAATATTGCATTATAATCCATGTTGGAGAAAAAATCAAGTTCTAAATGAAAAATCAAATAAGATAAGTAATACGGCCTTGTACATTATACATGAGTGTTCATTCTAGATTTGAGTAGTGCAAGGCGAAAGCATGACTTGAGTTGGAAATTGAAAACGCAATATCATTTCGTGATCGAGCCTCGAATCGAGAAGAAGCGGAAACGATTATTCTTTATTTCTAAAAAATTCTTTAAAATTCTTTAAAAGAAATTTTTTTTTTGGAGGAGAAATTCGTTTTTTCTTTCTTTATATCGCTTATCTTATTGTATTTAATTATATTATATTTATATGTATAAAGCATAATTAATTGTAATATATAATTAGTAGTGAAGCAGTGATATCTGTTAAGTGTTAAATATCTTGATAAAACATCATTGTTTGGACATTAAATACTTCGACATAATCGACAGTGAGTACAGACAGTAAGTTGGAATCTTGCATTTTTTTAGTATTTAGTTAAAAGTTGCGGTTTTGTTTTTTATTTTTTTCAAGACGCAGAGTAATTCATACAAAATTAAAATATAATTTAATAAAAAATTCATTAAACAAAGTACGCGGATATTTTATGACAAAACGTCAATTTCTTTCTTTATTTTATGACAAAACGTCAATGTTTCTTTTGAATCTTTAAATCTTATTTATAATATTATGGCAAGTAATTATTCGAAAGCATTAACACTACAGTATTAATATTGAAAATTTTGATTCACAATTCTCCGAAATTCGACTATATATTTAAATATTAATGATGAAACTCTTACATTGTTTCACAAATGTACACACACACACACACACACACACACACACACACACATATGATCAAAGTTTAGAAATACAATATTAATTCAATATTTTGTAAACGCTCTTTATATCTTCGAATTTTTATTTAAATGAAAATAATTATACATTTTAAGCAGTAAATTTTTAAAAATCTCAATAAAAAATATGATAGAAAAATGAAATATAGAAAATTTATTGCGGTTATATGTATCTTTCGCTTAATGAGAATAAATTTCACTTTTGAATGAGTTATGTGGAAATAATCGAGAAATATTATTTTGCCGACGAAATATTCTCACCGATATTGATTATTGTTCGGGGCGTCACAAACTCTGAATTTAACTAATAATATTGCGTTGTTGAGTCGTCATTAATCTTGGTAATCTCTCATACTCTTGTTTCATATGAAAATCTAATATTCCTCGACAGTATCACGTGTATCGCTTGCCTATCGACTCCGTGTTTTTTGCGTTTATTTTTCGACTTTCTAACTAGCCTCGTCGGTATCTATTCTTGTTATTGTATTTTGCCTGGTACGTGTCTTTAAAAGTCAAATAGATTTGAAACGCTTTGATCATCATGGATATAGCAAAAATTCAGAACAGGAGTTTTTTCGTTGCGTCTCAAACGCATCAACATCGTATGCGCGAATTTGAAGCTATTTACCTCGAATTATATCAATCTGTGTATCATTTTTCAATATTAATTATAGATAAGATTATGATTAATTTTTTTCACATCTTTTTTTTCCTTCCGCCCATTCACTGATAAGTATTGAGTTGTATCTCTGCGCTTATGTCATAAGTAATTAAAATGTCTTTACAAAATTTTTTCAAGTAGAGATTTATTAGTAGAGATAATAATGATATAAACATCGTGTCAATAAAATATTTATCAATATGTGTGTGTGTAAAATTCTAATGTAATTCTACATTAAAAAGTATTTATAGTATGTGCATTTACATAGATGGTAACTTGTTCTGTTTAATATGCTTATAGGCTACGAGGATGGATTTAATCTCTTTGATACTATGCGCCTTGTTTATTGTTTTAATAATCCCCTCAATTATATCGACAATATATCATCAATACATTCTTCGACAAAATTTGAAAAATATTCCTCAAGTCGGAAGATTTCCTTTTGGCGTAGCATTTGAATTAGTGAAGCTGACGGATTATGGTAAAGAACTTTATGAATAAAACATTGTCATTATATGCTTTTACCAGGATTGGAAAGTAAAACGTGTTACTCGTAACGTCGTTACTGCATAGTTATATTTTTTTGGTAATTGCAACGGAAAAAAATGCATTTTTTGATAACGAATAACAAATTTAACTGTTACCTTTATTGTTACTTTTTAGAATTTACTAGGCATAATTTTCACACAAAGAAACATATTGATAAAAGTGTTGGAATGTAGCATTATATGAAAACTACTGTAAATTTTTTTTAGTATTTCATTTTTTTCTATTGTGTAAGGCGAGTAGCGCGTATAAAATAATATTAAAAATTTTTTAGTGTTTAATTTGATCTTGTATTAAAAAAAAAATTATATGTAAAATTTGTATTATATATAAAAAGAATATAGAAAATTACTTAACTATTTGTTACTATTTGAGTAACGGTAATGAGTTTTTAGAAAAAGAATAGTAATGGTAACGAGTTATTTTTAAAAAGTAACATTCCCAACTCTGATTTTTACAAATATTATTTTTAGCAAAGAACTTAAAACAAGTCAAAACAATTTTGTTTATTTTAAATTAGTATGATAATTAGTAAATACTGAATATCTGATTATGTGTTTATCCACAGAACGTATATTATGGTTTGCGCAACGTATGACTGATTTTAAAGATGGAATTTATATATATTGGCTTGGCATAAAACCGCTTATTAGTATTTTTAAACCTGAAATTTTGGAGGTAAGAAATTGATCCGCCTTTCGAGACAATCAAATACTTTTCAAATTAATTTAGCAATCTATCAGTCAATTATATTCATGTTTAGAATATTAAATAGAATGTTTCTTTTCTTAATGATGCACTAGGAAAAATATAATTAATCATACATGAAAAAGTAAGTCGTAATTATAAAATAAAATTATTAATTAATTAAAATTTAATTAAAAATAAATTATAAAAATAAATAAATAGAATAAAAATAAATTATTACACTCCCAGTTATATTCTTTTTAAACACATTTTTACAGATTATTTTTCCCAGCACTGTAAATATCAAAAAAGGATTTCCCTATGAAATGTTGGAGCCTTGGTTAGGTAACGGCCTTCTAACTTCTACAGGTAAACGCATAAACTCTTTTACTATTCTATTTTTAATATCTCATTAAAGATGAAAAATAAATTGCAGCTTACATTAAATTATACGTCTTTGTTATATGGTTATTGGCAAAAGAATTTTGAACAAAGAGAAAACGAGAAAACTAAAGAGTAAAGTTTTATTCTAATACAAATATGCATATATATATATATATATATATATATATATATATATAACAGAAATGATATTTTTATTTATTATGTATGTTAATGTTAAATATTTACTTATGGAAATATTGTATATTTGTAATAATTACATTTTACTTATATAAATACAATTTTACATTAATATTAATTATTTAAATATTGACACGCTTTAAAACATTATTCAGTTTTATGTAGAATTTTTTTTATTTACAAGATCTGTTTGGAAGTCAACTCGTACCTAGTCAACTCGTAATCTTCAGTAGGCTTGCAAAATAAAACAAGAAACAACATAAAAGTTATTTACATATATACACTAATTTTTGACATAATCATCATTCGAATTGAGACACTTGTGACAGAAAATTTTGTATGTCCTCAACAAAGTACAGTGCTGCTAAATTGGAAATTTCAACCAACTTCTAACAAAACAAGAAACATAGTCACACTTTCGCACTGCATGTAAATGGATAAAAGTCACTCAAGATCCAGGCTGCAGGATAGCCGCAAATTGAAATTTTTGAATATGAAATTGTAGTTTGATCATCCATTCTACAGTGTGGAATGTGCATGCACCAAGGATATTTATCTATTCGCACGCATGAAAGTGTGACGTGAATGTAAGAATGCAGTGATTCAAGGACAATAAGAAACTGTTGAACAAAGTTACAAGTAAGGTAAGATTCCAATTTAGCGATCCAATTTAACATCATAATTTGGTGAGTACACAAAACCTTGTGCTATACTATAACAAAAGTCTCAATTCGTATGGCAATTATGTCGAAAAATAGTGTATATATATATATGCCAATAACTTTTTTTTTCGTGTATAATATTAATAAAATATATTTTCTGTTTCTTATTTTATTTTGCAAACCTGCCAGAGGTTGATTTCTAAATAGCCCTCGTACATTGCAAATATTCAATGACAACGTGTAAGAAGAACTAAAATGTAATAAGAAACTGTATAATATGTTTTTTTAATATATTTTTATTTACATTAATTATTTATGCACTCTTATAGTCTTTATCTCTTTTAAGGTATTTTTAATATGTAAATGTATCGCTGATTGATATTGCTTCAGGAAAACAGTGGAACCATGATAGAAAATTAATTGGGCCAACATTCCATTTCAGTATATTGGATCAATTTGCTGTAATTATGTCCGAAAAAACAGAGATCTTGACAAAATGTCTCGAGAAGGAAATAGCAAAAAACCCAGGAAAAGCTATTGATATTTATCCGTTTGCTAACAATGTTGCTCTCGACATTATATGTGGTACTAAATAAATAAATTTTTTCTTTTTATGTAATCACAAATTACAATAATAGTATAATTTTAATGAGTTTGATTTCCGATGTTGCTTATGTAAATTGATGCAAAAAAATTGAATTTCACTTCACATTTAATTTAATTGCAAATAAATAATGTCTTATTCTCATAGGTTTTTAATATAAATAAAATTTTATATTGATATTAATTTTTGTATGTAACAAAATTAATTATTTGAGACTCATAAGTATTAATTTTATTTTTTTTATGTAATTTATAAGCAATATAACATACTTTTATAAGAGAGTTATGACGATACTAATTCATTATTTTGCACAGAAACGGCAATGGGTGTGGATGTACATGCTCAAGAAAGTGACACCAAGTACACCATATCAATACATAGGTACAAAAAACTTATGAATTGTTTTATTGCTAATAAAATATTAAATAGCATTAATAATTTATAATTAAAAGATTTTTTTGGAATTAATATAGCAAATTTTATATGATCGAAATAAACTAATAAAGACTCTTATGAATATATCATATATCAATTAATCGTTTCGTATTTTTAGAACATCTAAATTAATATTTAATCGATTTCTTCAACCGTGGTATTGGATAGATTGGTTCTACAACATGATGCCTCCAGGAAAGGAACATAATTCACTGCTTAATACAATACATACGTTTACGAAAGAGGTATACGGAAAAAACCTTAATATATGATACATTATGTATTTAGATATAGATTATTAAATTAATTATTTACGCTACTTTTTAATAAATTTGCAAAGAATAAATGATAATTTTCAGGTGATACATAAGAAAAAGATCGCACGACAATCAGGAAATGATTCTCCCTCGAAAAACGAGGATGACGAGCTTGATATAGGTGTGATTAATAAATTATTAAATTATCGTTTTACATATGCTTTGATGGCTTGTAAATATTAAAAAAATTTTTTTATGAACTTTATTTTGTTAGGTAAGCGAAAGAGGAAAGCTTTTTTGGATCTGTTACTAGATCAGAATGAGAAGGCCGAAACTCCACTAACCGATGATGAATTAAGGGCACAAGTCGACACATTTATGTTCGAAGTAAGAGAAAAGTCTCTAAAATAATACTTAACATAATACTTCTTCTTATTAGGCTTGGTAATATTATTATAACTAAGTGTTATAAAATAGTAAGAATCTAATGATATAGGGTCATGACACAACTGCAGTTGCAATAACCTGGACACTCTTTCTTTTGGGCAATAATCTCGAGCATCAAGAAAAACTTCATGAAGAACTCGAGGAAGTTTTCAAAGATTCGAAGACACCAGCCAGCGTAAAAGAATTGTCGCAATTAAAATATCTCGATAGGGTCATAAAAGAAACGCTCAGACTATTCCCAAGTGTACCCATAATCACAAGAAAATTAGAAGAAGATGTAAAAATAGGTATGACAGAACTTTAATATTAAAATTTAAAAAAGATTAAGGTATTCATATGTATTACGTGTAAATTACGTGTAACTTACATGTTTTACATGTAAATTTAAAAAATACGCAATGAAACGATAATCTTTTTACTTAAATGATGAAAAGAATGTGTTCAAAAAGATATCTTTTTTATTTATTAAAGACTAAATAAAAACATTTTAGCAAAAGATCAATACTTTAAAATCCTTTTTAGATAATCTCTAATTTATGGCAAAATCTAAGATAAAATTTTATTTATTATTTTATTTATTATTTTATTATATTCCATGTGAGTGTAAAGTTTTCAAATGTTTTTATTACAAAAAAAATGTTTTGTTATAATTTTTCATATAAAAATTGTCTAATGTATATTTAAAATTATATTGTAAGTTTGCAAGATTCTTAGATTACAAGAGAGAAACATTCATAAATTTTAAAATAGAACATTTATATGAAAAAATTTTATGAATATAAAATTTTATGTTTGTGTGTGTGAATGACAGAATACAATCTATAACATGTCTGTTTTTAGATAATTATACACTCCCGAAAGATACTACAGTCCTATTGGAAATCGCATTAACGCATAAAAATCCGCAAGTTTGGACAGATCCAAATAAGTTCGATCCAGATCGCTTTCTTCCGGAAAATTCAAAACATAGGCATCCATATGCCTACGTTCCATTCAGCGCTGGACCAAGAAACTGTATCGGCCAGAGATTTGCTTTGCTCGAAGAGAAAACGATATTAACAGCTATTTTGAGAAAATGGAGAGTAAAAAGTGCAAAAACAACAGAAACAATTCAATATGGGCTAAGTCTCATTTACCGACCATGCGAAGAGATATTGATCCATTTCATTCCAAAAAAATAATCAATTTTCATACTGTGTACTCTATATACTTTTATGTATACCTTGAAATATATGGTGATAGTTTTGATGGATGCCGTCACAAAGAACGACATGACATAACGGATTATAAATACCGAAATCGTGATTTGACATATAATAATAAAATTTTATCTATACTTACATTAAAGACAAGCATTTTATGTGATGTGTTATTTTTTGCGAGATAATTATTTTAAAATAATGACAAACACGAAAATTGTAGAGCCATTTGAATTTTTGCAATCCATCGTGGAGCATTTCGACAATAATGGCAGAATATAAAATCAAAGAGTTAAATATCTCAATAATTTGAAACCCGTTTTAAGACAACATACTATTATGCCTTAAAAATTAAGATTGTTCAATAAGAATTGATCAATCAGAAAATCTTTATTTTTTTATAGTAATTAATTAAATCTCAGTATTGAATTTATGTCTGATTCATCTATATTCTCAACACTAAATTGATATTGAAGTGGATATTAAATATTGCTATATATAAAGCATGTAAATGCAAAATTACAATATAAACATTTTGACAAAGTTGCAAAAATCTTCTGTTAAATAAGAATATGTCATTATTAAATTTTAATTTTTTTAAATATTTATATATATATATATATATATATATATATATATATATATATAAACATGATTCAAGATTTTACTTGAAATGACTCGGAATTTTTCGTCGTAATAAACAACTTTGTTGACTTCGCGACTTAATTTATGCAGCGTTTGATATTTTAATTCTATCTTTATTGTAAATGCAAATTTTGCTAATGTATGCATATTTTTTTTATGAACAAATTAAAAAACGTTTCGACTTATATGACTTACTTGAAATGATTATTTAAACGACATCCTGTATGATTTATTACAAACGTGGTGCGTGTAAAAAGAATATAACTTTAGGAAAAAAGAGATGGACTTTGAAAAGCAAATTGAAACTGAAGCATCAACAGATACCAAAAAAAAAGATTTACATTTACGATAGAATCTTTAGCGCACTATATGATGTCAGTCTGCATTGCATCACTTCGTCGATCATTCGTCGTAATAGGTAGAACAAATTTTTATTTTATCTATATTATTTTTTAACTCATAAATTATTAATTTTATATTTTAAAAGGCTGTGCTTTTTGGCAAATTTATGAATATCTCAAAAATGTATTATATTTATTAATATCTACAATATACTTAAAAAATTAAATTCATTGATTAAACGTGGCAAAGATGGATTGCTTATTAGTAATAGCACGAAAGTTGTTTATAGAATAAATTGCAAGAACTGTAGCGCTTCGTATATTGGCCAAACAAAAAGACAGGCATCCGGGTCAAGGAACATTTTAATAATATAAAAATGCAAGCAAGTAATCTTTCCGTAATCAGCAAACACAAATTAGAATTTGATCATGACTTCGATTGGTCAGCGCCTGATATTCTGCATACTGAAAAACATGTAAGAAAGAGAGAAATAGCTGAAATGTTTTTTATTAAAAAATTTGACAACACTATTAACCCATTTGCATCACACAGAAAAATGAAAAATTCGTTCTTATCACCAAAAATTTTTTTGATTGCATTTAAATGAAAATGTTTTTAAATGTTAAAAACAAAAGCAATATTACATAAATAAAGAATTTTTACTTCATTATAGATTCATAATTTAAGAGGAATAAAATCTAATTATTTTGCACAACATGATAATGTTTGAAATGGTCAAGGCATAATGCCACATGGCAGTTATCACATTGATAAAATGTATCTTTTCTTTTTTTTCTAATAAACAAACTACACAGCGTTTGCGAGCTTTCTTTGATGAATTCGTTTCAATAAGGATTGGAAAATGTTGACCCCTAAATCTTCCTGGTAATGATAAACATGGTGAAATTGTTCTTTTTTTTGTTGTTTTTTTTTTTTTTATTTTTCTAAGTTATTTTACCCTGAAACTATTCGCGATCACCTCTTTTCATTGACTGAGAGCCAAATACGCATGGGTATAATATACGCTCTGTTGATAAATGCGCACGTGCAATGAGCGCATATATGCGCGCTCTGGTGATAGTGGCCAGGCAAAATGCGCGCATATATGCACTTATGATGCAAATGGGTTAACTCTCAAAAAGACACAGAGAACTTAAACAACATATACGATAGAGGTCGTTCTCAGTATTCCAAACATAGTGGTTGACACAATGTCAGTTTCATTCCGATTTTTCTCTTTCTACTTTTTAACTATAACGCAGGTACATAATTCCGTTTATTTCATTTGTAACGTGACTATCATTATTTATAATATTGTTATTTTACTTCACTTGATAAGGAAACCATGACAAAACCATATGGTCGAAACGTCGTGATAGAACAATCAAATAATAAATTGCCAGTTTGGTCGTATAAACACTCGTCTATGTATTTATTAACTTATAATATAGATTTTTGTGCAATTTCTTTTTAAGAATTATATATTTTACACATACTATGTATATGCAGGTAGTAATTAGAATATTGTTTGCATTTAATATATTAATATACTACATAAAGCCGAGCTATTTCTGAAAACGTTCATGTCGCGTTTTAAATCAAATTTTGTAAATAGGTTAAATAAATATTTTGCTTATTTATTATTTAATTAAATAAATATATTTATATTGCTATCTATATTCTGTTAATTGTTTGGTATAAATTTCTTTTTAAAGGAATTTATTTGCAAATTGATTTAAATCAGTAGGACACTTTCTTATTTAAATCGGTAGAAAATTGTTTTTTTATTTAAATCAGTAGAAGGACGTTTTTTGAAATTCTACTCGAAACCTGATTTTTGTTTTGTATCATTATAAAAGGAGAATGTTAGATGCAGCAATTATTCAATCGCGTGGAAACGTGATTGTCACATTCATAAAAAGAATGTGATTAAAAAACTTGCTTGATTTTGTTGAATATTTATACACTTATTTTTAATCTTTGCAGCATTAGTTGATGAAAACATCGTCGTAATATAAATACACCTTAGAATGTTATTCCGCGATCAAATCTTGAATAGAGAAGAAGTGGATATCCTATATAATATTTTGCTTTTTAAAAATTCTTTATTGCTCTTTAAAAATTATTCTTTTTTTGAAAAAAGCATCTATTTCTCATCCTTTTTTTCTTACTTATTTTATCTTATTTTGTCTTATCTTATATTACATTTTATTATTACACTTATTTTATCTTATCTTTATCTTATTTTATCTTATATATATAATTATACATTTATAAGTATAAAGCATAATAAATTGTAAGACATAATTAGTGATGAAATAGTGATGAAATATCTGCTAAAAGTGTCACAAATATCTTGGCGAAACATCATTCTTCTTAAACATCAGGTGCTCTGATAACTAACAGTAAGTCAAAATCTTGCAATTTTTTAAATATTATGCAGTTAAAATTCTAGATTTTATTTTTTACTTTTTTCAAGACACAAAGTAATTCGTAAAGTTAAAATGTGATGTAATTAAAAACATATTAAACAAAGTAATACGGACAGGTATTTTATAATAAAACACCAATATTTCTTTTTACTAACTCGATTCTTTAAATCGCATTATATAAAATAATAGCAAGTAATTATTTAGAAGCAGAATTAACACGCTTTAAAAATCTCGCGATTTATTCTTCACAAAGCTCACCTATATAAATATATTTCACTTAAACAATGATGACGGAGTACTTATACTATTGCGTAAATTTGATCAAAAATTGGGAATTTAATATTGATTTAAATTTATAAACATATTTATATATATATATATATATATATATATATATATATTATTATATCAAATTTTATTAAAATAAGAATAATTATAAGCAGTAAATTTTTTTAAAGATTTTAATAAATATATTAGAAAAATGGAAAGTAAGAAATGTATTATGGTTTTTGTTGAATTCCTTGATTAATGAGCAAAGATTCCACTTTTGAATGAGTTACATAAAAAAATAATCGAGAAATATTGAGCCGACGAAATACTCTCACCGACATTGATTATAAAGTATTTTTATGAAATTTTTACGGTTAGTGGGATGATAATGATATTAACATCGTGTCAATGTATTATTTGTCAATATGTGTAAAATTCAATGTAATTCTACTTTAAAAATAATCTGAAGTAATTTGCATTTACATATTTAAATATAATTTAAGTTGTTTAATTTGTTTACAGGCTACGAGAATGGATTTAATCTTTTTGATACTAAGCGTCTTGTTCGTTCTTTTAATAATCTTTGCAATTATATCGACAATATATCATCAATATGTTCTTCGACGAAACCTAAAAAACATTCCTCAAGTTGGTAGATTTCCTTTTGGCGTGGCATTTGAGATATTGAAACTGGCAGATTATGGTGAAAAACTTTATGAATAAAATATTGCTATTATATACTTTTACAAAAATTATTTATATATTTTTGACAAAAAACTTAAAACATGAAATTTCATATTTATTGAAAATCAGTAATTTATTGAAAATAATAATTAATAAATATTGAATATTGAATATTTGATTATGCACTTACCACGTATTATGTAATTACCACAGAACGTGTACAATGGTTTGAGCAACATATGCTTCATTTTAAAGATGGAATTTTCGTTTTATGGATTGGCCTAAAACCAATAATTATGCTCTATAAACCTGAATTTTTTAAGGTAAGAGTGAAAAGAATCTTACTAACAATAAATGCATAAAGTGCTAAATTATTATTTATTTTTTGCAATGTAAATATATAAATTGTAATATAATATCATAAGAAAACAAAACTTCTTTTAATAGTAAAATAGAGCATATTTTTATAAACGTATTATTAAAAATTATTAAAAATTTCTTGATGTAATAAAAAAAATAATTTTGTTGGTAATCATTAATATAATTACTGCTATTGCATATATAAAAAATATGACCATAATTTCTTATTATAACAAATTATTAATTATTATAACAAAACTTCCTCTTTTGATGTAATAGACAAATTTTTGCTGAATAAATTTATTCGTAGAAATAGAAATACAAATAGCAAAAAGATTAATTTTTTAATTAAATCTTGTTTATCTATATTACAATAAATTTGCTATGGTAATGTAAAATATTATCCGCTCTTTTGTTTGCTACATAACATGCAAAAGATCATTAAACGAGTTTTCTTAGATCAACATTTCTAAGATGTCTATCGAGTATAATAAAAAGAAGATATATTTAGATTATATATATATATATATATATATATATATATATATATATATATAAACGCGTCAATTATACATATTATATTTATGTCATAAGAAAAACTGAACTGCTTCTCAAGTGAAATACTTCACGATCAAAAACTATACATTCCAAGTTTATTAAACGATCCAATTAATTATTATATTAATATTTAAAATGTAAATAAAGAATATAAAATAGGATAAAATAGGATGCTTTTTTTCTAATGTTACATAAAAAAAAATGTAACTCACAATACTTGAAAAAGTAAGTCATAAATATGGAACAAAATTTTGGCATATGAAATTCCGTTTTCAAAAAAATTAAAAATGTGTAAAAAGATATTTATGTTTAACATACATTAAAATGATAAATTATTACATCTATAATTATATATTTTTTTTAAATACATTTTTATAGATTATTTTGTCCAGCACTGTAAATATCGACAAAGACATTCCTTATAGTATGATGAAATCTTGGTTAGGCAAAGGACTTCTAACTTCTTCAGGTGAGCACATAAATTCTTTTACATTTATTTTTAATATTTTATTAAAGATAAAACGTATATTGCACCTTATACCAGATTATGCATTTTTTTATATATAGCGAAAGCATTTTGAACAAATCACAAGCAAACGAAACAATAATTTTACTTTAATTTTAAAAAATTAAAAAATATATTGTTTCATGTTCTTATTCTTGTGTGTCCAATTTCTTAAATAACTGATTTTACATTAATATTATTTATATATGTGAATTGGCGCAATTTAAAACATTATTCAGTTATTCATGGAACTTTTCTTATTTATACAAATATTCAGTGACAATATGCAAGAAATACAAAACTAAAATACAATAAAAAATTGTTTCTTCCATTTTTATTTACGTTAATTATCTATGCGCACTCATATACTTTATCTTTTTTACGATATTTTTAACATGTATATATATATCGTTGATTGATACTTTAGGAAAACAATGGAATCATGATAGAAAACTCATCGAACCAACGTTTCACTTTAATATGCTAAATAAATTTGCCGTGGTTATATCCGAAAAAGCAGAGATCTTAACAAAATGTCTCGAGAAGAAAATTGCAAGGAACCCAGGAAAAGCTATCAATATTTTTCCGTTTGCTAACAATGTTGCTCTCGATGTTATATGTGGTAATAAATAAGTAAATAAATAAATAAATAAATATATATATATATATATATATATATATATATATATATATATTTATATATGGCAATAATAAAAAATTATTTTGCAGAAACAGCAATGGATGTAAATATACATGCTCAAGAAATTGAAACCGAATATACCGCAACAATACATAGGTCCGAAAAGTTACAAATTACATTATTTTGTTAATAAAATTATTATTTAATAGCATTAATGATTCACTAAAAAGATTTTTTTGAGAATTAACAACAGAATTTGTTTGTTTAATTATATTTAATATAATAGTATAAAAATGCAATTATATCAGTTTAATATTTTAATCGTATTTTTAGAAGTTCTAAATTAATAGTGGAGCGATTTTTTCAACCGTGGCTTTGGTCAGATTGGTTGTATGATTTAATGCCTTCAGGAAGAAAATACAATTTAGGAATTAATACAATACATACATTTTCGAAAGAGGTATGTAAACGTAAAACGCTAATAATATATTATAATGTAAAAATAAGATATTGGCAGAATTTTATTAAATTAATTATTTACGTTATTTTTTATTCGATTGAATTTAACAACTGATAAATAATAAATTTTAGGTGATTCGTAAGAGAAAGATTGCACGACAATCGGAAAATGGTTCTGTCAAATCGGAAAACGAGGATGACGAATTTGATATAGGTGTGATTATTAAATTATTAATTTATCATTATTCATATGCTTGTATGAATAATTTTTTAAATTATTCTTGTAAAATTTATTTTGTTAGGTAAGCGAAAGAGGAAAGTTTTTGTCGATATGTTACTAGATCAAAATGAGAAGGACGAAACTCCATTAACCGATGATGAATTAAGGGAACAAATCGATACATTCATGTTTGCAGTGAGAGAAAAATTTTTGAAATTTAACACAAAACTTCTAATATTTCTTTTTATCATGCACGTTATAATGTTATTATAAGTGATTGTTATAAAATTGTAAATGTATATAATAATATAGGGTCACGACACAACTGCGGTTGCGATAACTTGGACGCTCTTTCTTTTGGGCAATAATCTGGAGCATCAAGAAAAAGTTCATGAAGAACTCGAGGATGTTTTCAAAGATTCAAAGACACCAGCTAGCGTAAAGGAATTGTTGCAATTAAAATATCTCGACAGGGTCATAAAAGAAACGCTCAGAATATTCCCAAGTGTACCCTTGATCTCAAGACAATTAAAGGAAAATGTAAAGATAGGTATGATAGAACTTTATTTCTATTAATATTAAGATAAAAGAAGGTATTATTTTATCTTAATATTAATAGGCAATGAAAAGGCAATTAATAGGCAATTAATTAATATTTTTATTTACAAATGATGAAAAGAATATGTTTCTGTTCAAGGATCTTTTTCTTAATTATTAAAGACTAAATAAGGATAATTCAAAAAAATAAATAGTTCAAAATTTATTTGAAACGGCTTCTAATTTGTGACAGAGTTCTAAACAAAATTCTATTTATCACTTCATACACTTTGCGCGCACGTGCATGTGTTTATGTATATAGCTATTCTTTAAATATTTTTAATATAAACAGAATTCTATTACAAATTATCTTGTGCAGATTTATCAAAACTATATTTATAAACATTATTTTATCAGTTTTACACAGTAGCTGCATTTTTTAGACTCTAAGAACATTTATATTTAAAAAGTTTATCAATATAAAATTTTATGAATGGCAGAAGTTTATAATAATTTATTTTATTTTAGGTGATTATATGCTTCCGAAAGATACCATAGTCGTATTGGGAATCTCATTAATGCATAGAAATCCGGAAGTTTGGTCAGACCCAAAAAAGTTTGATCCAGATCGCTTTCTTCCGGATAATTTGAAATATAGGAATCCATATGCTTATGTTCCATTCAGTGCTGGACCAAGAAATTGTATCGGCCAAAGATTTGCTTTACTCGAAGAAAAAGCCATATTAACAGCTATTTTGAGAAAGTGGAGAGTGAAAAGTGTAAAAACAATGGATACAGTTCAATATGGGTTTACTGTCATTTACCTACCGTGTGAAGAAATATTCATCCATTTCACGCCAAAAGAATAATCAATTTATTATTTTATCAATTTATATTTTGCCAGGGTTGGCAAAAAAACTTGTTTTTTTTATCATTTTAAACAAAAAACATTGGTTATTTTTGTTTAAAATTCTCTATACAATTTTATGTATATTTTGAAATATAGGTAGATGATGGTTTCGATGGTTGTCCGTCATACGGACAAATGTTATTAACTTTTTAATATTTTAACTTAAGTTTTAACTGTTTAATTAGTTACCTTGATATATGTATAATATCTAAATATAAAACCAGATAGGCAGATTAAACCGGATATCTTTATTTCATAATAAGTGCTACTATTTTTGACTACTCGTTTTATTAGTTGTAGATTGGTGCCATCATTGTTTTGAGTTGAGGCATACTTTCGTGTATATTTCTTTTTTAAAAGAAGTTAAAAAATTTACGGGTTGTGTATATTTTTTTTTTTAAGAAAAGTTAAAAAATTTACGGATCAGAAAAGATTGATATCGTGGTAACAATCGAAGTAAACTTTTTCTACACAAAGCATTTGCTTTGGTAAAAGCAGCATTGCATTCGGTATATATTAGAGAATATATCGTACTAGTTTTGATTGTCACTTTGTACGCCCGAATATAGCAATCGTATTTTTCTCGTGTTGGAGCAAAACGGGGTACCTACACATTTCTTGTAATGAAAAGAGGAAAAACTGTTATCCTGATTTTATTTATCTACAAAAAGCAGTTGAAAACAAAAATTTATCACTCAGAAAATAAAACTTTTAAAAAAATCTTTTTGAGATCCTTAAAATTAAAAAATTGGTAAAACTATACAAAAATTAACATACCTCCGATTTGATTGCACCTCAAGTATGTTGTAGGAGAGGTTCTTCTGACTAATTCCTCGCATGGAATTTGTATGAGACGGCATTGATTTAGGAGATGTAACAAGTTAAAGTTTTACAGTTTTAATGCTTTAAAACATACAAAAGAGCATGTGAAAACGAGTCAACAACCACTGATTTATATAGGAATTGCTCAAAACATCTATTCGATTTTAATATAAACTTTATAAACTTTCATTCGATAATGCATTGATAGTTTTGATATAGGCGTTTCTTAATCGATCATAATTTTACAAGTCTATAAATCAAAGATTATTGAGAAGGATATTTAAAATTTAAAGGACGCATCTGTGTTAAGCGAATCACGATGTTATTCTTCAGTTCGAAGAGACAGAGAGAGAGAGAGAGAGAGAGAGAGAGACAGAGAGAGAGAGAGAGAGAGAGTGCAAACATGATTCAAGGTCTTACTTGAAATGGCTCGAGATTCTGTTTCATGATAAACAAACAAAATCTAGTTGCCTTGCGACTAATTTATACAATGTTTAATATTTTTATTCTTTATTACGAATGCAAACTTCGTCATGTGCATATTTTTTTCTTATGAAAAAAAATTAAAAACATTTCAACACCTATGACTTACTTGAAATGATTATGTAAAACGATGACTTTCTGTATGGATTGTTACGTATATATGCGCATAATAGAATATCATTTAAAAAAAAAAATTAACATATGTAGAGCAAATGGAATCGACCTTCTGGGATGACGTTTTTTTTCTAGTAACCGTGACTAATGTTTTTCTTCAAAAAAGCGAGGCCGCTTTAGCTATTGAAGGAGAAAAATATATGTCGGCGATGGAATTTTTAACACTTTGGCTGGCGTCTGCTTGCATCGCGTCATCGTTGCATCTCGTTGATTATACGTCATAATTCAGGTTAAACATTTCACAAACCGTTTTATTGTTAAATAATAAGCGGAAAGATGAAAGTTGTTATCTGATAAGTCTTGAGATAATATATTAATTATACATTTTTCTTTGTGAATTAAGAGCATTGCAAAAATTTGATGGACATTTTACAATAGTTTTATAATGAGTTTTTCCATCCTTTTCTTATTAAACATATATCATGTATATGTATGTGTATATGTTGATGTTTTGTTTATGAAGTTGCCAAATTGAGCGAAAATAAAGAAATTTAATTATGAATCATTTTTTATTGTATGAATGTACGAGAAATAAATAAATTGTGCGCTTTTATTTTTTTTACATAAAATTTTTTATTTGTGTTTATTTGGCCGCAAGGAGGTCGCTGGCACATCTCTATTGGCTCATTCTAATGAGAGTGTTGTTCGTAGAGGCTTTTATCTATGGCTCGGAAAAATATTTATGTCACTTTCGTTGATAATGTTAATCTCTTGCCGCCTGTTAAATATAACATCATCGAATCATGTTGGTTTGATATAAGTACATAACAAATTGATTTTATTATTATTTATTACAAACATTTATATTCTCTTATTATAATTTGCGTACGATTTTTATTGTAATATATTATATATTTCTTTAGTTCAAATATTTAAGTATTTAAATTAAATACCAAAATATTTTAACCAAAAAGATAATAAATTAAACGCATTTAGGAAAGATTTTTTTTTCTCCGTATATGTCTTATATATTATCTAGCACATGTGTGTGCACACATCACTACTGGAACAGGTTTAGCAATTCATAATCATGATCAGAATACATAAGAAGATCACAGTAAAGTTATGTACATTATGCCTTTATGTAATAAAAATAAAGATTACAACACATTGTCCGAAATCAAGCTTATATATACATATTGTAGCATATTATATACATATTATATACATATTGTTTCTTAAGTATGCGGGTTTAAAAATTATTACTTAAATATACTATATATATGCAAATGATTATCGTATCGGTTTCTGTCTCGTATGTCAGTGATATCAAAGAACAGTTCACTTACCCTTATCTTGTGTAAAAATATTTCAAACCATTGCGAGGATAAATCATATAAGATAAATGATCCATGACATTGTTATGTACATTTCGTTGTTATATACTATAGTAGTTATATACCAGAGTATAGTATTTATACATATAGTTTTTATACATTACATATTTCTGCGTTCGAGCAACGGGAAAATGCAAAGTCAGATAATAATAATAATGTAATTTGCTTGAATAATAAAGATATATAATAATTTTAAGATAGCATAAAGATTAAGGTAGCAGTATCATTTTATGATCAGCAAAATAAACAAAAAAATTGCGTGAAGTTATATTACATTACGTGATAAAAATAGAAATTACAACTTACATATTGACTGAAATCAAGCTTATGTGCATATTGTAGCATTTCTTAAGTATGTGGGCTAAAAATTATTATTTAAATATACTATGTATATGTAGGATATTGAACTTGGTGCGTATATATTATATGTATAACGTCGTGGTACGCGATTTCGAGAGATACAAACATGACGAGCGAGTGACCCGAGGGAGTCGCGAATTAGAAACGAGAGAGTGTAGATGTGTCATCAGAGATCTCTTAATCCGTCGTTTTTTTGTGTTAATCACTTTTTGTATCAGATATTTAACATTAAACGAGTTAAACAAAATTAAGCAAAACCACGAGGTAATATATAAAAGAACGATGACCGGCCCGGTCATCATTCTTTTATAATAACATCTTTATAATAAATATTAAAAGACTACATATATGCAATTGATTATGATTCATATCGGTTTCTATTTCGTATTTCATTGTTATGCAATTGATTATGATTTGTATCGGTTTCTGTCTCATATCGTGTTATCAAAGAACACACAGTTTACTCAATACAGCATTTTTTTTTAATCGTGCAAAAATATTTTAAACAATTGAAGAAAGATCATATCAAAAATAAATGATTCGGTTTTGTTGCATTACATTATGTAATTACATTAGGCATACATTATCTATTTATATATGGGTCGAGAATAATAAAAATTAAGATAGTAGTATCATTTTGTGATCGATTCACAGATCAAGAAGATGTGATTATTTAATATTCTGCTCTTTTTTTAAAAAAAGTGTTTAAAACATTTTTTTTCAAAGTATCTATTTTCTTCTTATCTTTTTTTTTCTATTATTTTTCTGCATTTAATTATACTACATTTATATATAAAGCATGATAAATTGATATTGTATAATTAGTGAAACGCAGCAATATCGTTTCAGTATCATTTAATTAAAACTCATGGTTTCGCTTTTTATTTTTTTCAAGACGCAAATTAATTCACGCGAATTTAATATGTGATTTAATAAAATACTCATGAAACAAAGTGCTGGCAAATACTTTATGATAAAACACCAATATTTCTTTTTACTGTCTCGATTCTTTAAATCGTATTATTTAAAATTAAGATAAATAATTATTTAAAAACAGAATTAACACTGTATATATTGAACATTTTACGAATCATAACTTTTTGCAATTCGATTATATATACATATGTCAATTAATGATGATGAAGCGCTTATATTGTTGCACAAATATATGTTTGATCAAAAATTTTAATTGCAATATTGATTTAATATGTAATTTGTAAACGCTCATGTCACATCTTTAAATTATTGTGAAAAAAAGAATATACGTTTTAAACTGCAAAACTTTTTAAAGATGTCAATGAATTATGATAGAAAATAAAATATAAATAATTTATTGAGATTTTTGTTAATTTTTTGATTAATGAGCACAGATTCTACTTTGAACGATTTACATAGAAATAATCGAGAAATATTTCACTGAAATATTCTCACCAACATTGATTTTAGATTCGATTTTTATCGATGATATATATATATATATATATATATATATATATATATATATATATATACATAATGTGTATACAAATATATATACACATTATATCTAATCTTCTTCAATATCTTTATCTTTATAAAAGTTTTTCAGTTATTAGAGATAATAATATTATAAACTCTGTGTCAATGAAATATTTAGCAATGTGTAAAATTTCAATGTAATTCTACATTAAAAAATATTTATATTAATTTATGCATTTACATATATGATAATTTGAACTGTTTAATATATTTACAGGCTATAAGAATGGACTTAATTTCTTTGATATTGTGCGCCTTGTTTGTTGTTTTAATAATCCCCGCAATTATATCGACAATATATTATCAGTATGTTTTTCGACGAAACTTAAAAAATATTCCTCAAATCGGTAGATTTCCTTTTGGCGTGGCATTTGAATTAATGAATCTGACGGATTATGGTGAAGAACTTTATGAATATTGCTATTATATGCTTTTACAAATATTATTTATATATTTTTAATAAAGAATTTAAAACATGTAATACATAAGAGGAAGAGGCCAATTGGAGCACGCTTTAGTCGCAGCTTTTTTTATCGAATTTTGCAATTATATTATTTTACTTCTTTTATTAATTTTGTTACCCTTTTATAATTTTAATTTTCTCAGCATCTTATGTCGGACACATGTCTTTAGCTATATATGACATTTAGATATTTACTAGCGTATTTTTCATATAGATGAGATCTTTGTTGATTCCTCCACTATTTTTCTAAAAGCAAAACCAAGTGGCTGTGATAAGCCCTGCCAATACGAAATCTGACAAACATATTATCATTTACAAATTATTAGATAATAAGCGTAATGTAATTTTAACATTATTATAAATCTACCATTGTGCTCCGTATTTATTACTCCGCTTTATATTTTTTTATACGTTTAATTTTAATTATTTCCATTGATCAGGATCCGAAATGGGTCAAAACATTTGGTTTTAATTATTTTATATAATTTATTTATTAATTAAAATTATTTTTTAAGAAAGCATACATTTATTGCACACTAAATACCGCGTCTGGGCTTCAATTGGCCTTTCTTTCTTGTATTTATTAACATTTATCGTTTGAGTCTTGTATAAACTTTTATTTTATTATTTTAAAATAAGGAATTTGTTATTTATTTTAATTCAATATAATAATTAATAAATACTGAATATATATGATTATGTGTTATTTACAGATCGGATACAATGGTTAAAGCAACGTATGTTTCAATTTAAAAACGGAATTTTCATATTTTGGATTGGCATAAAACCGTTCATTAATATCTATAAACCTGAATTTTTAGAGGTAAGATTGAAAAAAATCTTGCTAATGGCATAAAATCTTATAGTAAAATATCGATTGTTATTTTTTTTGTGATGTAAATGTATAAATAGTAATTTAATATTATAAGAAAACGAAATTTGTTTCAATAGTAAAGCATACTTTTATAAATACATTATTAAAAAGTTTCTTGATGTAATAGAGAAAAAGAATTTTGTTAGTGATCAGTAATACAATTTTTACTACTATATATATGAAAAATATGACCATATTTTACTATAATAAATTATTTAATATTGCAACAAAATATTTATAATAATAATAAGTGTAATATAATAATAAGTATATATATATATATATATATATATATATATAATAAGTATATATATATATATATATATATATATATATATATATATATATATATATATATATATATATATATATATATATATATATATTTGCGACTACTACATTATATTTGCGTCGAAAAAAAACTCCATCTTTCAAGTGAGATAGTTCATGGTTAAACTATACATTTTAAGTTAATTTAGCGATCTGGTCAATTATCGGTTTCATATTTAGAATATAAATAAAAATAATAAAATACCATATCTTTTCTTAATGCTACATCAGAAAAAATGTATGTAATTAACGAAAAGATAAATCGTAAATATGGAATAAAATTTTGAGCTATAAAACCTTGTTATTAAAAAAATTAAAAATGTGTAAAAAGGTATTTTGTTTTAACATAAATGTGATAAATTATTACATGCATGATTATATTTTTTTAAAATACATTTTTATAGATCATTTTATCCAGCACCGAAAATATTGACAAAGGTTTTCCTTATGATATGATGAAATCTTGGTTAGGCAAAGGGCTTCTAACTTCTACAGGTAACTATAAATTCTTTTACATCTATTTTTAATATTTCATTAAAAAGTATATTACACCTTACACTAGATTATGCATTTTTGATACATCGTTATTCGTGAAAGCATTTTGAACAAATCACAAGGAAACAAAATTTCACTCTAAATACGCAAACTTGTATATATGTGTACCATGATAAAAAATAAAAAAATATATTGGTTCTTATCCTTGTGTGACCAATTAAGTAACTAATTTTACATTAATATTAATTATATATATGTGAATGGCGCACTTTAAAATATTATTCAGTTATTCATGGAACTTTTCTTATTTATACAAATATTCAGTGACAATATGTAAGAAATACAAAACTAAAATACAATAAAAAAATTATATAAAAAATTGGTTTTTTTTTTCATTTTTATTTATATTAATTATTTATGCGCATTCATATTTTTTATCTCTTTTACAATATTTTTAACATATAAATGTATCGCTGATTGATCTTACTTTAGGAAAACAATGGAACCACGATAGAAAACTCATTGGGCCAACGTTCCATTTTGCTATATTGGACCGATTTGCGGTGATTATATCTGAAAAAGCACAGATCTTGACAAAATGTCTCGAAAAAGAAATAGCAATGAACCCAGGAAAACCTATCAATATTTTTCCGTTTGCTAACAATGTTGCGCTTGACGTTATATGTGGTAATAAATAATAAAATAAATAAATAAATAAACATATACATATACATCTATATATATATATATATATATATATATATATATACCGGGTGTAACTGAACGTTCTAACCAGACTTTGAGATCTTATAGGAAATTTAATTCTGAACAAAAAATTTCCTATAAACATGAGTCAAAAATGTTTTCTTAAGAAGTTGTCGCTCAAAAATCGTGATTATATCACATAATCATTACAATATCAGTATAATTTCGATGATTTCGATTTCCGACATTGTATATATAAATCAAACGCAAAAACCAAACCTTACATCACATTTTATATAATTGTGAGAATAAATATGACTTATTCTCATAGATATTTAAATATAAGCAAAATTTTATGTCGGTATTAATTTCGATGTATAACAAAATTAATTATTCGAGTCAATATTATTTTCGGGAGATAGGTATCAATTTTATTCTTTAATAAAATTTGTAAGTAATATAGCATACTTTGACAAAGGAGTTATGGTGATAATAAATAATTATTTTGCAGAAACGGCAATGGGTGTGGATATACATGCTCAAGAAATTGAAACTGAGTATACCACAACAATACATAGGTTCGAGAAGTCACGAGTGACATTATTTTGTTAATAATAAAATTGTTAATAACATTAATGATTTATGAAGAAGATCTTGTTCAGATCTTAAACAGAATATTTGTTTGATTAATTTATATTTAATATATTTAATATCTTATTAATATTAATATACTGTAATATAATATAATATTATATATCAGTTTACCGTTTTAATCGTACTTTTAGAGGTTCTAAATTAATAGCTGACCGAATTTTTCAACCGTGGCTTTGGTCAGATTGGTTGTATAATTTAGTGCCTTCAGGAATAAAATACAATTCAGGACTTAATATAATACATAAATTTACGAAAGAGGTAAAAAAGACGCTAATAGTATATTGTAATATATTAAAATATTGGCAGAATTCTAACAAATTAATTATGCACACTATTTTTTATTTGATTGGATTTAAAAAGTTTAACAATAAATGATAAATTTTAGGTGATTCGTAAGAGAAAGATTGCACGACAATCGGAAAATGGTTTTGTCAAGTCGGAAAACGAGGATGACAAATTTGATATAGGTGTTATTATTAAATTATTAATTTATCATTATACATATGCTTTGATGGCTTGTATGAATAATTTTTTTAATTATTCTTATAAAATTTATTTTGTTAGATAAGCGAAAGAGAAAAGCTTTTCTGGACCTGTTACTAGATCAGAATGAGAAGACCGAAACTCCATTAAACGATGATGAATTAAGGGCACAAGTCGACACATTCATGTTCGAGGTGAGAGAAAAATTTTTTAAATTTAACAAAATTTTTTTTTATCAGGCTTGGTAATGTTATTATAACTGAGTGTTTTAAAATTGTAAATTGTTAATAAGGGTCACGACACAACTGCGGTTGCGATAACTTGGACGCTCTTTCTTTTGGGCAATAATCTCGAGCATCAAGAAAAAGTTCATGAAGAACTTGAGGAAGTTTTCAAAGATTCAAAGACACCAGCTAACTTAAATGAATTGTCACAATTAAAATATCTCGATAGGATCATAAAAGAAACGCTTAGATTATTCCCTAGTGTACCTGTAATAACAAGAAGATTAAAGAAAGATGTAAAAATAGGTATGACAGAACTTTATTTCTATTAATATTAAGATAAAAAAATTTTAAGATATTTACATTAATCTGTAGATTTATAAAATTTGCTATAAAACGATTAAATATTTTTATTTAACTAATAAAGAAAATATGCTTCAGAGAGATATCTCTTTTTCTTATCTATTAAAAGCTTAATAAAAATGTTTCAAATGACCAATAGTTTAAAATATATTTTAGACAGTCTCAGAATTTTAGACAAAATTTTATTTATTATTATTATGTATAGATGTATGTATGTGTGTCCATTCTTCGAATATTATTGTTATAAATTAAATTCTATCACAAATTATTTAAAGTAAATAATATTATATTGTCAGTTCTACACAAAAATTTAATTTTAAGCAATAAAAATATTTTATCGATATAAAATTTTATGCGGATGTGTGACAGAATACATTCTATACAATCTGTTTTATTTTAGATGATTTTACTCTTCCAAAAGGAGCTACAGTCGTATTGCATATCGCATTAACGCACATAAATCCGGAAGTTTGGACAGATCCAAATAAATTCGATCCAGATCGTTTTCTTCCGGATAATTCGAAACATAGAAATCCATATGCTTACGTTCCATTTAGCGCTGGACCAAGAAACTGTATCGGCCAGAGATTTGCTTTACTCGAAGAAAAAACAGTATTAACAGCTATTTTAAGAAAATGGAGAGTGAAAAGTTTAAAAACAACTATTCAATACGGCAATACTCTCATTTATCGACCGTGCGAAGAAATATTCATCCATTTCACATCAAAAAAATAATCAATCTATGATACTACTATGTACTCTTTTATGTATATCTTGAAATATAATTTGAATGTTAGTCATACGGAGGATGATATGATAACGGATCGTAAGTACTAAAATTATGATACTGGCATATAATAATAAAATTTTATATATGCATATTTACGTTGAGTATATTTACGACGAATACTTTATGTGGTATTTGTTGTAATTCTTTTGCAGTAATAAATTAAATGCGAAAATTAGAGCTATTTGAATTTTACGATCCGTTGCAGTGCATTTTGACAATAATCACAAAATACCAAATTGAAGAGTTAATAAGTATCTCGATGATTTTAAACTCGTTTTAAATAATATAAGACTATATATTAAAAACTGAGATTGCATAAGATTTGATCAGTCAGAAAATTTTTATTTTTTTTTTTGTACAAATTAATTAAATCTTAATTTCGGTCTTTCATTTATTGATTTATCTATATTGTCCAATATAAACTGATAGTAAAAAGAATATTAAAGATTGCTGTATATGAAGGATATATTAAAGATTACTATATATAAAGTATAAATATAAATACAGTGGTGTAATGGTTTTAATAAAGTTGCAAAATAATGAAGTCATTCTGCTAAATAACGTAACAATATTATTAAATTTTAATTTTTTAATATATATATATTAAAATATGCATTGAGATATGTGATACGTAAAATTAAGAAAACATTTTTATCTTGCGAGTTGTAAATCGCCTAATTCCTCTCTCTTTATAATTAAAGTATGGATTAAATTACAATATAGATAAAAAACTGAGATTGCATTTAATTAGAACGAAAAGAGTAAGATAAATTTTTTTGTCCTAGTTGGTCTCATGCAATCTTAGTCTTCAATGCAACAGTTTGATATTGGCTTAATGCAAATTTAAAATTATCCAGTGTCACTCTTCGATTTTGTATTCCACGGTTATAGTCACGGGGAACGAGCCGCGGTGGATCGTGGATCGCAGAGTTTTGAAATCGTTCTGTGCGTCCGTCACTGTCGCAGTATGAATTTTACGCGAAAAATTATAAAGCAAGTGTTGCGTAAAGTATTTGTCTTCAACGTAAGTATATATCATTGCTATACATTAATATCGCGATTTCGGTATTTACGATCCGTATCATCGTGTTGTTTTCTGTATCGGGAATCATTCGACACAATCATCCGTTTTCATATATAATATGCTTCAAAGATTATATTTTTTCATCGAGGTGGAGTGAAAATGCCGATTATTAAGTATTATATATAAAAATTTATTGTTATTCTGAAACTTAATAATTTATATTTGGTGTATTAAATTTGTGCTTTATTAAATTTAAATCGATGTAATATCATATTATTGTATTATAATGTATTGATAATCAGTCGTACCATCTTCAATCGCTTGCGTGTAGCGCATGTCTCTTGAATATTTCGTCATCATCAGGGTTAGAAACATAATAGTGAAAATATTCATCATAGACGCGTGATAACCTAAATTTTAGGTTGTCCGGTAGAAAATAAACAAGAAATACGCATAATAGTGTACAATGTTTCGATCATATCATTTCGCTAATATGGCTTCGCGTGTTATTGCCATTAGAAAGAACAATCCACGATTTGTAAGTTTTCATAAGCTGAAAGAAACAGTCAAACATTTGTTGGGCACGAATTCCAGTAGGTTACCGTATGAACACGTTTGTCAAGTTGGCGATCCTGTTTTACGTGGCCACGCCATGAAGATAGCACCAGAAGTCATAAAATTGGCGGACTTTCAAAAGGTATTATTGTAATGTCGGTTTATAAGAGTAAGTAGATATTTTCTTAGTTTTCAAATATAGAATAAAATATTTTTGTAAGGCAATGATGTAAGGAAATTTATTTTGTTATAATAAATTAAAAATCTCATGATTCAATGTAAAATATACAAATAAAAATGCTATTGCATTGCTGTTGATCATTTAGGTAATCACACATTTGATAAACATTATGAGGAGTTATGAAGCATGTGGTATGTCCGGACCTCAAATTGGACTTCCATGGCAAATATTTGCTATAGAATACACTGAGGAACATATGAAAGCGATTCATGAAGTTATCAAGAAAGTCCATGAAGTGGAAATCATTCCAATGACACTTTTTATCAACCCTGAATTAAAAGTTATAGATCATACGCCTATCATTCTTCATGAAGGATGTGAGAGCATTCGTGGATATTCTGCTGCTGTACCCAGAGCTTACGAAGTAGAAATTACAGCTCTGAATGCTTCTGCTGAGCAATTTACATGGAAAGGACGTGGATGGTCTGCTAGAATAGCACAACATGAATATGATCACTTACAAGTAAGATTTAAAGAAGAGAAAAACCTTCATGTATATAATGCTATGTTATTATCTAGAATATTACAAAAAAAATATGTAGAATAAAAATGTACAAAGTAATTTTTTTTTTTTATTTTTTAGGGAAAATTGTACATAGATAAAATGGATATAAACACATTTCATTGCACGGCTTGGGAAAAAATTAACAAAAGCGGCGGCAAAATGCACTTGAGTTATTTGCCGAAAAAATAAAATGTGTATTATTATTTATTTTGACTGAAATAGATGTAGTATTTACATAAACATTAAATTGTGTTTATTTTTTCACAATGTGATGCATATGTATGAAACATGTGAAACTGACATAAATTTAAATTATATAATTTAATTGTTATCTAATTAGTATTATTCTGCAGATTAATCTCTCCTAGCTGTTATTTTTATTTCATATATATGTTCTCATTTGTAGATAAAATAGACGTGAAAGAAAATATAATATCTATATTTTATTTATAAAATATAGAAAATGAATTGATTATATTCTTTGATAATATACTAAATAATATTTCTTGATAATAATCTTAATATTCTTCGATTAGTAAATTAAAAAGTTTGTTTTATTAAACATTTGAACATGTACTTAAAGAAATTGTCTAATAATTTTTCATGTAATGATTTGTCATATAATGATTTATCTTGATAATAAAAATTGTTTATATTTACATGTTTATTGTTTATAGTACATGTATGTGTTTATATTTCATCATATTGATTCGAAATACAATAGCTACATAAAAAATTAGATGTTTTATTTACGCATTTTTTAAGATACAATTATAGCAGACTATTAGACATATGATTACAGGTATGCGGAGCTATATCGAATGAAGAGAATAAATATTTTTTCATATGAACCGTGCTTTTACACGATTTTATAATCTATACGGGCTATTATACCTTTTTACGTTACATTTAGTCGCTATCTTACTAACGCAACTTTGAATATCGTTTAATTATTTTATATTCTATCACCTTGCTTATATTTTTCAATGGTCTTTGAGATACGATATTAAAATAGATACTATATTAATGCAGATGTATAATCTATGATTTTTTTTTATTATATATTTGATTCGATTGCATTTCTCGATAACAAGAAATAATTTTCTAATTTTTCAAATATTTTAAAAATGTATGTGAATAATATATCATCTCATAAATTTTTCTTTCTCAAATTACATAGTGGAATTTATATTTTTCGAAGGAAAGAAATTTTAAATAAAAAAGCCTTACCCGTCTATTTTTATTTAGAATGAACTTCATCTAGATAGAAATTTATGAACAGCTAAAACGAGTTGATAGGTTGATAGAAAAAGCGAGTTATAAATATCACAACAGCAGCGGTATGAAAAGTTTTTTGGTTCCGGGTATACTCTGTTTATTGTTTCAGCGCGTCATTTGTGTATAGAATTGTTTTGGACCATTTAGAGAGATGAAGCATGCTTGCTTGTTTTGATAATCTAATCTTTTAGCTGCGCGATTGTTATCTTCTTATTCGTAAATAATTACTATTTTGAATATTTTCTTAATCATACACTTTTTATTACAATTATGCTAATATGTGACGTGTATATACATCTAAATCGTATCTTAAAAAGCGTTTGTTTTCCCAGAGTATTTCTTGCTCCGACAACATCTGAAATTTTAAACAAAACATATCCGTCATAAAGAGAAGTTACAGACATTTTTCTTGAATCCATATTTAAATTGTCAAATTGAGAATTAATAGAGTAATTATATATCTAAAAGAGACAATGATTAAAGTTTCTTTAAAATACATACTATACAAATTACAGTAGTTGATAAAATAAAGAAAACATTTGTTAACATTTTAATATTAAAATATAACAAGATCTTTTTCTTAAAGTTTATTAAAAACCTCGAACTGGTTTTATGATATCAATATATCTAAAAAAAATGTGTGCTATTTCTAAATTATTATTTCATGAATAAATGAAGCGATTGAAATTGAAACTTTTGCAAATAAGCAGTAATATTGTGTGAGAAAAGTTTGCTGATTATCTACAGATTATCTACGTGTTCACAACCACATTTACTGTGCATATTCACATAATTTACAACGTTTAATTTATTAACGAAAAGCTTATAATCCATTGCAGTTGGTTGTGAAGATAGATGTATAATCTTAAATAAAAGTTTCTACATTTGATTTTTCACTTATTGTTAGTGTAAAATATATAATACATGAGATTTTTATTCTTAAGCTTATTGATTGAAGAGAAGTGTTTTATCTTTCAACAAGATTAAGCCTTACAACATTATCTTGGATTTTATAATTTTTTTAGAAGGATTAACACATAGGAACACGACAATTACGCGATGTACGTTACACATTATTTTTTTATGTAAACATTATACTCTTCTAACACCAATTATTCGCGAATCGTATAATGTTTCCGTTTTTGAAAAACATTATTAATGTTTTGGAAATTGCAATATTGGTCCGTCCATCTTTTTTATATGATTATGAATGATACATCATTAGCGGGATAATTCAATTATGACCAACAGAATTACAATTTTTGAATTATACGTTCTGTACATACAATAATAACACAAATATACAATTAGCATCCAGTTATCAGAAAAACTCAATTAATGTTTTTGAAATAAAATAACAATGTCTTTGGTATGTTACAGAGTGACAAGTTGAGATCGGCAAGAAATGTCACTGTTTCCAGGATGTAATTAAGCACAGCTGCGATGGCGCAGACAGAGAGGAAGAGACTAGGGATAGTTTCTTATATCCAGGTATGTACTCGTTGTTGTTGAGAATTTTCCTCCTCCTGTCAGGATACATGTCCTCTGGTCTGCGAGGTCCTCCACTTTCTGCCGTGACCTCGATGATGAGCCAACAGCCGGTCGTTTCCACTTCTCATTGATTGTAGGTGCAGCGGTATTCGCACCGTGCCTATCGAATTAGAAATAGGGCTTGTTTGCTTCGATACATCGATTGCTACGTGTCGTACTACATCCAATATATTATGATAATTAATAGAATCGTTTCGCCCTGTTGTGTTCAATCGTAAGTTACGATGTAATTTGCCGCGAAATGATCGTTAATTGCTCATAATTAGAGAATCACGCAAAAAATTAAAAGAATATATATATATATATATATATATATGCATTTTATATGCATGTTATATGCATTTATTATATGCCAACATTCTATAATTGCGACATGTTTAAAAAAAGAACTTATAACATAACTAAACTGACAAGAATATTCGAGGGAATGAAATGTATTGTATTTGAAACAAACTTGATAAAGCTTCATGAGATAATATCGAAAATTAATTATAAATTTAATATTAATTATATATATATATATATATATATATATATATATATAATATTATCATGTAACAACAATTACAATTCGCTTTAAATTATTTATTTGCTATTCAAGATAAAATTCAAGATAGAATTCTATTTATTTAATTTTATATAATGTATAATATATAAAAAAATTGTATATAGGAAAAAAAGTAAAATAAATTCATATAAAATATAAACGTACATTATACATAATTATAAATCGATTTCTATCTTGAATTTATAAATATCGCAAATTATAGAATTATCTTCTGAAGCAGTTGCTTTATAGAACAAAAAAACATTTACTTATTAATTAAAAAAAATACTCACTGAAAAATAACGCGTTATAATTATATATTTCTTTCTTAACGTAATTTAATTAAAAAATGAATTGATATGGAATTAGGAATTCAAAGACTAAATTTCTGATTTTGCAAATATATCTCTCGCGAGTTAATGATGTTAACAAATGAAAAACGTGTAATAATTACAGTTTATTCTGCATCACACTTATTGCCTTTCTGGCCTAGGCTACTGAGCCGAGATCGATACGTAACCAAGCGAAACGAATTTAGCCTGCATTGTACAACATTCAGCACTGAATGTATCTTCATTTTTAACGAAACAAAAATCACACATACAAATATAGAGATTCTATATATATATATTAGATATAAATTGTAAAATTAAATATATTAGATATAAATTGTAAAATTAAATATATTAGATATGAAATGTAAAATTAAATATATTAGATATGAAATGTAAAATTAAATGTTCCCTAAATCCGAATGCATCAGTTTACATGGAATAATCGATATATGATGTGCAATTCTTGGATGCGACAACCATGCCGTCGTCGCCGACATTGTCGACGATGACATTGGGAGTTAAATTGCACAAATCTATGGGGGAGGTTTGCACGTTTCTGCGCGCTTGATTAGCGTGCTCGGGATGAGGTTGCGATTCACTTTTAGGTGTCGTGGAGCCGGTGTCACAAGCGTACTCTGAGCTGGTGCACGAAGACGTACCATTCCGCGATATCCTGGTGTGCATATCCGGGCTACCGGTGCAGCTGTAGCGGGATGTCACGGCTTCCGAACGCGATAGGGACGGTTCCGTCGTCACTCGTACCCATGGGCACCAAAAAAAGAATTGAGCGAAGCCACGGCGAAATCTGCGATGCACAAAACACGCAGTGAAATTAGCATATTGGGAGAATTCCGAATTTATTTTCAAGATTAAACCATATCACACGATATAAGAATAATTCTGATTTAAATAATTTTTATTTCTTAAAAAAAGATCTTATGAAGCTTCGAAGAACACCAATAACTATGTATAATTTTTTATATATTGTTAAAATCTTAAGATATAAATATAAAAAATTGACTAGTCTTTTTATAATAAATAAAGATTATTTGATTCAGAGGTTCATATATCGCATAATAACTTCCGCTTTAACATTTTTATTTCATTCACGAAAAAAAGTTGTAAATCGACGAAGATGATAAAATTTTTTTATGTAGGTCTTACGATTCTCACGAGAAACGAATGATCTAAATAACACTATATGTATATAGACATGTATATGTATATATGTGGTGGTGATGGTGGTGGTGGTATTGTGTAGTGTGTGTGGCAGTATAGTGTGAGGTGGTTGTGATAGTAGTGTGTGCATGGTGTGTGTGTGTGTGGGTGTGTGTGTGTGTGTGTGTGTGTGTGTGTGTGTGTGTGTGTGTGTGTGTGTGTGTGCGTGTGCGTGGTGTGTGTAGTGTGTAGTGCGGTGTGTGTGTGCGTGTGTGTGTGTGCAGTGTGTGTGTGCAGTGCGTGCGTGTGTGTGTGTGTGGTGTGTGTGTGCGCGTGTGTGTGTGTGTGTGTGTGTGCGTGTGTGTGTGTGTGTGTGTAAAACGTTTAATTTCCTTGAGGAATATTTCATCATCATTCGATTTATATATCATACAAATCGTATATCACATATAAAGTTAGCTTAACACTTTTATTTCTCTGAAAAAAATTGTAACATATAGTAACCATAATCGCAGTTTTCTTATATTTAGTTTTTTTATAATTTGCCTTTTTTTCATGTTATGAAAAGAAGAAGAATGAAGAAAAATGATTGAAAAGTGTTAAGAAATGCATTAAAATCATTATTTTTTCAAGAAAAAAATTTTTTTAAAATTCTATTTTAGCACTTTAACTTTCTGTAAAAGTAAATTATAATATAGTAGATCGCTAAGTCTTCTTACATGATCCACTTTCTTTTTACACGTTACATTTACAAAAGAAGAAATCTTCTAACAATAAGAAATGCATTTTACAAAAATTGCCTGATTTTTTCTCCCGGGAAATATCCCATGCATGGATTATAGAGCTCAATTATTATATAAAGAACATATCAAATTATTATTATTATTGTTTACTATGAGACCGCGGTCTAAGCGCAGAAATCCAATACATATATTATTTTTTATATGAATATTTATGAAAATCGAAACATATTTTGTCGATAACGATTTAAAAAAATTGAAATTCGCTCTTCATAGCTCACGCGGCGAGATATATATCTTGTCATTCCATTATATTATATTTTTTTAGAGGATTGAAATTTTTTGCAATGTCGATGAAATAAAACATTGTACGCTGCTTGTGTAAAAGAAGAATATTTGGGATCAGAACTACAACCATCTTTATATTTTCATTTGCAGGCAAAGCGAAATGATTTCGATTCCTCGCTGAAGATTCGTGGCTTTTACTTCGGTTAACGATGTCTTTCAAGTATACACGAGTATAGATCGACACATATATGTATGTATGTATACAATATATGTAATAACATTTATGTCGGTTCATTCCATTCGCGAGGACACGAATCGCTTATATTTTCTATCGGAATCTCGGTCTAGTTGACCGCGCGTTTCAATTAACCAGGAGAAAGGAAATATTCGGCATTTAAAGTGGGTCGCGTTTGTGTAAACGGCGTTAATGGCAGCGCAACGATGTTATTTTCTGTGTTCTATAATAACTTCAGTCTCCCATCTACTTTCAATAAGTATCTCTAAAGCCGGATGAGCTTATCTTCTATGCTACGTTGGATTAACTCCCGACAGTTCGTCAAACATTCTCGATGAGATAGCGGCAACAAAATGAATCGCCGACACTCGGGTTTTCCTAATTAACAAATTTAAAATGAAGCTAAATTCAAAGATTGCGATGAATGACTAATATATAACTAATTTTCACTCTATAGTTTTATAAATATATGAACTCATCTCGCTTGATAAGTTTTTTATTTCGATGATTTGAAAGATAGTACGTAATCTGAAGGAATCTGAAAATAAAAGTATGTCTATCACGCTTTAATAAACGCGTCATATAAAAATGATAGTAAACAGCGGAGAGGAGAAGGGAATTCAAACTTTCTCAGAGCGAAGAATTATTTAATTATATACATATAGTTCTAGAATGATTCAAGAACAATATATTTTGTAGATCAGAAATCTGCAGTTAATTTGTATGCGTAAATCCACGCTAATTAGCATAGAATAATTGAAGTTGGCTCTCGATATCGCGATAAAAGCAAACTTACGAAGTGAAGCTCGGTATCTGAAATGGTGAGAGGGAAACTTTCATGAACTCTGTTAATAAATGAGAGGATTTGTCGATACTATGTCTACATACTCGCTTAGCTTACGAAATAGGAGATGGACTTTTAGGAAATAACTCTAGAATTATATAATTGGCGTTACGAAAATTCAATTTTTGTTATAAATATATCGAAATTACGTAATGTACTTTGACATATTCGATAAGACAAAATGTACATCATACATTGGGAGAGTGACGAAGAAACAAGATGATGCACTTTTAATATGATTGAGTAGAAAAGCATAAATATCTCTTACCTGGTATTCATCCAACAATAAATTATCGGGTTGTACATGCTATTGGACATTGCCAACCAATAAATGCCCAGAAAAACCTCCTGGATATACGGTTCGTTTGTAATCTCTGGCAGATAGGATGTCACTATGAAGTACATATGAAACGGAAGCCAGCATACTGCGAATATCACTACTACGACTATCATCATTTTTACAACCTGGAATAAGAAGAGTTTTTTATTAATCGAAAAATTATTAAGAAGTCGTCATTTATCCGCGATAAAATTTTCCAACCTTGAAACCTTTTGTCACAAAGATATCAATATAAGAAGACGAAGACGTGATGTATGAAGTAATTTATATTGCATATATTTGATAACTATAGAGATAAGAGATCTACAAAAATAAGTGAAGTAGATAATACTTGATAAAATTTTCTTTCCATCATATCATAATTTAACATAATTTATATCACAGTATTGCCATAAATTTCAGTTAATCATAAATAATTGGAAATAACTTATCATTGCTTAAATTATAATTATATGTCATTTAAATTGTATTGTTTAATTAATATAACAAGAAACAAGACAAAACAATCAGTTTTACATATCTGATTAAATTGAAGAGATTATAATATAAAAACATTATATTCAACAGTTTATAATATGCAAATGAGCTTAATTACTTGACAAAGCATAATAGAAATGTGCGTGAAATGTATAATTTTATATCGCTAAATTGTTGATGAATTTAATGAAAGTACCTGTTAGATTTAATCGCGTTACACTCGATACCGCGAACGAGGATTTCCCTCAAATATTTAATATTTAAGTATTCTATGAAAAACGTGTCGACAAATAACAAGTGGACTCGCAGATTGAATTAATTATGGTTAGAAAGATATAAGATTTAATTATAGAGCGACAGTAACAAGCGATAATTGATGTATCCACTATTTATCTGCAGAATTTTCTACAGACTCTTTTCTTTCTGGTTTTTTCTTTGATATTTTGTAAATTAATTGTATAGAGAATGATGTTGCGCTTGTTGAAAGTAGCAGCGTTATCGATTCAAGCATTTATAATTTCCCGTTTAACAAAGTGAAACAATTAAGCTCGCGTTAATTATTAGTGCGAGAATCAAACTCGATTGTATGTCGGTAAATTATCTTTATTTCGATTTCGGTAGCTTTGATTCATAATAACACACATTACAATATATATTTTTTTAATTTGCACTTCCCGCACGAAATGTTGCATAGGTAATTAAATTCGCGATAAGTGTTCGAAACATGTTAACACATTCATTACTTTTGTTATTGTGATGTTTTTTTCTTATCCTTTTTTTTTCGCATTACTTATATAAGGCTCTTGACTATTTGGTGAGAGATTATTTCTTTCCTTTTGAAATTAACGATCTATTTTATATTATACAAGGTATAGTTCTTGTAATCAGATGAAGACAGTTTGCAGAAGACAAGTACTTGAGAAATAACTTAAATTGAATTTCTTAGGATAGTTACTTCATTATCTTCTCAGATAATTGAAAGAGAGATTTTTATTTATCTTCTCACGTGTGTGATTTGAATAAGATATACGAGGGGAATTGTGTGATTCATATGATTATAATCTACGTCAAAATCAATATATATACTTCCGTCTCTTCGTCAATGCATCGTCAATTTGCATTGGAAGAGACGACTTTAATATTCCGGTGCAAATACGCTCGAAAAATTGCTACAGCGCAACGGACCGTAATATTCTATCCGAATATTTATGTCGACCTTCGGCAAGTGTCTGGGAGGCTTTGCGATGCGCTCAGCATTCTTGTAGCTTCTATCCCACGTTCTTTACAGAGTCGTAAGAATCTGCATTTTTCTTCCATGCTAGAAAAATCTACGGTAATCGCACCAGCATTTTGTTCGCGGCAAACAATGAATGTTGAATAGCGTTTAAAAACTATCTTGTATAATTTATCTTTTCTCTTTTCTTTGTTTTTTCTCTAATAATTTTACTTACATTTTCTTCAAGTGTGACTAATGGATAAGTACGTAGATGAAAAAAAAAAAAAAAAAAAAAATAGATAAAGATCATATAATTTTGCATTTTATCTGCATAATGTAAAATATTAAAAAATTTTTTATATTGTAAAATCTGTGTAAAATCGAGAAAAGCATGTCAGTTCGGAATTATACAATGATTAATCGTTCGCATATAATTGCGTTTATTTTCAGAAGAAAGAGCCACAATTCAGAAGATCCGAATCGGCGAGGGAAATTAGCGGATTCCTATTAATGCGGATTCTTCCGGCAGTTGAACGAAAAGAATTGATCTCCAGCTCATTGATCAGGATTGCCAAAATTAAAGGAAGACCGACACTATACAATTCGGCTCACGGACCATATCCATTCGCCATATCTTATCCGGAAGGAGAACGGATGCTGGCACGTCGCTGTCGGGTAAGTCTAATTAAGGTCAAGGGAAGTAGTACGTCCCGACATGACTGGTCATATTAACCGACATCTATCCTTTCTTCTGCACACAATGTCAGAGGCTAGCCTCACTATTAGTTTCTCCATTATTCTCACGGGTTTGTAATAGTGCACATTTATACTTAACAAGCCGTTCTTGTATTTCTCTGACGTGAATGCACGTCTGACACGAGAGCTTTGAAGAGTCTATGCTCTTTCGAGACACATAAAAGTTAAAAAAAAATGTAATTGGCGAAGACTATAAATGAAATTTAGTCGACGCTTATTATTATTATTTGAAATATCGAAAAATTTATAAAAATGTTTTGGAAATTGCTTACTTTTTTCTCATTGAAAATTTGATTAAGTACACATAAGATTTAATTGTCTAATCGCCATACATTCAAGGAAATGAATCAAATCCATATTCTTATCATTTTCGTATTTAGCGAAGCATGAAATAAATCATTTTTGTACAGATATGTGAAACAAAAGATGCATAACGTTTTAAAGGCTAATGGAAACATTGCAAATGTACAACGCGCTTAAGTACGTTTTAAACATATTCGCAATTCAAATTTAAGAGCGGCACTCCGAGGAGCTCAAGTACTTTTCTTCTTTCAGCTTATGTTTCGCGCTCACCTTCTCTAAACCACACATATTCCCTGTGCATTTCAAATATCATACGATTGAGAGCTTTTAAATTTTTTAAAAACACCCTTTCCAATAGTTACCTAAGAACTGGAGAGGTAAATATAAACGATACGCAACGAATGAAAAGCTTTATAGCTTTGCTCCATTCGTATGTAAATTTAACAAAAAGTGCGGCTTATATCATTTGACTAAACCGAATTCCGTCGAATGAAGTACTTTTCGTTTTTAAACAAATTATATCTCAAGAGAGAACTTACTTTATTAGATACGAAAAGATCGCGTTAATAATTTTTTTTTTTTTTAGAATGGAAATATATGTAGATGACAAGTACAAAAATTACTTGTGCCTTAAACGATAGAGTAATTATATCGCGGCTATTGTGATACACCGTGGTTTCTACTCTAGGAGATATACAGGCCGTTTGTGTTCACACATATCGTACGGTCTACATAAGGGCTCGGGGTGCCACTTGTAATACATGGACCGACTCTGTGACGGACGTGAAACCCTCACGCCTGTATGTCGGCGATCGGAACATTGCGTCGATACGATATGTGACGGAATGGAGCAGCGATTCCGAATATGGCAGAGCAGACGCCTTTTGTCGTCTAATCGAAATCCAATGGGGCTTCCGTCGCGCTTGAACATGCCGAGAAGGAGGGTAGCTTAAACTAGATTCTCCTTGAACTCACGCGCGCGCGCGGCTGTAATCTCCCTTTTCTCTTTCACGAATTCTCAGTCAAAGTAAAGGGTCTTTTCCTCGACAAACGTAGATGAATAATAATGGATTTATGAATTATTCGAAATGCACAGCCGCCTTTGAACGTTTTATACATAGTACTTATCAGAATTGTTTTTGAAAATATATAAAACATATAAGGTTCCACATTTAATATTCATTTTTTGAGCATTGGGTTTTACAATTTTATTTTTAGATATATTTTAATTGAGAGACATATAAACTGTAGGTTACCATTATCTACGCCGTGTAAGAGCAAAGAAAAAACGTAGTTGTATGCGTGAAATAGAAATTATGATTAAAAACCAAAGCGTAAAAACAGCTAAAATAGCTGATTCTTTTCCACTTCATCAAGTTTTGCGCACCTTTTTTATTTCCATTATCATGCTCGTTCATTATCATGCTTTGCGCATATTCTTATCGAGAGAAAACAAGGTCGCAACAGTGATTAATTATCGATAAGATTTGCAATAGATTTTATTGCATATACAGAAATTAACGTATGATTTCTTTTAAGTATTTTTTGCGAATTTTTAAAAACGTGAGAACGATAAACGTTGTCAACTAATTTTTAACTCAGTGACTAGTCAATAATATTAATTTGACGATTTTCAAATTAAGGCAAATTCTTATAAATAAACTACAGTAATTTTTATCATGGAGATTTCTGAGATTAGTTACAGAAATCATGTACATCGTGTTCGTTTATCGAAATGATGAAGTGTCAGCATTGAATTACGCGAGTGTAACTTCTTGGATGTGTTCGAGAAAATGTGCAGCTGTTGTATTTGCGCTCCCTGTCGCGAATTCATTATACGTCCATTACACAATGGTCACTTTTATATTCGATAATTACGTTTCATTTATTTTCTCGCTCGCGCAATATTGCAGCTCCGTGTAATAAAGGCAAAGGTAAGAAATGTATATTTCCGTAATTTATTTTCCATCGTGATTGCGAAACACAGATCACACAATGGACATATGTCGAGACGATCGATATTCGTCGCTTATATCGCGCGGACGAGTTGAATCGAAGCATGAATATTTCTCTCGAAGACAAAAGAATCGCGTCCCTTGAGGGGACTAGCATTATTCTCTCTTTTCTATCTCTTTTTGTTCCCGTGACCAGAATTAGCTAAGCGCATTTACGTCGTATTATTGCCTGCGGTGAACAGATGAAACTTCCTCCTGCGAACTTTATTGACCGAGAGTAGTCAGGAGTTAAAGTCAAAGCGTCGGAAGTAAAGACCCGCGATGTGACCGGCAGAGATGCAAGTCGGGCAGTCTAATTACAAGTTACGGCTTCAGATTCAAACCCCGTGTCTCTATGGTGTTTTAGCAATTGCACACAGTCGCTTCTCGCGTGTGATCTTCGACCCGCAAGTTAAGCGCGGACATTATTGCAGATTGTACCCAATTAGAAAGAGAGGTCTTAAGTCGTTATGACATTTGCTATTTCATCTCGTATGCAGCAAAATATGAAATATAACCGCTCATATTAAGCTTCGTATAACTAATCTTTTTCAGCTGATAAATGTTTGGGGAAATTAAATATATAAATTCTATTAATTATTGTTTATGAAATGAGATTTGTAAATTCGGACATGCTGTGTGTCTTTTGCATAATTTTTCTACTTGCATTGTAAGTAGATAAGTATTTGTTTTTTAGCTAGATGGCTTTGCCAAAAGAGCCGTTTATATTCGTTCATCCATCATATAAATAGTAAAAATTATCATAAAGTCGTTAAGAGATAAGAAAAGACAAGGACAAATTTCGAAATTCTTACGCGTAACGCATATTATTGGAGAATCGCTAATGTTATTCATAGGGGAAGAAATCACGGAATCCTCCCTTCCTTCCTCTTATCCTTCACAGCTAGTGAAACAGCACCGATAAGCCAAGTTTACGAGGATCGCATAAAGCCAATATCATCAAATTACGGGATATTATCGTTTCGTGTGAATCTTAATGCTGCCCTACATGCGCTTCCGGATCTGATGTTTATTACGCGATTATGTGTGGCATGGCGCGCAATTGGCGATCGATTTGTATGTTATTTATCAATTATTGATGGGTCGCAATTTTTAGAATTGTAGACGATTGCGGATGTTCATTTCCCGAAAACTAACATTAGGCAAACGTAACTTGACGATCATCGATACGTTCGAAGGAAATAAAAGATCGGAGATTTCGATGAAATATCCATTGACGATGACGGAGCGGAACGACTGTGAGCGAAATGCGTCATATGATCGCTATCATATCACCTCGCTCACTGCGCATAGCCCAATAATGGTATTTTTCCCTCAACGTGTGTTGTAATATTATTATAAAGATAAACAACGATATGACGTTGCTGTAATAATCATACGAATTACATTTGGATTACAATAAGGTTCGCGTTATATGAATAACTAGGTATTTATGACTTGTGATTTATTTTGTATTCGGAAAATATTAAGGGAAAAAAGTGACATATGTATATGACACTGAATCTTAATTATTTAAGTATTATTGAGTCTATAATAAATAATAATATTTATCAATATCTATTTTTTCTTCGTTCATATCAATATTAAGAACGAGAATAATTTACTTTTTCTTTAATATTTAATAGAACATTTCATTTATAAAACGGACAGAAAAGAGGAAACTTTTTTACTGCAAATCGCCTTTCGATCAAACGTTCCTTTTGATGAAATGAAAGCAATTTCAACACCTGATTGTATGCGGATATTTTTATTTATATACGCGATACATACCCTTCGTTTGCTTCGAATGTTTTCGAGCTGTCTGGCTGTGGCTTCGCCGATGCTCTGCGAGCCCCACAATTCTAGACCGACTCTGGCGTATGTGAATGTCATGGATCCGATTGGTAAAAAGTACGTCAGTATCATAAAGATAACGTTGTACCTGAAAATCGATTAAAAAGTCATACATTACTCGCAAGAGAAAATATTAATTTTTTGACACTATCAAAATTTTTATTTTCATACTATCAAAATTTCTATTTTACAGAGAGTCCTAAGAAATATATTTTTCTTTCTAATCATCGACTCTAACAGCTGAGATTGCATTATTTTAACTCGACATCAAGAATTAAAGTATCTTGATGCTTTGAAAGCTTCAAGAGCTTAAGCAGAAAAGATTGTGTTTTCCAATTAATTTTGCTTTCCCTTAGCAGGAAAATGTAATTTAACGTTTAATTGCACTGCGGAAGTCTTGAAACGGAAATTAAAAATGTTGCAAAAATAATAGGCCGCAATGAAATTTTCATTAAGGTAATCTCAATCTCAGATTTGTATCATCAGATATTTAACATATTGATCGTATTCAACGGTGTAATTTACGATTCACCCAGTTTAATTTATCCGTGTCGATATTTCGCTGATTCATGTGTTTTATTTCGAGTGCGGTAGTGCATTTTCGACATAATAAATTTACGTTAAATGGAGAGAGGTGAAAAAGAAGCAGAGACACGCGATGCTCAAAGGGAGTAAAAATATCGTGGTATTTTTACATTCGTTTAAAAACATCATTTCTCGTGGCGCGCTTTCGGAGGCGCCGATTTTGATGAAAATAATTCATCAGCCGCGATTATCGATCACCGCGTGACGGAACGGATATTACGGCGAATGTACATATTATTAGACTTAATGAAGTGACAAACGATGTGCGTATATCACCAGATTGTTGTTTACTATCGACCGAAGCGTATCAATAGTATTATCAAGTTACTATTGGTCGAATGATGATTAAGTTGAGATCGCTGCGTTTTCGAAATGTCATGTACATGTCGCGCGGCTAACGATAATCGTATAATTACTGTTAATCTTTAGCGAACGAGACACAAATATCGATTTGCAGCGTTGCTATTGAAATTTATAGTGAGAAAGAGGGCATTTGATGAAATGAAAAGCTATAAAAATAATATTTTTTCGCTAGATACAATTTGCGAGATGATCGCGGGCTGTAAAGTCTAAAGATTCAAGAGGCTCGAATATTTTAAGCGAGCAAGTATTTTAAAAGCAGTAAATATATTTATAAGAGGCGCGTTCATTAAATTATCCATTTTCCTCGATGTTTCTAATCAAAACTAATCCTCTTCTATCTGCGCATGCATTAATTGCATTAATTAAGATGCAAAAGCGACTTTGACAGCTATTAATTGTTAAACCGCGAGCATCTAGCTGAACAAGTACATTAAAACGTATTCAGCGTTAGAATGATTAATAAATGATAATGAGTTCATTAATGGATTACCGCGCCGCAATCAGATTACGAGGTGTCACGAGCCCAACTGACAGTGACTAAAATTTCCAGCACCTACGTGATTTTTCGTTTGCGAACATTAGTGTTGATTCGAATAAAAATCACCGACGCACGAATTCATCGGCTTTCTCGCGTAATCTTGATTTAGAACACGCCGACACGTATTTTATTAAGCCGTAAAAAACTGTAAAGGCGTAAAAAAAAAGCGATCGTAAGCGTGTTGAATCATGAACAAACGGATCCTGGAATATTCAAGAAACGATTGATATGAATGGCGTGTTTCTCATCGCGTTAATATCGACATTTATACAAATCTGTTTCCACTGTGCTTAATGCGAGAATTAGACTGGGAATCTTCATCTAGAAAGAGAAAATGTATTCGGAAAATCAAAAGCAATATTGAGAGTAAGCCAATCCTACGATAATACATGTAGATTATATCGAATGTGTAAATCACATCTTAAAGTTGTATAGAAAGGAAACAAATGAATCATTAATTGTGCTTCGTTGAATAATGATATGCGTTTCGCGTAACAAAAAAATTATTCGTTTTTTAATAACGCTGTTTGTTGCGAGAAATTTTTGATGATTTATTTGAGATGATTGTAAAAAGCGAAAAACATAAGTGGTGTAATTAATGCTTTCGCAAGTTTGATCATGTTGCGATTATGAATTTTTGATTAGTTTTTTACGATTATCTGCATACAACGTAAAATAAAGTTTTATGTCTCGTGTGAATTTTTAGAGCATAAAGTCGCAAAGAGAGGCAGTATATCTATATATTGTTTATAAATATATATATATATATATATATATATATATATATATATATATAAGTATATATAAAAGTATATATAGTTTATAAAATGTGGTTTATGACGAAATTATATACTCGATATATAAATTCTAATATAAATTTAATTTTATGGATTATCTTTTGCCAATGGACGCGCAGCTTAGAGACAAACTTTCATTGACGGAAATAGTGGAAGTGCTCGGGTGAGCTTAAAAAGAGTCTCAATCTCTCGTTGAGTTTCGAGGGGTCAATTTGGACGAACATTTTTGTATCGATCAAACGATAAAACGACGGCGCTGTTACACTTTGGACAATTAAAGATAATCGAGCGAAGAACGAAATGAATGAGCTTTGAGTGGTCGTGTGAGTCTCGCAATTGCTCGGAGAAATTCTTAGAATGGATCGAGATTTAGAACGATGGATATCTAGAATCGCAGAAGCTTTGATTAAGTGACGCAAATTTATTTAGGGAATTATGGGCCGTTCGAAACACCAACTATAGCGGGAATTAGAAATTCTCAGGTCGCGTGCGTGATTTTAACATGACATGCTAAGCACGAATGGGTTCCGAACTATAACGTGTCCGAATCTTTCAATTAGGAAACAGGAAACTCGCCTCGGGTCGAGCGCGTTATCTTGAAACGTTTTCGCGATCCTATCTCCATGTACTATCGTACAGAACACAAATGTGGAACAGATCTTGATCTATAATTACAACCCGATCAAAGCCGATTTGTTCGTACGAATGGAGCACAAGTATTTTGAGGACTCGCAATATTTTGTTCTTCACAACAAAATAGAGGACTCATTATGCTATAGGTACGCGCGTCATTTGGAGCTTATATACTTAAAAATGCGTAAGCTGCAATTACGCAATTAATTGTAATATGCGTAGAATAATGATTTTATACATGATATAAATAATTGCGAGACATATGATTTTAAACAAGTTGTCCGATGAGTATTGTACGAAAAAACTTCTACATCTACATCGATTATAGAGAAATAAGTTTTGTAAAAGCAACTAAATGATTCATAAAATATAAAAATGCTAAAGAATTCATGCAAATATATACTATTATTTATATATATGTCTATTATTAAGATATTCGACTTACAAATATTCGTCGTAACTAAGTCCATTATCGTCTCTATTTGGCCAATCGCTATAGCAGATGACGCGGATCTCACCGTTCATAAAGTTTTGGGTGTAAGTGGTGTAGAAGAGTAGCATCGGTAAAGAAAGTATTGCCCCAACGATCCAAATAACGATTGCAACGCACAGCGTTGCCTTCTTTCCCATACGTGGTCTCAAGGGATTTACAATGGCCATGTACCTAAAACAAAGTTCACATTAAAAATTGTAATCAATAAAGAAAGTTAAAGTTACATATGATCGTGTGATATAATTAAATCATTTTGACACAGATTGATTAAAATATTTTTTTTTTTAATATTATTTATTATATTTCTTATTTAAGATATTTTTTTCCTCCAGATATATACAAGAGCATAAAAAATAATATATTTGTCATAATCAAGAATATATATAATGTTGTGGAACTCAAAATTACGTTATTTTACTAAAACATAAAATTAGACGCCGAATTGTTAAAAAAATGATATTATGCACGATGTATCGGAAAATTTTAGATGAGGTGAATTTTGCAACAAATTTTTCTTGCTAAGGAGGCAGACTATATCGGGAGAGATAATAGATCAGTAGACGGAGCGTCAGTAAGTTTTCTTTTCCAGAGACAAGACGCGTTGCAAAAATGTGTTCTCGAACGAGAAAGATGCGAAAGCGGGATGCAAAAAGAAGAATGGGATGATAATATCATAGATAGAAGAAATCATGTTTACGCAAGTGATGCACCTCGGAAAGCTTTAAACCTTTGCCGTAGGCAAGCGCATTAATATATACATATATACATCTGATTTCTTTTTGAGAAATAGAGAGAGAAAAAGAGAAAAAGAGAGAGAGAGAGAGAGAAAGACAGATCAAATCGTAAATCTCATATTACTGATTGTGAGCGAAGATTACTAGCACTACAAGAAAAAGGAGGATAGAGGTGCAGCGTGTCTTCCTGCAATTTCGACAAATGGAAGTTCGTGTGGTGGATCGGAAAGGTCAGGCAATAAGGCGATGAAAGCGGTCGCGAAATCCATTTTCTAATATCTAGTAGTCAGGCTATTTCATGCGAGATACGATGTATGTAGTAGGATCAAATCCCGGTGGTATGTCAGAATCATGTCTCCCGCGAAATTACAGCGTCCTCGCTTCAAACGCCGTCGAGCGATTCCGTCTTTACGCCTCCGAGAGCGAATGTATTCGTGCAAGTGGTTTTTCTTGAAAAATCTCGGAAAAAACACGTGGACAATATGTGTACTAGTAACAAGACAATATCAACGGAAATTATACGATAATTTAGAATTTTTACGCGTATGTAGGTATAATTTTCTTTAGCAAACAGAAATACCTAATGAACTCAAAATAGATGGATAATGATGCTAATAATGATGAAAACTTCCATGATTATACGAGCCTTCGCATAAACCTTCTAATGACAGTTTAATAGTTATATATTAAACGTTAGAGATGGACTCTTACTAAAAATTTATATAGGAGAGAGAGAGAGAGAGAGAGAGAGAGAGAGAGAGAGAGAGAGAGAGAGAGTATTAAATTGGATCGAGATTCTCGGATTAAATTGCGACAAGACATTTCTGCTCATTCCTAGTGCGCGCTAATGCGATTCACAATGAAGGAGAATAATACATTTATGAGCCGCGCTCGCATGATGTAATAAGTCCAACGGCGGCCGAAAAGAGTTCTGTGTTTAGAGCGACGGGGCTGAAAGAACAAAGAATACCACTTTTTTTCATCCCGTCCATGACCCATTTCAACGAGCTATTCATTAGGGATCGACATGTTCCCAGCGGAAAATATACAAAGACGAATAAGTCTACGACTGAGATAATTCCCGAGTTCACTTGCGACGCATACGAATCGTAAAGATGACAATACTGATAACAAAAATTTGTCTCTTCCCTGTCAAATGACGAATCGTTACGTTCTATCTCGTCGCGCTAGAGAGCCAAACGTGGATTATTTTTTTTTTTTTTACGAATGAGAAATTTTGAGCCTCTTTCTCGAGGAAATCGAATCCGAGTTTGATCTTACTTGAAAAGAACGGCAAGTATTTTTTTTTCATTTTAGTTTATTATGTATCCAAGGTTTCAATTCCGCCATTCTATTCTCAAAGATAAAGTTCAGAACGAAGTTTATCCCGCAGTCTGATCGCATTTCTCTCGCTATGTCTTGTTCCTTTTGTTCCTCCTCTGTCCTCGAGATTTCGTGCGCAATGCTATTCTCTACAAAATTCTACGCGTTGGCAAATAAAAAAATCTAAACTTTGAAATAAAATATATTTCTCTTTTCTCAAGATAGAAATGACAAAAAACAAATGATATATAAAAATTTTTTTTATGCTAAAAATATAATCGATTTAAACTGAACATATCAGATGATTCAAAATTGATTTGTAATTTGTATTTTATTGGGAATTATAATAAAAAATTCTGTATCAACCTTGATGAACCGTCCACGTATATTTAATATGATATCAATCGCGGCAATTTTTATTCTTGCAGAAAATGCATTTGATTTTTTGCTTGTCAATGTAAATTGAATATTCGATCTCTCGAAAATGTCCGAGACAATTAATTCCATCAATTTTTTAAAAATGTAATACTCTCGGCGAAACTGATGTGTCTCGCATATGCGAAGATATTTCACGAACGTTCTACATTGTGTCATATTCGAGATAGGTAGTGCTGCATACGTGCAGCAGGCAGTTGCAACTCGTGAGAATATTGTTATCAACGCAAAGATGAAATAAGGAGAGAGACAGAGAGAAAGAGAGAGCGAGAGAGAGAGAGAGAGAGACCTTTCTCGTAACGGCCGTCACAAGCGAATATCCTTGACGTTTCTCAACGTGCTTTTTGCTCGCTGCTTTGCGAATGTTAATCCAGAGATGAACACTAAGAGAGACACTATATGTAACATACGCATTCCAAATTCTCCAAGTTTCCACGCTCGGTCCTTGTCTGATTATACTGCGAGGATTTCCACTTAATCGGCTTGCGGCTTAATTCCAAGTTGTAATATCAATGTTCTAACATAAGAGCCGAATATAACATTACGCCCAACGTATCAAGCAGATTCTTGAAAGAAAAATGTTATTATTGCAGAGTAATTTTCCGAAAGATGTAAATTGATCCGCTAGGCGAGATGAATTGGGCGACTTAAATTTTGGAAATGAATTGGATGATTCATACGACTCAGTTTTAACTATATAATACATTCAGTTCGATTATTTAAGTTTTTACACGTCGTATGATTACGATTTAAATTCAGATAAAGCATTGAAGTTTTAATGATAACGAAACTAAAAGATTCATAAATATTTAAAAAAATTCATATCTTATAAATATGGATATAAAGATTCATAAATATTATGTTTTTGGACAATATCATTAAACTGAATTTATTAAATATTTTTTAAATTCAACTAATACATTCACTTATAATTAATTTAAAGCGTTTAGTTGGTGTTTATAAGAAAATGAGAGATGAACCATTTTTTAATCTATCGAGAATATGATGTGCATAAATAAAGCTTGCAGATATTTTAGGCATGCAGCTTTCACAAAAAACATTTTGCTAATTAATATTATACATAATATAATATATATTGACACTTATTTGTATATAATAAATTATAATAATCTTCTTTTTTTAATAGAAATTTATTATTTGTATATTCGAAAGGAAATAATTTTTGGATATTATATTTTGAACTCTTTCTTTATTGTTATAAAAATTTTAATGCTTTATTCAAATCTAAACCATAATTATGCGCTGTGCATAAATGATATTGAAACATTTTCTGATACATATTGTTTGCAGGTGCGTTTTAATCATTGATAAATTATTTCAGAGTTTTCAAGAACATTCTATTATCACAATACATAATAAATATAGATTTTCTGAACTGTTAAACTAGAATGCCTGTCTAAAAATTTACCACGGAAACAAACACTTGGAAAAAGTTTTCTATCAGAAAATTGATCTCTCAATTATCCTGTAGACTGTAGAAATTAACTTGTAACGGATGTACATAACATTGAAACTGGTCGGGATTTCGCAAAAGTAGACAGCTGATGTTGGAGAATAGGTCAAGTAAAAGTTATGTAAATGACTTCGATGAGCTTCCATTTCTAAGTTAGATTTTGTTTCATATTCGTCTTCCAAGTTGAGTGGCTTTATACCATTTGCGAAGTCGACCGTATCCAGGCTGATCCAGGCTATATAGCAAATGATAGTAATAGAGAAAGGTCTGCCTGATCACTCGCGCTCGATTTATGCGCTTACTACACTTTCGATGGAAAAATTATTCTTTTCTTATCGTTTGGTTAGGCCTCAAATAAGCGGTCCGTAAAATTGCAAACGAAGAAAATTATCTTGACAATCTTGCCATCTATCATATGTCGAGCATGTAGTTAATTCGCGCACCTGCTCAAGTTCCCATGCGATACAAAGATCCAAAAGCCGTCTTATTTTTCAGACGCCCCCTTAGACGTCTCTTTTGGACATTTTTCGAAGTTTCGTCTTGAATTTTAACAAGGTTCGGCTTATAACGTTTTATTGAATAGCGTCGTGGAAGATAAATGTTCTTCTGGAAAGAGATAGCCTGTCATATGCTGCATATTTTCTGGATACGAATGATGAGGCATTTATAGGAAAGTGGATTTTACGAAAACTCTCAGAAGGTTCATTTGCTGTCAGTGATATAGTCCTTTCGGGAGAAGGAAATGGTCCGAGTTGCACTAGCATATTTTACGGGACCCAAAAATCTCATTTTTGACTACTCAGGATCTTGACCCTTCTAAACCTTCTAAACATTTCTTGCATCATCACGATAATAAATTGCGAAAAATATTAACCTCCGATCTCTTAGAATAAATTTTGAGGATATGTGAAAATTATATTATACGAGCAATATAAATGATTACAAAATTAATGCAATATTCAATTTTTGCATATTGCGCGAATTTATGGGAATTTTTAGACTTCCGCGTTATTCCAGAAAACATTATATTGTTTGCATCTTTTTTTACTTTGCGATATGCGCTTCAAAGAAAGTTCTTTCAGCGCGAGAACGTGAGGATGCTTTCCTAAATATAATTTTAAATGCAAATAAACTGAATGAGCGAGCGCGGTATATGAATTTTCAACTGGATTATCCATGCTTTTTCAAAGCGTATGTAGAATTACATGAACGCATAGGTGTTGATACTGTTATTTATGTTCAAAACACGAACACTTGATGCTAAAATAACAATATAATATGATATTTAATGTTATAATTGTATTCTAAGAGATAATTTTCTCGAAATAAATCTCTTCTTTTTCACATATTAATTCTGTATTATTTCTGTAATTTCTGTATTATTTTTTTATTAATTCAATAGAAAATAACTTTTTTTAAACATAAGAAAAAGATAGTAACTTATGTATTATTTCTGTAATATTTTTGACTTTTGAATACAGTTCTGGCTTTCAAATTTTTCCATAACGTCATACATTGTATATATATTATATATTAAAATACATTAAAGTAGTCTAATTTTCCAACTTTAAGCAAATTTCTCGAAAAACTTATCAGAACTGATTATTCTTTCATATATTCTTTTTTATTGAACTACATTATTATCATGTGTGCGTGAATATTATCGTACAGCTTAAACAAGGTTGTAATTAAACTTACAAACTTGCATTACGTATAGAACTGGATTTAGCTTCATTAGATTCGCGCTTCTTGCTAATCTTGTTATTCTCGTCGGCGGTATGTTTCTTTTTCGCAACAAATTACATTTTACAGCGGCCGGATAACCGCTCGACCGCCTCGCGGATGCAATGCATATTTTATCAGGCTGTAACTCGTCCGACGTGAATCCCTCGTTAACCGTATAATCGGTTTCGATGAACGTTAATCCTGGCCAAACTTGCATGATTGACCGATGCGGAATAACTCGTTGGGAGAACGGGCTAGATTGTCGGATCCTCTGCGGTTATCTGTTCTTATCGGAGCTTCTTATCGTTCCCGCATTCTCATCTAGACGTTCTTATCCTTGTCGTTGTTGTGTTATACAATTTGCGTCAGCCTTTCTTGCCCTTTCCATTTTGATCATGATTGGCGTTGTAATTCCTGTGGAAGTTGTAGCTGCACATTTCGGGAAGTTCATGGTTTAAGCGACTTGTTGGATTATTATTATTCGCGGAGAGAAGGAAAATGTTGATCGATGACACGAATCGATCACGCATCGACGTTGACATTGTAATTGTAGTTTGCGTTAGACATTTGACTCTACCTGACCAACGTTACCTTGGCTCCAAGCCGACGCAATCAATGGCTGTTTCCCTATGCGAACGTTTCCATTCGAAGCTTTGGTCGATTCATCGCAATTTGCTTTGTAATTCGAGTTTAAATTGGACTTTCGCGATTTCAATTATTATTTGTGGTAACGAATGTGCATAGAACGATAGGATTGCGGCGTTCTTACAGAAGATGTCTGTCCAACCAAAGATATTGTCACCATGCATGGAAATACGCGCTCAAATCTCCTAAAGAAATTTAGGTTTGGTCTTCCTCATTTATCATCATTTCGACATGACGATAGTACTAACTTATGATGTTTATTCTAATTTTAAGATCGACTCTCGGTCGAGCGACATTTTCGGCATTTAAGTTTCGAACACGGACTCAATGGATGCGAGTAAATTTGCATCTTCCTATTCGCTGTCGGCGTTCCCAATCAACGAGTCAGTATTGTCTTTAAGATTCGCATTCCATTTTCGTCTTCAATTCTTCGTCGAGAATCGCAATGAACGAGGACATTACTGGCATTGGAATTTTAATCGGTCCTTTAATCGTTGGTGATAACATCATTGGTATTTAGATTGAAATTCGTATTGTTGCTTGCCTCGCCACTTATTCATATTATTTGCGCCCATCGAATGACGTTAATGCTGCATGGAGCAAGTGAAAAATTTAAGAAGCTGCTTCTCCGATCGCACGTCTTGGCACGTTTTTTCTTTCTCACGAATGAACGAGCGACGGAATAAGTTTCAAACAAACGGAACAAATTATTTCGCATTATTTAACCTCCGCAACAGGTTGCGACTCAACAGGTTCGGTCGCTTACACTTGGAGCATCTGTCCAAGTATCGCCGATGCGTAAACGGGTTTCCGCGTGTTTAATCTGATTTTTCGCCTCGGAATGGACGGAATTGCTATTCCCCTTCGTCGTTTGCGGATTCCGCGAGAATCAATCCTCGGCGCACATTCCGGTTTCTCGTGACTTTTGGAAAGGATTGTTATAGTCAACCAGGATTATTGTAGCGTGAGTCCGCATTGTTAACGTTTCTCTTCGTATTTGTTAGTTGTTTGCGAATTTTGATGAAATTTATCTTGTTCAAACGTATCGATGACGTTTTGATTGACAAAACGAATGTTTGCATTGCGTTTCGATCGAAATCGGAGACCATTGTTGCGCCGTGCTGTATCACATCCCCTTTAATAAGCGGAGATCTGTCCGCAGGTTTTGTTTCCGGATTTTGTTCCAGACAGGTTGGATACTGATGGATAGTTGCGCGGCTACACTATTGTTTGCGATTCAAGGTATTGACATATTCACATTGGCATGTTCGATTTTATATAAATTCAACCTCCGTCCGCCCATGTCGATTTCCGCCTCGTCATATTTTGATAATTGATCGTTATCTCTGGCAGGCCGGAATGCGAGTTCGCCGCCGCGAGACGAAGTTACTGACGGCTTAAGAGCGGTTCATTCCGACTCCTGACCGTTTGATTGAATTTCCAGATACTAGTTTCGCGAAAACGCCGATATTCCAGCTACGATCGGCATTAATGTTGGAATTTAAGGCGATATTCATGTTATAACTTGCCGCGATTTGATCCTCTCGCCGGGATCTCAGGAAGATGAGCAATGTCACGTTCAACTTTATCGTCTAACAATTCCGCGTTTTTCGTCGTAGACGGCTAAGCGATTGAATTTTCCATGTTTACGCGCGTGATCGAATCGATATTGTCGTCGAAACTACCGTTTACGTTGTTATATTACTTGTATGTTGTTGCCCGAACGATCCGTTTATATTCAGATTCGACGCTGCTCTGATCGGTACTTTTCACGTTCGACGAGGCAGACTTTACATCGCGTCTTTTTATTCTCGTTCAAGTTTTCCCCGAAAGTGCTTGCGTCGCTTTGTTACCCGGACTCGCAATTTTTCTGGCAGGAAATTTCATATTTTGTTAAAAAATTCAGCATTTTTTTTTCTTTTCGGTTCCGTTGGTTTTAAAATAATTTATTATTGATTTCAACTAATTCTATTTTGTATGCCCTCTCAACGATCCGCGACGATGGAATTAATTCTCGTCTTTTTCACTTGAATCCCTTCGAATTTTCGTTATTTAGCGCGGAATTTCCGAACGAATTCTGCGACTTCCGCGACAAACGCGGCGAATATCCAAGCGGGATTTCGCAGTCTAATCCGAAAAGAACGAAGAAAAAGAATTGCTCTTGCAAAAGAAAAAGCAATCTCCGTCAATATTTACTCACGAATTAACGGATGTGGTGCGTAGCGTGTCGAGAGAGATGGGATTCAATTTGCTCAAACTAGTCGGTATTCTCCTGTGAAACAACGCCCGCGGACAAACCATCTTCTCACCGTAAACAAACGGCAACTGAAGTGCCGGTTTGCATTCTCATGCAAACTGATGACCAGATCGCTCGGCTAACTGCATGTGTGTATCTCATTGTCAATCCTATGATTTCCGGTAATACGAGTAAAATTGACAAGCGTGAGACACAACAACAGATAAGCTTCTCGAGCATCTCGATATGCGAGACGTAATCGTTCGATATCAATACGCGGATACGCGAATCGTGAAGTTTTAATAGCCTGCAACTTGAGGAGAGTTCGCCAGATCCGGCAGTTAGATATCGTTTGTAGTATCTATCAGGATGATGTTTCCGGTAGGACAAACACGATCGGAATAAATCAGGGAGATGTAGATATATTTTATTCTTTGCTCTCCTTCTCTCTCTCTCTCTCTCTCTTTCTCTTTTCGGTAGAAAATCGATGGCGCAAAAACACTACTGATGACTATTTGCAGTAAAAAATGTTTTCGCCATTCCACTCCGTCATTCTGATTAATTTTTCTAATCAAGAGTACTTTCCTCAAGGGACGTTTCTTTCTAGGAAATTCCTTCACTTTGTTAGTCAAGGGTGTCGGATGGTCGTTAGTAATCACCGCTTCTTCGCCGTTATCATCATAGCAATTGTTAAAGATCAAGATGCTCTTGTTAGCTTTCCACGCGATTCAGTCAAATCCTCGTTCTCTTCTTGGGCGAGACACCCGCAAATCTTCGCCTTCGCTTAAAACAACTCGAACCGCCGATCATCGATTGACAATTTTCATGGGATAATCGGCATCTTAAGGAAATTAAATTGCGGGTAGTCGTCGTCATTTTGAGAAAGGAGAAGTCGAAGTTGTATCTGTCGTTGAAGAACTCTCGATCTACGTTGTTCGATAACGATCGCAGAATTTGAACATCGTTTCTGTTTTCGGCGTGAAATCGTTATCAATTCTATGTTTTCGTGTCCGATTTCTCAAATGTGATTTGAAGTGAAAAAGTCAAATCCTCGGTTATTGTATCGTAAACGAACGATGTTCAGTCTGTTTCTATCGCTTTCATGATCTCTGGCCAAGCTTCTGTCAGAAGTGCGTTTTTCGTGATCACCTTCCGCGTAAGTAACAGCTGTTTACGATCGAAAATCGCTCAAGATGAATTATCAATTACTTGTAATCTCCGTCCGTAAATTCTTCATATCTTTAAACGTTGATCAATATCGAGGACCGACATAGAATGTCTCTATCTAATTATCAAAAATGTCGGCGTGCGGAAAACATCGTTAAGCACGTCAAATTCTTTATCGTCTTTATCGATTATTTCGCTCTAAATGAAGAATGAACTTTTTCAAGTATCTATTCCCTTCGTTTCCTTCCCCTAAGCTGTACATTTATCAGAGTTTTTATTGACTAAGATCACTTTTAAATGATAATGTGCAATTAACAGCTCACTGGACGGACAATTAATTGATAGGAACAATAAAGAGAGATAATTGGTAGAATTTTAAGCTTAATGGCAATAATTTATGGCTTTTACTAGAAAATGTATGTCACATATAATTGATAGAATATTAAAGACGACAAGTGCAACAGACACACATTCGAGATCGAAATTACATCGCTTCATCGGAGAATCTTCTTCTCGTCGACGTGAATTTATATTCTCTATCTAGCATAGACCAATACATTATTATTAAGTACTTTTATTGATCACATTGGCGACGGGCATCAGCCTTCATTTTGGCCTCTAATTGAGTTATTTTTTATCGACTCTTAATGTATCCTCAAGCGATATTTCAGATTTTTTTTTTTTCAGATTCTCTTTCTCTCATTTCTCGGAAATAAAAACCAATCTTACTGATTGGTACAATTATTTTTTTTTTTTTACTTTTTCTCATTAAATCGAATTTCTAACGTATCCACAAGTCGGGACATAAGATGCCAGCTTATTTCTGCCGTTGCCTCGGACAAACGTTGTTGTTAAAGACGGAAGAGGAATATTTTTTGGAGAGTTTGTAGTGTGTGCATTTCTCTTCTCTTATTTCGTGCACATGCGACACGCCCTTTGCGGAATTTCGTTTGCGGCGACGAGTGCTCTCTCCAATGCGCGGCATTGTTTCAACGCGCGGCTCTCGTTTGAATCGGTATCGGAAGCATGTACGTGACATACCGCGCAAGGAGGTAACTGCACCGCATCCCCTTCTCCCTTCGCTATCAACGACGTCGCACTGTGTGCATTTCCGTATGGAATAATGGATGCCAAACATACGCGGGGATGTCATAATGACGTCAATATTTAGAAATGCATGTTCTTCAGACGCAAGCGAATTTTTTTCACAGTTTCGCATTACAGTTGCCATATAAATTGCGAAACATCATCGAGTAAAACAATTCTCCGTGTGCGAAATTTACGACACATCCGATATCGTATTTCTTTAAAAATGCGAACTCATCGTACCGTTATACTCGACGCTGCACTCTAAACTGAATCTTGTTACCTAATAATTGGATCGTAATAACAATCTTTGATAGGGAGTCGATCTAATTTTGTAATATCGTTAACAAGTCGCTAAAGAAATCCCAGTGTGTCTTCTGGTTTCTTTTAATATATCAATTTTAAAGATAATATTTTATAAAAATGAATAGACGAGATTTTGTTGCAATACGTTTCTTACTAATTGAAATATTGAATCGGTTCGGTGAAAAATCGCATTAATATGATTACTTTTGTTAATGTAATATATAATAATTTAAATATATTCTTGTCGAGTGGAAGCGCTATAAGCGTGAACTATTTTTATTTGTAGAAAATTCAACGTCCACACATTTTTAAGATATTTTCTTGCGCATATACAAGAGATAGATAGAGAGACAGAAAAAGAGAGAGAGAGAGAGAGAGAGAGAGAGAGAAAGAGAGAGAGAACTCTATGCAGCGATGAAAACCTACAAGTAAGAGAAAATTTTTCTTGAATAAAAATATCTCAGGAGAAAAACTTTAACCTTTTTTTTTCGACAATAATGTTCTCTTAGGGTGAATATCAAGCAGAAAATGTTTGCAACATTTTCACTCGCGTGACTTTTTGAGACTGCATGATAGATTCCAATGATATTTGAAGTGAAAATAACCTGGAAAATTAGCTGTCGACTCGGCATTCATCCTTGCTGTGTATGGGCGGGAAATTATGTATTCTGTTATATAAAATAATGTTAATATTTTTGTGAAAAATATTATATAATGAAATAAAATGAAAAATAATATTTTATAGATAAACGATTCTTGCGTAAGAATAATAACAAATTATTTATGCTACATGCAATGTTGGATATTTGATTGCATATTTTAATTCATCCCTATTGTAGGTCAATTAGGATGCCAGATCTGAATATAAGCAAAAAGAAAAAATATAATGATAAATATTCGCATTTAATATTTCAATCGCTAATGCGATATGTCAGTCGATAAGAATTGCTTTTATATGGTAGAAGGTATACATTAATAAGCAAAAATCAATTCTCATTTATTACATACTTGTCGCGGTTGTATAAGATCAAATATTCTGCAAAATAATTTGCGATTTCTTTTGAAATTATCCTTTTTAAGTGTTTCTCCGTTCCCTCTTATTGGCAGAAGTTTGTGATATCAGCCAATCTCTTTTTTTTTCAAAAAGACATTTCTCTCAAGTTGTTGAAGTGTTTGAAACGAAAATATTTCAAACGACGACGACGAGTGATTCTTTACTTTGCGCACCAGCAATTATTTATCCTCTTTTTCGTGATAAGAAAAAACTTTGCCGAGCCTCTTCTTCTTGCGCTTACGCGGCGTTTGACTTCTCTTCGATCTCTTCGAGAGATCGACCTTTCTCTCACAATACTTCGTATCGATATCCCCATGGTAGATAACAGCAATATCCTATGTGGGCTATCGAACGGAGAAAATTAACCGACGATCCAATCTCTGAGTTTTTCTATATTTACGACAACGTCTGCTGCCGACATACATTTATACATAGAAAGCGATGAAAAAAATTGCGTGAATTGGAAAACGCGTCGGAGAGAACCTGCGCTTGCTCATAGACGCAATATTACTTAACACATGCGATGGGTTTAATCGTAAAGCCCGCTTTACGATTAAAGACAATCTATAATTTGCGACAAAATTCGGGCTGAAATTTTTTATTTACAATTTTATGTTGTATAATAATAAAATAGTAGAAAAAGTAAAATACGTACAAAAATAAAAGATATATCAGACTGAACATATACATCAGGATTTTATATGATAATATAAAATTATAAATAGAATACTATCTCGAGTCTTATCGCAAATTTATAGATTGTTCTAAATTGGGCTTAGGATATAAATTTGGAGCGCGTCGCATTTGCTATTACATCGAGTTGTTTGATTAAGTTTTTTCCCGTTTCGTTCGATTCCATTGCGCGCACAAAAGCTCGTTGCAGCAATGTCGCAACTGTAATACATTTAATAATCTAGATAAAAGCGTTTTCTCATCGTAGTGAAAATCGATCGGAACGCGCGAGCTGTAATGTGCGTGTTATTTCTATCTTTGCAACGGACGCCGATATGTTCCTATGATTCCCTTTCTCCGTCTTTACCCGTCTTCTCCGTACCATGGTGTATTGTGGAAGTCTTGGATCTTCGATGCTCGTGATAACGCACATTATCAGGGGACTGCCGCATCCCCGATTGAATGCGATGCACCATCGACGAGATGTCATTTTGGAAATGCCACGGTACGGATGTCTATTGCGGAATGCCGGGCTTCGTCGTCGTTCAAGCAATACCCTCCGGTATCGCCGAAAATTAGTTCCTGCGCGATAAATCCGTCCGTGCGACATTCGTGGTTGGCGATTGTCACTGGTAACAACGAGTCTGCCTCCTCTGTATTTTACCCTCGGCATAAAAAGCGAATTCCAGGATTTACGAGCGAGTACCTTCCAATATACGTCGCATTTGTCGGCGACACGGGGCGATCGAAATTTTTATCTCCCTATTTATTTTTATTGAGATATTTTTATTGAAAAAAAAAAAATTTCTAAATCTTCGAAAAGCACTTGTTTGTTTTAGGATAACTCTTGTGAATGTATAAAAATATCTATACGCTGCTTCCTGGAATAGACTGGCATTCAGAATCGTTCTATGTTTAACTCTGGATGCTGTTCTTGAATAGCAGCTTTTCTTCTGAAACACATAAAATGAGGAGCTTCTGAAATTTGCGGAGAACAATATTCGACTAGAGGTTTCCAGCGTTGATTCATCTTTTCGAGCTTTGCTTATGTGGTTTCTTGAAGCAATCATTCGCTTGGCTGAATAAGATGCGAACTTAGCATAATCGGCTTTGAGAAATCGGATTGTTTGGTTCGAATAGTAACTGAATCTTTAATCAAGATCACGATCATTTAAGCAATTACGCTCAAAATGTTACGAATTCGTACTTTCCAGCAGAATCTTCAAAGAATTCGTAATTTATATCGCATTAGTTATCGATCACCTTTAATAAGTGATTTCTCCCTTTAATATCGATCGAATTATCCTTTGTTCCAGTCTGATTAAAGAATCGTAATCTAGTTGGATTAAAAAGGAAAGAGAAAGAACTAGATTTACGATAACGATAGAAAAAGAGCGGTGAATTATGTATTCCGTTGAGAGTATAATACCGAATGTTGTTCTTATTCAAGAGGAGAGTTGCTTTGAAAAATTAACTCGACATTTTCTAACTGGCAGATTGAATTGCATTTGTTTCGATATTTTTGCAACAAAAAGCGTCTCTGTTTTATTCGTTTGCTTTTTGCGCGCTTGTATTTCTATTTATTTCTTTCGTTCGTTGTAAAGTAAATTTTGACGTATATGATTGCAGTGTGTACTTTATCCCATAAAAAGCGATCGTGTTAAATATTCTTAAATTCGATATGATGCTGATAATGAACGCGATGGTGGATTTAGAAAACAATACAACTTATCCGGATGCTTTTTCGGCTCTCACATTTTTTTATATATGCATGAAAAAAAATATCTGGTCTGGTGATGATATGCCGATCGAGAGCTGCGAATAAGAAATTGAGATTTGTTGAACTATGTAATTGGATCTTGGCGGCTATGAAGTCTCGTCTAATCGCAAGATAGGTGACGCTAGAGCGAGTGTTTATCTTCCTCGTTTTTCTTAGCCGACTTTCGACTTTCGACGTCAGATTGATCGCCACTGTTAGTCTGAAACTCGTCTCCTCCATTTCGTCGTGAAGCCTTTGTTCTCTTAAGGCTACGTCATGTATGACGCATCCACGCTATATCTAGTAGGTATTACCTACTTCAACACACGCAGCAAACTCATCTAGATAAACAGAAGGAAATGTGTTTTCCCAGGACCGGACATTGATCTAAGTGGGGTTTCAGCACGAAAAGCATTCACGCGCTAAAAGCGAGAGTATCACGATCAAGCGAAGGGAAAAAATAGACAACTCACAGGAATCAGGGACTACGCTATCATCAGGATTATTGATTGTTTGATGTATCTAAGTATCATGACGATCTTAAGGGAAACGATTAGTATTGACAAATAATATCTCTTTATATTTTGTGCAATAGCCGAACAAATCCTAAACGTTACATTATTCTAAATTGATTTTGGATGTCATACTGATATTTTGAAATACTTTGAAATACGTAATTATTCTCAAAATTATATTATTCTAATAACAATAGAAAGGATAAGTATAAAAATCAACGTAGATCTTTTAAATGAATGTATTTTTATTTCTTTTTTTTTTTAGCAGGAAAAATTGATACATAAAGTAATAATTTACTTATCAAGAATTCATACTTTTTATATTAATTTATGTGTTAATTTGAAAATTCTTGAAATTCTAAAGCTATGATTTCTTTAGCGAATTAGATAATTTAAATAGCGCTAAAATAGTGAGTGGCTTTGTATTGATATCACATTCTCTCTACATATTTAAAAATTTCTAAAATATATTTGATTTTTGTTCTTTTTGATCTTTTTTTTACTTATTTATGTGATTTTAGATATGTAGATATGTTAAATTTGATGGCAAATTATTTAAATTTCAATTATTATTCACTTTTATAATAAAAAAGAAGTTTGAATCAATATATTATCGCATAAATTTTCATTCTAAATATTTAACTCGCGCGTGCGCAAATTTCGAATCTAGAAACGAAAAAACTTTTATTACTTTTTCTCCTGTACTTACCGATCGATAGATATCGCCATCAGAGTGAAGACACTGGCGCAAATCGTGAGGACCGCGATGAACTGACAGATCTTGCAGTAGAGCATGCCGAATGGCCAATGGCTGTTCAGCATGTAGGTGTAGTTGAAGGTGACATTCAAAGTGGACACCATCGCGTCCGCGATGCTAAGATTTACCAGGAAATAGTTGGTGACTGTGCGCATCCGTCTATGCGCCAGTACGATCCATATCACTATCAGATTGCCACCGGTCGCTACTACAATCATGCCAACGAACAGGAGCGTCCAGATCATCTGCCGCCACCATGGCAGCACAAATTGATTTCGCGGCTCTAAATACGTGTAGTTGGTAAGATTGTAATAGTAGGTGTCATTGTCATACCATAGTATCGTCGTCGTCGTCGTCGTCACGTTCCAAGGGTGTGATGTGGCATTGTATGTCAAGTACTCATCTGCGAGACTCTGCATAGCGACGGAATCGCGAGAGAATCTCTCTCTCTCCCTCTCTCTCTCTCTTTTTATCTCTCACTTATGTTGAATGCTACCACGAAACTTCTTTTCACTCCTTTTTTCGTTCTTTTACTACAATTTATCTGTCGCCTTCACTCTTCTTTCCGCTTGTAATTTTGGCAATTTCTCTTTATCTCTCTCTTCAAGAATGCTGAGTTTTCTGCCGGATCTAGGCAATCTTTATTTTTTTCCCTCTCTGAATGTCTTTATGCCACTTTTCCTTCCTCGAGATGTGTTGATTTCTCGGTGATTGGGATAACTTCCACAGTAATAGCGTTGTAAAGAGATTCGGTACCGTCGATCGATTGTCATTGAATATATTCGTTTTTTTTTTTTTTTCCAAAACTTGAGTATTGCCGAGATACTTGGACAAGTCTTAAAATTTTCACACTGTTTGATTTAAAGAGTGAAAATTTGTTTGGGACAGAGGAAACTATCGGAGAGGATGCGGTGAACTATCTTTCGGGGCGAATACCTTGCGAATAAATTTTTGGCGACCGTGCATATCAACATCAATCAATCAATTCGGGCGAGTTTTCGATGTAATATCAAGACTCGACGAACACAAATGTGTTCCTTCATAAATTACCAATCGGTGTTTTCGAAGCGAATATCTTCGTTCTTCTAATGTCGTCAGTTCTGTTATCGTTTATTCAAGGTCAATCTTCCGTGAAGGCTGCCGAAAATACGAGCTTTTAATTTCTTGTCAATTTTTCTGTTCAACCAATCGTAATTGGAAATCGTTCAGAGAGCGGCGACGAGTCGAGGGAATTGATTCGAGAGAGAAAGAGAGAGAGAGAGAGACAAGCTCGTATCGCGCGCGGCTTTCGCGGCCGCTCCGGTTACGGAAATCGTTAATTCGAAGCCATTTTCCCGTTTATCGACTTCGTCGTTAATATTCGTACTCTCGTGCGATGGGATCTCGATTAGTTCCGCGGTGATATCGATTGCGATGGTAAGGTCGTCGATAATATTACTGCGATATCACCGTATATGCCTTTGCCTGTATTAGAGACTGTAAGATAACGATAAGTGGCACAATCGGACAATTCCGGATTCCACGTTTGATCTCACTTCCACTCGCGTTTCATGCACAATGGCCGCTCTCCGCAGAATCCGATCATGTCCCGGACCATCGTTGAATGAAACTTCATTGTCCTCGCGACTTATTCGTCGCCGTAGAATAATACATGCACTTTTTTTTTTCGCCGATATCTGTCGTAACTTGTCCTTTGTAATCGTTGATTTTGTATTACCGCGCTGTTTTTTTCTCCGCCATAAGGAGTCAAGTGGTTGTCGTTGATTATTACGCTAATCTCTCATCTAAAAGAAACGTCCGATTATTATCCGGTTTATGGGAAAGTTTCGTTTAATCTTACAGCGCGCAGTTGCTTCAGCCGTGCATTTTAGCGTCATTCGATCTCCTTTTAACGATTACTAAAGTCGTTGATGTTTTGTCGTAAATTCGCTTACCGTTTTACGACGGGATGGTTTTTTGCGCATCAACTTCTCGCCGAAGACGATGAATATCACTCCTCGAAATTCGCGATCGCGGTTTTCGTCGGCGATGTATGTTCCATACGTTTTGTTTTAGAAAGAAAAGTTTTTCGGTCTGTCATACGATACGCACCTAAGGAAGCCGTTGTTTTCGCGGTGATTCCCGTCAAATTTTCGTTCTGCCTCGTTCGATTATAACTCGATGTTTCTTCTCGTTCCTCGACATTGCATTGCGCATCGTGTTAATTGAGCCGAATTAAATATTCTTGTGCCGTTTCACGCAACTTACTTTCTGTATTCCAGCCTCTTTCTCTCAAGTTTGCAATTGTTGTTTACACATCGTTTACTATTAAAATTTTCTTGAGTCTGCGTTATCGTTAATTTCTCTTCAGGAATCACCTCTAACTTTAATTAGATGGCAACTGGAACTAAGTCTTCGTTTAAAAACGTTTTCTCGTTGCTTTCGCGACACTCTCAACTCAAATCCGCCCTTCGGCGTTGCATTACGTCGGTTGCCATTCTCGTCGTCCGACACGCTTGGAATTTTAAGGTACAATAGTCTCGCACATTCTTCTTCACTACGACACTGTTACTCGTAATTCTCTGCTCGACGTTATTAGAATGAACAAGACTCTCTCCCCTCGTCAATTTCGCGCGAACGCTTCCAGGTATCTACTTAATTTTCAATTGACTCGGAGATTTCCTTTTCTTTTTTTGTAGCGCGCTACGTTTATCGCGGGCAAAGTGGAAATTGTTCGTTCATGGCCGAGAGCGTTTTAACGAGGTAAGATAAAGGAGAGAGGAGATGGCGAATCGCGGCGTCGCGTTCTCGAGAAGTTCCCGAAGACTCGTGTCTGGAAGAAAGTTCATCTAGTTCGTTTCACGATCGATGCAAAAGTTTCTCGAGAACGACGCGCGTAACTGGTCCCGGGATATATAATTTGTGAAACTCAGAAGGAGATCCAAGTTTTTGAGGACATCCGATGGAGAGCTTCGCGAGGTCTATGCTTTTCGAAGAAGAGCTTTTCGACGAGAATGATGAGTCCCTCTCTCTTGGTCCACTGATTAACGTCGGAAAAATGCTTCTCGTAGGCCGAACATTCTCGGAGAAATAAGAATTTCTGCCATTATTGCTTATTTTAAGCACGTCCGAGGATCCTCGTTGAATTGCCCCCTGTCGTTTTTCATCTCACCGGGATTCCGCATTCGTTGTCCGTAACGGCGTGTTCTTATGTTCGCGAATTCTTCGCGGGCCACTGCGCGATCATTACGGTTCCATCCACACCATCACCTGGAAAATATATTACGACATCGGGATCACTTCGAATAAAGTGTGGGCGTGCATTCGAATAAATTGCGCGCGACTTTTTCCCTCTCGATTCTCGCGTGTGGTAAAATTGGGTACAAATAATTATAAGAAAGTCTATGAAATTTTATTCTGTTTTCAATGAAATTTTATTTTAATTAAATTTTATTTTATTCTGTTTGAATCAATGACAAAACGAAAACTATGGATGGAGGAAAACGCGGTAGTAGAAAGACGCGTAAAAAAGAGAACAGATGTGTTGATTATAAGCCGTTGAATTTCTCGAAGGAATTCAATTATAAAACTGGGGAACCGCATGGTACATGATCGTCTCGATTAAGACGCTCGAGGATTGCAAAGTGCGGCGAGAAGGTCTCATGTACCTTCGAGTAATCATTCTGCGAGATTAATGCTTCCTTTCCCTCCCTCTTCCTCTTCCTTCCTTCTGTCAATAGTTAAGTTAACGTTTCATTGACGTTCCATCAAAATATAATCATCGACAGACTATTATTTTGTCGAATAATTTGTGTAAAACAATACTTGTTCGTAACAACCATCTCCGTCATGTCACATTTCGTTTTGATAACGTTATTTTACCTTCGCGTGTATATACGTCGTGAATAGTGTCCGTTTTATTTCCCTTTATGTCTACAGTGAGATATCGTTTGCTTAATTGTGCCACAGTTGTATTATTCTTTCCATTATTCGCTTTATCTAAGCTTCTTGCATACAGTAATGTAGGATATTACCGGCAAAGAAAGATAACAACGATCATTCCGTCTTTCTCTTTTGTAAAATAATATGTAATTAATATCTTAGAAAAAAATATATTTTTTATGTACGCGATATGATTTTTGTGCTTTTCTTTTTATTTTCTATCGGGATTGATAGTTTGCTATGATGCATAAATGTGATGAAAAATAAACGGGACGCATAATGTAACAGAATCGAGATAGTTTTCTTTGCCGCTGATGATATTCCGCACAATAGTGTTTCAAATAAATGTTTATTCATATTATTTGCTCACGAAATGTGCTTCTGCATTTTTATACTAGAAGCGTTTTTCTATAAAATAATAAACTTATAATAAAAACATAAACAAACTAAAAAGAAATAAATAATTCACAAGCTAAAAAAATAAGATTTCCAAATTTTTACAAAATTTCAGTATTATGTATTAAAAATAAAAATTATTGTTACATTTCTTAGATATCTTGAGAGAAGAAAGAGATAGCTTAATAAAAGTAAAGAATTTGAAAACAGGAATCATTTTATGCATGAATATATGCGTTAAAAAATTTAATTCTGCATTCATCAAAAAAGGCAAGAATGTATTTATTTGCAGCGCAACTTAATAAAAATTTTTTATTTTTTTACAATATTAATACAATATTATTAAATACTTATATAAAAATTTTCAGTTTGAAAAAAATTTTTTTTTTAAGTCATGCGAATATTTACAGATTTATATTTTTATGTACAATGTGTATAAAAATACGAGTTATCTTCGGCAGATTGACTTCGCATGCGAATTCTTAATAAGATTTCAATTTAACTACCAAAGCCTTTTTTCAATCCAATTTCCTATTTTCTGTTATAAACAAAAAAAGATGGACTTTTTTTTTTAAAAAAAAAAAGGAAACCTTTTTCGTCGCCATTTTTCTAATTTTTAAAATTTTGAGAAATGCTTGGATAACATATAATTATTAATGATTAATAAACAAAAACTTGTATTTTTGATTTCAAATATAATAAACGTTTTCATGCACATTGTAAAATTGGATAAGTTCTGTAAATATTCGCATAATTTTAAAGAAAATTTTTTTTTAGCTGGAAATTTTTATTCGATTAATCATCTTTCGAGGTTTTAAACGAGTATGCCCTCTTAATTGCTTGACCCTTATTGCGATTCATATATTACCTCGCGCTTTTCTAAATATGACGAGCATATACTTAAATCAGCGAAATATTTAAAAAGTGCGATATCAAATTAGATTCAAAATTTTTACTTAAAAAATTTAAAGTATTTAATATAGAAATTATTTTATATAGTTTTTTAAATATTTTGTAACAAAATAACGAGATTGTTATATAGTATTATTACAAAGCATAGCTTTGTACTATTTACATAATATCATGTGCTCGCTATTATTCGGTCTCTCTATTATTCGTGCGGCGCTACTTAAGCAAAACAAATATGATGTATTATTCTTTGAAATGCGATTATTACGTTCAATTAGTTTGTACAATTAATTGATTCTTACGGCAAACAATTTATAAGAGTGGATTATTTGATTCAATAATGAACAATTATGATATGCCGACTGTTCATTATAATATGTGTATTTTACAGGATGTATATCTTGCAAATGAATTACTATATTGTTTACAATATTAAATTTTCCTTGTACATTTTGGATAATATGTCGTCTTACGTAAATGATTATTAATTCGATTTGCATAATATCGCGCGGTATCAGAATATCAGTAACATGTTGATACGCAGAATATTCCTCGAATTCCAAATTATAATATTGTGATTAATCGCTCGATTTTGCGATTTTTATATTACTTTGTCTCTTAATTTAAAAATGACAAACAATTAAATCGGTGAGCGATTAAAATAACGAAGAAACTACAATCATTTAATAATGATTAATTGAACATTCAAGAAGTAGAGTGTTTCTGTTTATTTATTTTATAGTTTGTTAAATATATATTTCGTAACAACAACAAGATGATTGGTATGTGGTGGGAAGCGCTTACGGCGTACAGAGCGCTATTGTTGACATTCCGTGGCCTTGTAATCATTCGTTCGGCGCGACTCAAGCAGGACAATCACGGCGTAAACCATTCCGTATACCTTCGTAATATTCTTTGGAATGAGATTACGTATTTTATATAATCATTAGTTTGTCAATCCACGTAATTAATTATGTAACTCTTACGGCAAAGGACACATAAAAGTGGCCATTATTTGATACAAATAATGAACTATTACGATATACATATATCGATTGCTTACTATAATATATGTATTTCACGGAAATTATGCCTTGGAAATGAATTATAATACTGCTTAATTACAAAAATGCTGAATTTTGCTCGTACATTTCGGATGATTCATCAATAATTATTAACTTCGCGTAATTTCGCACAGTATCAAAGTATCAATTTTGAAATAAATTCACATACAATATATTCTAGAATATATTTCTACAATTTTCAATGAATTATTAAATAGTTAATATTTATAAAATACTTATATATGTACATTGTTTTATACATTTTAATATATTTATTTTAAATCGATTCTGTAATATTTATATACGTATTACTTTGTATTCTCAATCCTTTTCATATCAAATATATATTTAACTGAAATATAAAAATTCTGCGAAATACATGACAAATATCTGTTACTTTTGTAAGCTTACGCGCGTGTCGCGAGAATTAATTAATCACGTGGAGCGCGTTTAGGATCTCTTTATATTTCAAGAGATAATAAAAAAACAATATACTTTTTAAATTAAAGTTTTATATTTATTCATTTATATAATTATATGTAATAAAACTTTTCTAAAACGTTTTTACAATCAAAATATTATTATTTCCGCGAATAACAACATAAACTTATTTATATGAATATTGAGTGGATCGTAACTTTGTAATATAAGTTCCCGCGTCATTGTTTTCCCGCCGTAATATATTAAAATGTGCATCCGATTAATATCGGGAGTGTCGTACAAAGTGTCGTGCAATTTTTGAATTTTATTAGTGTGTGTAAGTATTCGCGTTTTCGCGAGTGAATCCATGGAACAGCAAAGGATGAACAAGAGAAAAGATGACACCACACCAGTTGATGACAGAACCACTAAGGTAACAATTATTATAATTTATTTAATTTATCAAATTTTATGTGTATGTGTGTGAAATTAATAGCTTTATTTTCGCAATAACAATTCCTCTTCCATCATTGTGGAATATAATGCAGATCATATATTTTAGATTTTTTTATTTTGAAATATATTTGTGATATATTTAATACGATTAATATTTTACGTAAATATTTATATATCTTAACATTATTCTATAGAAATTTATTATTATTATTTAAATTATTATAAGAATTACATAAAAATTATATTTTTATTTATATATTTTATAGAAGTTTATTTATCCTAAAATATTTTTTTTTTAAATGATATAATATTTTGATTAAATAGTGATTAAAAAAACGAATAAAAAGTTTAATGATGCAGAAAAATTATTTTTTCGTTTATTAATATTTTTGAACATTGCTTTGTTTACGACAATTTCGTTGTTATGCATCATATCGGTTGTGTTAAATTATATTTTATTTTAATATACGTACATATATGTATGTACATATACATATGTAGTATATGTATTTAGATTAAATCAATTTTTGCTTTTTTAATATCAATTTTTACTTTAAGAACATTCTTAATTCAATTTTAATTGCAGAAAGAAGCCTTTCTGTATGATTTTTTCTTCGATAATTACGTGACCTCGTTTTCCGTGTATATGTCACTAACATATGTAGCAAGTATAAGAACGATTACCGAAACGATAATCTCGAAGAAAAATCATGTGTAATATATTTGAATGTGAGAAAATAACAATTCCTTTTTTTTTCTTACTTTGTAAGGGAATAAAATAATCATAAATTGAGTAAATATATAGTTCCGTTATCAAGTGTGGCACATAACCACGAGATTAACAAGAAAATTATGGTAACACTTTTTTTTATTTATACATATATGCGTACATTTGAATTACAATAGGCGTACTATATCAAGCAAACTGTAACTGACACTGCATCGCGTGGCGTTGACGCCAATTATTATTTTAGGTCGTTACAATGTAGAATTGAAATTTACGCAACCTGTCTGTCGAGTATGAACAATGGATTAAGTAAAGCCGATGCAAGATCGTGCAAACGATTTAAAAAGATCGCATTTTCATACGTCACCCTGTTTTATTTGATCTCTGCCATTAATTTTTATACGATATGTACTTATATATATCAACGCGTTTCTCAAAGATTTATTTACATATCCTTCTGTACACATTTCACAATTGTGTATCTTGATACTTAATATCTTGCGTAATCTCTGATATTAATCGAGATTTATTGTCGAACATGCCAAACGCGTTCTCCATTCGACTGCTATTGCTTTGTTCACGCAATACACATTCAATAACGCGAATAATTCCCCGGAAAGTTCTTAAACTATGCGTATGCACACAACGGTCATATCGCGCTATGTGTGTCGCGCGAGTATCCTCCGATTGTGTATGTATATACACCGCGCTGTTTTGCGGTAAGGGATGAATAGCGGAGCGAAATGGAGCAATTAACGCTCGAATATTGTTCCTGAATCTGAAAATAGCTAACGATCGATATAACGGCGGTGAGGCGGAGAGAGAAAACGTTCGGCTCGCGAAGGGCGTCGTGACGTTTGTGGTATTCGTGACGACGTATGTAATTTACGTTTTCGTAACACATTACTATCCGCAAAGAGAGTCTTCTCTGTCTCTCTCTCTCCCTCTCTCTCTCTCTCTCTCTCTTTGTCTCTCTTTCTCTCTTGGCTTTAGGCGCTTGTGAACTATTAGACCGGATTAAAATAGGATTATGTCGTGGACCGTAAAATTACATAGTTTCCCTAATTTACCTGGCCAAATTGTGCGAAAATGCAGCTAACAGAAGATTATCCTCATTTATGAGGTAGGATTGTCCGCAGTATAGGATATATTTTAAAAAAAAGATCGTTTTTATTATTTCGATGACTCTTTGGAGAATGCATAGTCACACAGCTTAAATTAATGGATTTTTATTAGCGGGTTTCGAGTTTTCGCGCGTTAAAAATTCAGAGCGTTAAATTGATCACTCGAATGAATGATCGGAAACTAATTCGTGCCAGTTTCGCGTTTCCTTGTGCGTCGCAGTTTCTTGCCTCTTACTGTCGATAAAAAATTCATGCATCGAACTTCATTGCAGATGACACATTGTCGAACGTATACATCGTCTGGACATGTCAATTTAGCAAAAGTATTTAACTAGCTGTTGTAGCCTAAAAAGAAAAAAATTTACATATTAACGAGAGACAGCCGAAAGAAAGCCGACGTGAAAATTGCATGTCAATGACTTTTTGTTAAAGTTCTCGTTGATATCAAGGTAGGAAGGATCTGTAGAACACAGATTGCGAACGGAATTGCCGTCCTCTCGATCCTCTGCGGTGCATCGGCAAAGTATGCAAATTGCAAATCACTCTGGACCGCGCACAGGGGCGCATAGGTACCGTCCTTCAGTGTTTTTTTCGCTCTTCTTGTTTCTGAGAAGGAACCAATATTCCGACTGCAATCGGACGAATAAGCGTATTCTGCCACTCGCGTGGAATCGAGTTCGGAGATACGATCTCCGTGGACTTCGATGCTCCCCTGGAGAGAGGAATCTTTATTCTGATCGTAACTTCTTATCGGGTCTTCGCCGCGAGTTACCTTGTTACATGTACGACTTTTTATCGGAAACACTGTTTAAAGATTTCTTTTAATCACCTTCTATAAAAACTAGGATGAAAATAAGATGAAGTAAAAAGGAGAACACAAATATGAGAATTAATATATTTGAAAGGCAAATTTAAATTTTTTCTAAGCTAGCAATCTTTCTTTAATTATAATGAATATATTTACCGAATATATTGGACGAATATATTTATTTATTATAAAAATTCGTAACTCGATTAAATGAAATGAATAATATTTTAAGAAGAATTTTTTTCTCCTTTTTCTAAGTAATCTTTTCCGAATTATAAATATGTGGCTCGTAAAGATATCAGAAACTTTTATCTCTAGAAAAAACATCACAAGCTTTAGGAATGACCGAAATAGTTTTGCTTCAGTCCCTTCGTCGCTTTTTTATCTTCTCATGACTTACAATTAGATATTTTCATTATTTCTGTGAGTCGGACGGAGCCGAAATTTATTTGATATTTTGTGCGAGTTATCGTCGAAAATATTACTGAATCCTTATGACGCAGTCTTTTTGGCGGCACAAATTTCGAGCTGCCTTAAGTTCCACACACACACACACACACGCAACATCTAATAAGCTTTCGCTAAATTTTCAACGAAACATTGTCGTGATTCCTTCCTTTCTTCATCTTGCTCTAAAAATAGAAGAAGAATGTTGCGTATAATCTGATATGTTTGACCCGATTCATCTTATAATCTTCTACATTCTGGCTGGTTCGCAAAAATGCATAAAATCTAATGAATATTGCTCGTTATAACTTGCGAGCCGCACGTTTAATCATCTGCTCCGTAATAGCGAGAATAAAAGGGTTCCGCCGAATACCTGCCTCGGATGATCCATATCGCCATTACCCCATTATTAAAAGTGGAAAAAAGTGCTTTTTCTAAAGAACGAGAGAGATAGAGAGGAAATAATATGATACGCAAAGTACTCTCCTTATATATGCAAAATTGTAGTTGACATCTGTATCTGTGTTAATTCACGATTTTCACGATGAGTTAACGAAAATGGATTGACGTTCACTTTACCTCTCTGACAGACAGAAACCTCAGAATGGTGCAGTGAAATCGTATTCCTCTTATGTGGTGGCGGAACAAAGTCAAGAGCTTGAAAATGCAGTAACTTTCCTCCAAACGGCTCGAGGCACGTGAAATATACGGCTATTCTTGCAATGACAACAGCACTCGGTACCGAGGTTATCAGAAGTCAGCGGACCGTTTGTTAAACTTTACCTACGCGCGCGGTACATTTACTTTCTTTACGTCCTTCTCCCCTTTTTTCTTTACCACTTGCGCCAACTTGACGTTGCATTCAGTATGCGTCCGCCTCGTTACATTCATTCGCATTTACAAGATAAGAGTAACAAATTCGTTAAATTACGAACGCTGTTTCCCTCGTAGAATATATATTTACAAAAAACTCGGCGATTTTTCTTCCGATAAAATAAAATTGTAGTTTACGATATAATAAATTTTTTGAGACTTTTCTTGCGTCGATCGCGTAAATATTATCGAGAACGAGAAATTTTACATTAATTTATATTCAACAATTATTTATATGGATAAAAGTGAAAATCTCTTACTCTCTTATCAAGTTCAAAGACATAAAGATTTGCGCTATACTCGTGAAACACAAGGGACGTTGTTCATGATTTTTCAATCTTTCGAGATAACAGAAGGCAATTCTGTAAAGCTCAGCGAGAGCATTCTGTTTGATGCGATACTCTCGGGCATTACAAAGCATGTGTTATAACAAAACAAGTGTTGTAGCCAAGACAGATATACGCGTTAACAATAGATAGCTACTTCACTTGATGGAAAGACTCGTTGCCCATCCATCCATCCATCTAGATATCATAAAATCCGATTCCGTCCATGGTCACTTCCCTTCCAACGTCACTCTCTCGCTCGCTTGAAAACGAGACTAATAACTCGGGGAGAACCCTCCGGAACCCTTGGAAACTCTTTTCGAGAGAAATCTTGTCTTGAACATGTTCCATATGAATATGATGACGTCTCGCGAACACTTCGAACTATCGAAGCCGTAAGCGGCCGATCGATATGTCACTGCTCGAAACCACGACAAGTTGCCCAGGCATTTGCCAAACCCTCTCCCCCCCCCCTTTCTCCGTTCGCATTCTTCGCCGTAGAATTGAAATTCTCGGGGGTGTCAGAAACATGCGATTAAGCGTCGAACACTTTGGAAATTCAAAAAAGTATTTAAGGATCTGCTCATAATATATGAATGTTTCGCACGCCTTTTATCTTTGAGAACGGATGTGAGAACGAAGAATGTCGTCGAAGAAGAGAGACTGCGCTGTTAAGAAAAAAATATACAATATATATATATATATATATATATATATATATATATATATATATATATATATATCGCAATGTGGATTTATTCTTATTACACACACGGTCGGACTTTAAACTTAGCGTTACTTATTTACCAAGGTGAGAGAAAGACTGGAAAGCACGCAAAGTGAGAATTGTTACGCGAAACGAGAGTAAGAACGCGCCTTCTTACAATTTCCTCATGCTTAATGGAGAAGAAAAAAAACATCTGATACGAAGGAGAAAACGAAAAGAAGAGACGATGAAAAAAAGGAACAATGGGGCCGTAAATCTGCCGACTAATCTTGAAGAATCAGATACATTCCGCGAGATAGAATCGAGGATAGCAGAAAACTCAAAGTCAAAGTCTGATATATCGATGGTATTTTTCCGATAACTCAACGGCTGTTTTGCTTTCTTATATTCGATCTCATAATTCTTTCGTCGTAACAAACAGAATTCTTCGCGGTTCGTCCTCTAAAAAATACATAGTCAAAAGATAGGGCGCCGAACGCTATACGCAATGCAAATTATATATGTATATACGGTCCGACGAATTACGTGTCCTACTTCAATACTTGACTACTTCAACTTGAATTTCCAGTAAGTGCCGTTCTCATTTTGCACTCTATTCCCGTCCGCTCGTTCAATCTTGCTTTTCGACCGCACCTTTTGACCAGCCTCCTCTGTCGTCCTTCCTTAGAAGACCGGCAACAATTCGAGACAAAAATAGTATAATGGTGAATTTATTCCACCATTGAAACTGACTTTTCCGCTTTATTGTTCGCGCATTTTCTTCTCTGCTGAGCGCGTGGGAAGATATTCTTAAGTCATGATATTACAATGACGCGCGGGCTTTAAGCTTTTTAAAGCGGAATAAACGTTTGGCTTGAAAATCTTTTTCGCCTCAAAATCCATTATTAATGTCACATTACGATCTTCATATTTTCACATATTTGATACGCAAGAATTCCTTAGCGTATCTTTTGACTCTTCAGAAGTCGCTAAAAATATTCGATAAAAATCGTGAAAAAGTTGCAGAAAATTACAATTAATGCAGTTTATTGACGAGCGTTTTAAAATACATATTATGCAGGAAAGAAATTTTATTTCATATAAATACAAAATTTTATATATATATTAATTTTCTAAAGAATTGAATGTAGCAACGCGTGTATATTGCATGTAAACTGCGAATAATTTTTCTGCAAAAGTATTTTAATTTTTCTTTCCACAAACATATAATATTAATTTTTTTTTTCAACAATTAATCTTTAAATTATTTTTATTCATGATAAAAAAATTCTTGTATTTTTAAGACATAACGATAACAATAGAGATTACATTTAGATTCTATTTCAGTTATGATTACGACGCCGGGAAAACGTGTAATTTCGTGATTTAACATATAAATTGGCAGGCAGGAATCAAGGCTTTGATATCTCTACCGGATGCGAGATGAGATCGACCGATTGACAATTGGGTTCTCTATGTGTTGATCGAATAATTTAATATAAACTGCTTTATAAGACACGAATTCAATGCATGGTTCTGCAATATTCAATATTGCGGTACATTTAAATAAACCGTATATTTGAAAAATACACTTTGAAGAATTTCTTGAAGCGAAATTAGGTTGCTGTAATGCTGGCGATACTTGAGACAGCGTTCGCTGACTTAATACCGGCAGCATTACGTCGAGAGGAATTTTAAGCGAACCCCAGCTTGCAAAAATTAATATTTTATAGCGCTCTTGTACAAATATCTAGCGCAGAATTCAGGAAGTCGAGAAAAATTTCATTAACCTATAATACTGAGAGTGTTACACAAGTGAGGATGCGAGAAAATTTGAGGAGCGGTATGCTCACCTTTTGGAAAAAGTGGGAGGAAAAATATCGCAAGACCGACATATTATTTGGTTTTTAAATTCTTATCTCAAGGTGTTTAGATTATGAAATTTTGAAAGAAAATTATAAAAGAATAACTTTCGAATTGTAAATACAGCTCGATACGTCAATTTCGTATATAAAAGAGTAACGATTAAATAAACTATACCTCTCCTGAGTAAATTGTCAAGAATCAGATTCATATCAGATCTGATAAAGTGTAGCACTCTCAATTGCTACACTTAGAAAAATAGAAAAGTGCCGATTTTCTTGCTCTTTCTCTCAAACGTCATATTCTTTTCCGAAATTTCTCGTTTCTTCGATGTTTTCGATTTTTATAGGCCGTCTCTTTTTTCGACAAATGGGAAATGCACACAAATCAGGGTCCGGTCGCGTTGTATATCCACACATGTATGTTAATGCGAAACGAGGGATGTGCAACGAGATGCGGCACGCTCTTAATACGATTAGCCCCGCGGTAATGGAGTACGCGAGAGCCGCTGGCTTGTTGGCGGAGTGGCGCCTGATCGTGTTATCAAGACACTGTCAATACTTCCCGAAGCAGTCGAAGTGCCGCGAAAGCCGCTGTGTTACAAAGAAGACGTTTCTCTGGCGCATTGCATCGGCATCAGGAATATACGTAAGCTATTACAGCATGCACAGCAGGACACAATATAATATCCCATGTTGGGATATTATATTTAAATTTTTATCGATATAATCTGTTAAACAAAGGATGATGATTCCGTTAATTTGATTTGATTCCGTTAATTTCCTTGTCATAAGAAATCAAATCCATATGCATAGCATAATTAAATGTTAATTTATTGCTAATTTATTATTTTAATCCCGAATTTGTTGCTCCTATCAATATATATATATATATTATATTTTTTTATATTTATATATAAATTTATATATTAATGTAAATATATATATATATATATATATATATATATATATATAAAATTTTACATTAAAATTAATATTAAAGATAGTGATGTTGATTTGACATTACATTAGCACCCTCCCTTCCGAAAAACACTTATAGCTAATAATAAATAAAAAATTAATCACCACAGATATAATTGCTATTTAATTGCACAGTAATTATCGAATATTATTGCTACTTAATTGCTTAAGGATACTAAAAATAGATTTCAAAAGTATTACATTCTTATATAAACGTAGTACGGTACAATATTATTATGTGCTAATTAAATAAGAAGTTTAATATCTAAGAAAGAGTATAAAAAGTTCAATATCAGATAAAAGTAAGAAGAACCGAGTATCAGCGTGATTAAATAATTTCTCGAACCAACTGCTATCGAAATAGTTTCGAATTTATTGCTCGCGAAATAAGCTTAAAAATTAATTGAGAACATCTAAAAACATTGCTTGAGAATCTTCAAATTATGTGCAATTATTTTGATATTACAATGTTTTACCGAATTACTTCTCTAGATACTAATATCGAATTTATTAATCATTTAACTTAAAAAGTAAAAAAATAGGTTTTTTTAAAAATAAATTTTTGTCTCTTTTAATTACTTTCTTTTAATATTTTTTAAAATGTTTTTTGAATTAATTACTAAAGTAAGTAACTTTCGTAGAGATAAGCGAGTAATTAATTTCACAAATAACATATAATACATTAATGGAATTATAAATTGCTTATTCCATAGTTGTTCCGTCAATGCCTTTCCTAGGCCTTCACCTCCTTTTCTTCCCTTATTTATCTTTTAACACTTTTTTTTCATGGCATTCATTCGCTCACTTAAAAAACACATTTAATTTCAATCGCATGCACACTAATTACCAGAATACGATGGTACTTTACATAGCACTCTCTTTTTCTCTCTGTCCCAACGTATATAAATGTATTTTATATATTACGTATATTAAAATATATAAGATTAATAATGTGATTGATACTTATTAATTTAATGTAGCGATGCTTAAATCATTATATTTCATAACCATACTATTAAATATATTGCGGTGAATATACCTGAAAAATTTGAAACTTTGGCAATTTTATTCGCAATACTATGCGAATAATGACCGAGGCGCGATAATTCTGGAAATTAATTAATTAATCACGCAGATTGATAATTGTTAGTTTTTTATCATCACAGGAAGTGATTTTGTTTTCAAAGATAACATGACGCAATATGGAACATCTCACGACGTTTTTTGTTTGCTAGTCCCGCCGCTTGAATGACAACAATAACGCACTGTTATCATTCACAGCGAGATCTGAACGAGCAGGAAGCGTCGTGAGGTACTCCGTAATATTACCCCTATAATATTTCTCGTGACACGATCATTTTTTGAGATTATTAAAATCAGTGATTATACAGTTCAATAAAAAAAAAATTATAGATAAAAATTCTTTTTTTTTAACACAAGAAAGAAAAATGATTATTTCTTGTAACTTTGTTAACACTGGCGGAGAACACTGACAAAAGCGATAGATTTATCTTTAAATGGGAACTTGCGTTTGAGATTTTTGGATAAACGTTTACGTGTCAATTTTTGAGAATCTTTGAGACTGAAAACTGAAAATTGAGCAACAATAAACCGGAATAATGATGTTAATCAACATTTGCGAAACATTTGTGGAACTGCAACCAGAGATAGAATTAAAAAATTAAATTTTTCCCTTACAGGAGTTTACGCGATTCAATTAAATAATATCACTTGCACGGATGTTGGTTTGAAATTTATTTTGTAACATGAAATATTTTTCAAAAATAGAATTTGCCTGACAATATTTTTTGACGTGAACCGAAAACATTTTTAGCAATCGGTTATTTAATATTATCTTACAAAAATGGTGAAAGAACGCGACTTGTCGTTTACTTACTTATAAGAAATTACTCTAAGAAAAAAAAAGATAAAAAAATTGGCGTTAAAGAGATAGATGCTTTTGCTTTCAATTATACCTCTCGTCATATGTATAATTAACTCGTCTCATTGTCGAATCATACGATTCACTTGAAAATAATTTTGGCTTAAGCTTGCCTCGTTTGTCCGATTAACGTATAATTCTCGAGATACTAGGGAATGTAATAATAGATACAATTGCAATGAATTCTGCATTACCGCTAAAGCTGGTAAAGCGTTATAGCTGAATAATTATACAACACAAATGGGGCGTTTGTCGCGGTTGGCATAAATGAAACAGCGACGCGAAACAATTTCTCTTCTCTCGTGTATTCCAAAGTTGTATTACGTCGATTTCCGAGTTTCGCCATGCTATAGTATCAAGATGCATGTGACCGTTAGTCATTCAGGATCGATCGAATCACCCTAACTCGCGTCCGATGATTAACGAAGAGGGATATAATTGCTTCCTCGATTTGCGCATTTCATTTATGATAAATCTGCATATCGCATGGCGATCGAGAAATCTGAATCTGTCAAATTATGCGTTATATAATAGAACAAAAAGAAAGAAACAAGAATGATTCTGAGCGTAACTAGTTCCTTTTTGAAATTTTCCTCATATGATATATATATATATATGTATATATATATATATATATATATATATATATATATATATCGTAAAATCTCATGGGAAATTTGCGGATTTATGGAGGGCTGTATCATTCATATTCCACGAGAATCTTCTTCCATTCAAAGGGCCTGGTACTAATGGAGCTGGTGCTTGGTAAGCATAATTTCTGCCGCGTAATAATATGCACAAGCGCATACGGAAGTATTATGTTCGGCTGGAATGAAGGGGAGAGCTCTTACGACACAGCGTTTATTCGAAGCAAACCAGATTCGAAATAGCATTTGGCACGAAGCGATTATGATGCGGTAAGCTCTGTGAAACGACGAGTATAATAGCGGATATCCCGATATATCCCATTAAGATCTCTTTCTTAACAATACCGAATTTTTTAAATAAATGTTCCTAATGTTATTATTAAGGTAAATTTGATAGAAAACGATCTTCATCGAAATTGTAAGTAGTTGTCTAATTTTTTTTATTACGTTCTACCCTAAGAATAATTTATTCTATATTGATTCCGGTTCACTTTTACGGGACGCGCAGCAGACCCGGTAATTTATCACGAGAGAAATGTTGACTTCCTTTCGCGCGGCCATAAAAATCCGTTTATTTGCGAGGATGCATATTCATGCTGGCCTACACGCGTTCCAGCAAACGGAAATGACATTTAAATGAGAAGTTACTATGACCCGCTATCGCCCGCAGCTTATGAGTAAATAAGCGAGAATGCGGGAAAAGCTACATGTATGCGTAACTGTAAACTCACGGCATCCAGCGGGAAATGGCAGCTTTGCAATATGAGTAGCGAAACGATTTTGCCGCCGATGGCATAAAGCTTCGATCATCATCGTATAGTGTGCTTCTCGCAAAAACATCTCCCAGTGGAGCTGTAGCTTGCGTATACCCGCACGTAGTGTTCGTCCTTCATGATGGAGCTCTCCTCCCTTTAGAAACTGCGGTCTCTAACGCGCATAGTTACATGGCTATTGTAACGCTGCGTCTCTCCATTGTATTTCTCCTGTGCCTGCGCGCCTCAAAAGCTGCCTTCTCACGATTGCAAATTCTTTGGCACAAGTTTACATCGGCATGCATACACATATGTCTGCCGGATGATAACAACTTCTAAAATTGTGAAATGGTATATGGTATGATAACGTGGTTACTGCTTGTCACACATATGAAAATATTTAATAAAATAGATACGTATATAAAATGTTTGATGTTGAAAAATACTTGATATTTAATATTTGTTCTCGAAAGCAGAAGAAATATTTTTATATTCGCGGATAATATTATATAATGTAGTTATTATATATGCATAGCATATATTATAGTAATTAAAAAATAAAATCAGACTTATATTTTTATTTAATAACTATAATAATTATAAAAAGCTGTTTCTGTGTCTAACTTGTTCCTACAAAATATTAACAAAACTTTCAAATGCGTTATAAAATTGCATTTATACATGCTTTTGCAATACCTAATGCGTCTAATTAATATTACAATTGCTTATAATTCGGATAACATATACTAAGTAAAAGTTTAGTTGCTTATGTATATATACATTTGATATCTTAAGAAAAAGTAATAATATCTAATAAATTTTAATAAATTTATATAATAAATTTATTAGATAAGATATAAATTTTGACATATGCGCAATGCTCGTTGTATTTATTTTTTACGAAACCTTCCCACGGGTACACCTTGACATTGATGGCAGGCCTTAATACCTGAAAGGTTTATCCTGAAGGGGAAGCCAAGTACCTAAGCGATTAATAGTTTTTTAAATTTTACATATAAGACTTATTTTATATTAATATCATCCAAGTGCGGAAGTGTCGTGCAAAGTATCGCGCGTTCAAATGCGGGAATACCTTTTAAAATATCGTGCGTATCAACGAACCCTGACGATCCTGAGAATCTGAGAGGAGGAATAGGGCTGCAAGGCATTGAGTTCCGGCGGGGCTGCCTTAGGGTGAATAATTTATTATTATATTAGATAATTATTAATCACATACTCGCGATTTAAATTACGCGATTAATCGCGAGGAGAATAGGATTTTTATATAAAAGATATAATCTTATAAAAGTTTCTGCATTCAGAGGAGTCCTCACCTCCGCTGTTGCGTATCGATGTTGATAAGTGACAAATATTTATTTTATGATAAAAAATGTCAACTACATATAAATTCAAATATCTTTATTTTTACTTTTTTTTTTAATATTACATACAAGTTGAAAGTTCTTTGCTATGTATACGTTGTTATCTTTTCTCAGAAAAATTATTTTATTAAATTATAATTTTCATGTGAAAACCGTGCGCACAACTGACAATTCTTTTTTTTTTATTGGATTGGCGCAACGATAAACAAAATTTTACGTGCGGTAGAAATTCGATAGATTTAGGCGCATGGATCTTTTCTTTTTGCACGGGCGGCATGAAATAGGATATTTCGTCAGCAATATATACGGAAAGTGATAGCATATTGCACGGGTTCTATGATATCATCTGACTGAAAATGTAGTTCTGTATTTCTTCCACGTCGTGTGAAAGTATCGCTCGGCAACCAGCGGCATCGGAAGGAACAATTCAATATCGATCGCATTCCGGCGACCTGCTTCATTAACAGTACGCACCCATTTTGATCGCGATATAAAACAATTATATTTATCAGAAAATATTTCGCTAATATATCTTTATATCGAATAAAAACACTAGATTATAACGTTACGGATCGCGTGGATGATTAATCGCGGAATAGCCGTGCACGATTTTCGTATAATTCCGCCTTCAGATGACGTAGAATCAAACCGATATTCCGTCGTGATATATGGTGATAAGTAAGGTGACGGCCAAAAAAAAAGTGCCACGGGGAATGAAAACTCCGTAAGTGTACAAGGAGAATCTTAAGTACCTCATCGCTAATAATAATACCTTTACAATAGATAAGAGACGACAATCTCTCCCCTGGAATGTCTACAGGCGAGATCGTTTCATCGCGAACTTTGGCGGAAAGTTTCCAAATAGGAATCTATCTCGCGCGGTTATGGGTCCTCGATAGCAATATGTACTTCATATTTATGGCTCACCTTCGTGATATTACACGTCGGTGACTCATAGTGGAATGGATAAAGTTTATGCTCTTGACGCGATGTTTCGCTTGAAATTTCATAATTTATCGCACAATTGTGGCATTTCTTGCTTAATATTATTGTAATCAGTTTAAGAAGGATTTTTATAGACATATATGAATATGAATATGATTATATGAAATTAAATAATAAACATTTCGCTATAATGTTATAGTAGATATGCGAGATAGTAAAGATATTTTATTATTGGTATATCTCTATTTTTTTTTCTCTTATACTCTCTTCATTTTATACTCTCGTAGTCATACAAATTGTATAACAAGAACATATTAAATTACATTAATTAGACACATATATTAAATAATTAGCAGGAGCTAAAATAAAAAATTGTCCTTAATGTGCGAAAGCATTATTAATGAATGGGCTTTTCTTAGCTGAAATTAATTAAGATGGATGGCCACAGATGTGAATTATCTAGTTATTACCTGCATTTGAAAATATATAATATTTTATAATCGAACACATAAAACGCTTCAAATATTATCCGTGTTGACAATATTATCTCGCGTTCCTCTTAGATCTATTTTAGAGATGTTTTACGAGCAAAGGTAACGAAAAGGAGCGTGTAAATACGTATAATGCGAGAATTACATAGCTCTATACCGATAAATCAACTGTTTACGTCACGAAAGATCTCACCCTGATCTTAAAAACCGATCATTCGAGTTTGCGTCGTGAAAGTAAGATTTATCCGATCCCGATCGCGAGCAAAAGAGTATTCGGCAAAGTGGAAGAAGGGACTCGGGAGAGTCATAAAACGTAAGAATCACCCGATTTTACGAGTCGACTAGTTCGCACATTCTTGCCAAGTCGACATTGACTAGAAATTCACGGCCGATAAATATTCGCTCTAAAATGCATTCATGTATTATAATTTTTACGATAATTTAAAGTCCATTGAATTAAAAACTCCCTAAACGCAATCTCGTTATTAATTTGTTGATTATAAGATAAAAACTATAATTTTGGTATATATAGTAAACTTTAATGTCATTAAAATTTTATATATATAATTTTAATAAATATAATAAACCATCTGAGAACACGTTAAATTGTATCAATTAAAACCACATATCAAAATTAAAGATGTATTCATTTGGAGAGCGTTTCTCTCCTTTTTCGCTTTTTATTATAATACGCTCGAGCGTGGCTATTACACGAGATTTTAGCACAAAAATTAATGAGCAAAAAGTTAAATTTGATGGACCAAAAAATCGGTCTCTGGAACAGAACGGTTCAGCGGATGGAAAGCGGCGAAAAAAGAAGGAAGACGGTCTGTCGTTGAAGAAGTTAAAGCGATCGATTTTTAACTTCCATCCGTGATCGATATAGAGATAAATGTACATTTGTTCTTTATGTCATTTATCCAAGCAGATTTTCGCGTTTGCCGTAAAGTAATCACAGAATTATTTTCTTGATTATACAATTGTATTAAAATTGAATACGTCTGTGAAAAATTTTCGCAATTGTATTTCGATGAAAACTTATTTCTCGTAAGATCATGTAATTCTTTTTTAGAAGTTGAAATATGCAAAATACATATGTTTTGCAATAGTTATTATTTTTTTTTAATTCTTAAGACTATCAAAATCATGAGGAAAGTTGGCAGAATCAACGATTATTAAAGTCACAGCAAGTGTGGAGAGAGTAAATGAAAATCGAGATTGTGCTTACAATCGCGATGCTCGAAAGAAGCTTCTTTGAACGAGCAATTTTTTTTTCACGTGTAAAAAGAAAGTTTTGTAATTGTATCAAAGTGAAAGAGCAGCAGTTTCTAATCAGATCTTCCGCTGCGGTTAAAGCATGTGTCGTTCAATTTCGAAATCTCTCGACAACGAAATTGGTAGGAATTTTAAAGCGAACTCTGCATATTTAAAAAATGGTGTTTTTCTTCTTTTTTTTGTTGGCGCTCGAGCGATTATTTTTACGAGAAGCAATTTTCGTTTATCATATGAAATATATATACAGTCCCCTTTTTGCTAAATCTCCGATTTTCGAGGGGAGAGTATTTCGCTGAGTCATTAATATTCCTAATACATAAACGCGACATTGGATTAATAATTGGAGACTGTCGGCCAAACATGCATTAACAAAATTGATATCTCTAATTAGACAGAGCGAAAGCTAACAAACGGAATACATACTTGCTGTCTGTCCACAAAACGGATCGCTCTTTATGATTGTCTGATCCTTGTGCGCGGTTTGACATATAAATGCGTATCCCGAATACACGTGCCAAATATTATGCGCGCGAATTGTGTTGGTAACGCAAAAAATACCCTTTCGCTGACGTCATACTGGAAGCATTAACGATTTGATATCATTAAAGTACCATGGCACCGCTAATCCATCAGTCAGATCAAAGCACTTGGTCCACGTCACTTGGAAAATGGTTTTAGCTTGTCGCCGGTCCGACCCAAAGAGAGATACGTACATATATGTGGGCGTATTTCAAATTATGATGCGCGAAAGCAAGTCGATGTTATATTTTTTTTTCTCCATTATATTAGGAAAGCTATTGCCTGTCGCGGTAAAAACACGTTAAAAACCGCATCATCGAATTGCATGAGAATACCTGGAAATAAAAATTCGTTTACCCCTCCTTTTGTTTAAAATAAAGTTCGTTAGGGATAGGCGCACGTGCCTCTATGTGATCGTTTAACCTTTCACGGAATACATTTTAAACTTTGACCATAACGCTTTCGAAACTTGCGGCATCGCATCGTGTCGACCTGTTTCATGCCTGTCGACTAAATCGATTCAGCTTTTCGCACGAATCTGACATACGCCCCTTTCTCTCTTAAATGACTTTTTTTTTTAAATTACAGAAAATAATAATTCGTATTATGTGTGTATTATGTGGAGGTGAATATCAATATCAAATCTGCGTATGCTTGTGCAATCTCTCGTTTCCATTATCAGTTTCGCATATTGGTATCGTGATTGCTTCATTGTAACAAGCTTGCGGAGGACATTAGCATCTCACAGGCATGGACCGCCCGTTATGGTATAGTCGTCTCGTTCTATAGATTCATCATTTTGATAATGCCTTGTAGAATTATGGAATGATGACAATTTTGAACGCCAAAAATGATTATAGAAAAGAAAAATATAACAGAATTTTAAAAGAATCGATCAATTCCGTCATCTCGAAAATTATTACACTTTTACTTCCTAGAGGAAGTTTTGTTTTTTACCAGTTATTCGATATACTAGATTTGATTGTTTCACACAATCGTATGTCGATGTAAAATCATTACAGTCATACAAGTTGCATATAATTGATTGTTCGCATCCGTATATATCTATGCGTGTATGTATATATAATTAATAAGTTTTAATTACAAATGCTCAATCTCGATTACAAGCTCTTTTAATGTAATATCGACTTGATGCCGTTATCACAACAAATAAATAACATCGCTGGAATCTCGTATCGTGAAATCGATTTTGCATTTATGTAAATTCGCTTCGCAGTAAAACTCATTATGAATCATTTATTAGAAATGACAAATTTTTTTTCATGGATGAAGTTGACACGTTGCTATAATTACGATTATAAATGACCGTGTGATTCAATCGTGACAGAATTCAATTCGCGAACAGCCAAATATCATTTTGCATCTTTTATCGACACTTGGACATTCGATACAATAGAAATATACACGCATATATTCTTTATTATGTACGAAATATCATACTTCAAATATCCTATGTATATAGTTATTGAATTTGCAAAAGTAGCAATTATTGGAGAATGACTTTTATCGAAATTATGCAGCCTGATATTACCGGACAGAATCGGCAACTTGATATGACAATCTGACAATTAAGCCAGCTCTCCGCCATTGCTTTATTCATACCGTTAAGTTTGATCATTGACGTCACACACACAGACAAAGAACTAATAACAGTACACAACAATGCTTCATATTTATATACCTATGAAATTTTCTATTTATATTTTCTACTACGTGTAAATTTCGACGATCTACGTAAATATTATTAAATTGTGAGTTTTGAACTACCTTTATTTTGACGCTACAAATGTTAGAAATCTTTGATTTACTAAATTTAGCATAAAGAAATTTTTATTTCAATAGTCAGACGTTTCCAGCAATTGTAACGTCAAGACGAACGCAAACTTGATCGATCAAGCGTAACAGATGTGACGTTTATATATGCGCGGGATGTTTCATGGATCGCGAAATCTGTGCGGATAAGATGAAATATGAACGAGTGCTAAATCGGCTTGCAATAAGATCTGCTACGAACGCCGCGAGATTCAATTTACATAAGCTGTTGCGTATGAGAAATAAATTTCCCTGTGCAAATAGATCGTTGAAAAAGCGAAACGTACAGAATACCATTATGCACGCGTGCTTTTGAATCGCCATATTGTTGCGGTCGAAAAGGTAACTGACTAATAGGGAATAGGAATTTGATACACGAAACCCGCATTTACAATCTATGCGAGTGCCTCAAAACGACAATCACTAATACCATTTTATGATTCGGCGGTGAAACATATGTAAATGTATACACGCAAAACACATTTCATTTCATCCGCTTACGAATCGTAGTAATGCTAGATGCTACCCTGCCCTCGTTTCAAGCAACGGAATGGAATAACATACAGCACACAGAGGAGCTATTACTTCTATTCCGCGTAGCTATACTTTTATACGTTATATTATTTAGAGTGTCTTCCTTGCGCAACGCTCGATAATAATCCTACGTATCTCAATCATTACGGTTGCGCAACCAATATTACTGACACTTAATCCGACCGTATGCAATCAATACCTCAAGAACAATTCCAAATTCGATTAATAACGTTTCAATAATGTTATATAACTTTCGGGTATCGCTATACGTTACATATTCTCTATCTCTGCGGTGTCTCAACAAAACTGCTTCATGTATATGTATGTACGCCCTCTCTTTCCCTCTCCGATATTGATTTTCCAACATTTATTTCGTCGCTCGCACCTACGTGCCCATTAATCCTTCATTTTATACGATAGCCCCTGCGCGCTCCATTGACATGTAATATACTTTAACAAAGCAACGGCGACGCGATGCTGCGATCTATCTTTTGTTGATTTTAATAAGGCAACGGAGATCGCGAAGAGAAGCATCAGCTTTATGTAGCGCAAATTATCAAACTGCCGACAATATGGTTAAACTGTTTCTGGCATAATCGGCAATTTTAACCGAAAGTTAAATTGCAGTCAAGTTGGTTAGTTATAACTGAGTTACATATTAATCGTTATTTTACCTTTACACACACACACACACACACACACACACACACACACACACACACACACACACACACACACACACACACACACACACACACATACATACCATACATATACCATACACAAAATACACGAAGGATTGGGCAAGGCATATCGAAGTTTCCAAGGTTTATTGAGTGTCTTGTAAACATGACGCTTGCCAAACTGCTGTAATATTGAATCATAAGCCCTTCACACAGGCGTTTAAAAGGCGAGAGCTTGCGTGAATTTTTCCGACGGGTGAGTTTTTGACCGCGTCAATTTTTGACGTCTGAACGAGATTACAAGAGTTTTTCTCACGCGCCGATAAAAGAATCCGCTGTTGTTCTGAATAAGAGTAATGCGCACTCGAATACATGCACATATTATTGACAATGAATATATTTTAAGTACAGACTATTGAAATATAATTTTCCAATAATTTTATGTGGTAATGATACAAATACATAGGACATTATTTCCAGCGTACAATAATTGAAATTATTATCTGATGATAATTATTTTATAGATATTATTAAAAGTTTTTTTATGTTATTAAAAGTCTTTTTATAAATAATATTTAAAATTTGTGACTTTTCTCTGTTCATCTTTCAACGTTGAGAGATAAATACATATTTGGCATTGTTATTTTTGAATCCTAAAATTAATTAAATATTTTAAATAGTATTTTAATTATTATTTTATATTAATCATGCATAATCTAATAGAAATAAAATATGTAAATATTTTTGTCAGATAATAATATAAAGAAATAAAAAGAAATTTTCCTGGAAATATTGTATAATAACTTTTTTAATAAATATAAATTTAAATATATTAAAATATATTAAAAATAACTAAAAAATTTTTAAATTAAAAATATATAAATAATATTTAAAAATTTTTCAGAAATATTTGAATATTTAATTAAAAATATTGAGATATTTTAGCATACAATTATATGAAACCTCTAATAAGAAACAGGTATTTGAAATATTGATTTTCAATAAAATCGATTTAATACATTTTAAATAAAAATTTAATTAACACAAATTATTATTTTACATCAAGCATTTATAATCTGTTATAGGATAATAGCTTATATACGTGTAAGTATCTTTTTTTAAATATTATTTGTCGACTTTTGATGGCACAAAAATCATTGATACATATATCCATCATAGGCGTGCAAGTCAATGATGTTGAATGTTGTTTAATATCGGAAGAATGCGGTCGATTATGGGAATAACATACCAAAACGAACATGAGCAATAATTATTTAACAAATTAAATTCTGTACGCTTATACATTGAATAAATAAATATCCGAGGAAATTGACGAGTTTAAAACACGATGATTTACATTGTGCGTCATAATAACTACTGATGTTGCAACTGACACACGCAGAGGTGAAGGATATGAAAAATAAAATATATTATGAAAGAACATAATGATCAAATAGCGTAAAAATAGGAGAAATATAATATAAAAAAACTAATCGCGAGAATGACAAATTGTAAAATTTGATATTATATTAAAATTTTATGATTTTTATGAGTTTTATCATAACGCTTTACATACGATAAAATTTTTCAACAAAAATCACTCATCTGTCAATCGTAATGCCTGTCAATTCTCCGGTGCGCGTCTATTTATTCCGATTGAATAATCACATTTATATATGGATAATTGAAGAGTTATGATTATAAATCATGCCAATTTACTATGCACAAATTAGATAGATATAATAGCAGTATGAATATTATGTTAATTACAATAGTGTAACGTTAAAATTATATATACATATATTTGGAATATGATATTTTAGGCAAAATACGCATCGCATAGAATAGTTAATTAGTAAAGATACAATAATATGTGTATTTTAAACAAGTTAAATAAGTTAATTTTAAATATAATTGACATATACTAATTATATTTTGGTACGTATTAATATACATTAAACTAGCTTTTTGAGAGTAACCTTTCAATTTATACGAATGTTAATAGAAATATTAATCCGAAAACACAGCGCGTAATCCGTTCACCAATTTAACTTGGCAAGAGAAACTAGTTTAAATGTTTCAACGTGGATGAACTGTCCTCTCGTTTCGTTCAGCGTCAGTTTGCTCTTTCTTCTTAAAGTTTTAGTATAATTTCCTCGTTGTACCCAGAAGGCACCGTCGGATAATTTATTGTTGATTTGTCGAAGAGAAAGAAGATTATTGAAACTTTTGTATTTATAAAACGGGAATCGCACCATATATAAACAAAATATATTTACGCTTACATTAACATTGATACAAAAATTTTTTTCCATAAAATAACCGAGTATTTGCACGTACAATCTATTAAGTTAGGCGCTCTTAGCAATCATATTTGCTAACCATTAAACTATCTGACTGACACATCGCGATTCCCCAGAGATTCACGCCCTGGTTTTTTTTCTATTTTTTTTTCTCTAATTCTCTCTCTCTCTCTCTCTCTCTCTCTCTTTCTCATACATACACACACTCAGGAAAAAGCATATATTTATTTGCGGAAAACCCGCGGTTGAGCGACATCCATGTGTAAAAACAGATCCTAGGGGAATGCACGAAATGTTTGCGTCATTTTTTTTTCGCTTAAAAATCACCGATGGCGGCGTCGATCCGATTGCTCTCGCGAACGAGGACTCAACGTATGTATGTACATACATGCTACACGTTACATAGATATCTGACAATGTATGTATATATGCAACGATATGTATTGTCCAGATGGATAAAAGCGGGAGAGAGTCACTTGAGCGAAATCGCTCGGCGGTCGCGGCTTGGAAATACCACGACATATTTTTAAAGCTTTCGGTAACGGTTTCGATAACGCTTGTCATCAAACACTCGAGAGGGGAGGGCAAGGTCTGGGCGCAGGGTTATGTTAAAATTTCAGCTATCGGACTAAACAACATGAACCACGGCATCTCTTTGCAATTTTCAACTTCAACGCGTATGTTCTTTCACGTATATGAACCTTTACATATTTAAGAGTCCCATCGGGCGAGAGCAAAGTAGGGCTCATTTTACTCACCAAAGTTTCGACACGCCAGTTCCGCCTTGTTCGGCGAAAATTGATTTTCTAACGAAATGTGTAATCGGGATCGAGATTATTTAATTTTTTTTTTTTTTCTGTTCTCAAAGAACTCGCCAAGTGATGCCGTTTTAAATGGTAATCTGAATTTGAAACCGAGAAGCGCAATGTTATAACGTACACTTGAACGTTCTGATCTCCCGAATAATGAATTGTAAACAACTACGTTTACTTTCGATGAAAAATATTATATTGGAACAAGAGAGAGGAAGTGTGAAAAAAATAAATAATATACATACGGATATTTTTCCAACTACGTGACTTGTGTATAATTTTCTCTCTCATTTGTTCTCTCTCTCTCTCTCTCTCTCTCTCTCTCTCTCTCTCTTTCTGGAATATGCATAGGATGTGAATTAAGGACGTCGCGATGGGTGAATCGATTAGTTCTCAAGAAGAAGGATCATTAAGCATGCCGCGTGGCACGTCCATTTTCAATATTCGTCCTGCTTCAAGATCGCTGGTTTTATTTATTATATTCGAGAGATGAATGATCGTCGTTTTTCTAATATACGATTCCTGATTGAATTCCGCAAGGGACGCGATTTCTTCTGTCGCTAAAAAGCGTGACTCGTGTGTACAACACTTACGTCCTATGGGAGAAACGTTCATCTTGTCCACCGCGTGGAATAAAACCTTCTCCTGAGGGAGAACATTTATCATATATTGCTTTGGAATTCGCGGGATGGAGTTAGGTTACGAACGAACGGAATGTAACGATGCTGAAAATCATATTCGGGTTTGTACGCACGAAAAAATTTAGAAGAAATGACATTCCGTCAAGTTACACGCGCGCGCTCATACAAAGGCAATAAAGTTTCTTCTTTACCTCACATCGAGAACAGAGTTGGCGACTGATTGTGAGAACAATTTATCGTATTCACGCTTCTATTCCTCCTCGAAATTCTGACATTACACCATGTCGTACTGCACTTAGCGTCTTGCTGACAGTTTCGAGATATTCGTTTGACTTTACGTTAGCGATTACTCTGCAATTTACTTTGAAGTAACACGCGATACATATATATATATATATATATATATATATATATATATATATATATATACGTACTTTCGCTCGATAGAATTACAATAAATTTGATCGTGTAAATTAATCACGCTTGAGATTCGCAGAATGATCATATTAATATTTTATAATCGTCTCCTTTACTTTCATCTTTACGAGTGACAGAGTCTTAGAAAATTACATAGAATTCACGAGAGAAAATCGCGAAAGCTCGTCGTCGCGATGTTGAGCCTAGAGTTTGCGAAATCCCGGGCATTCGATGCGATGGGCACGGTGAGCGAGCAAAATTAGCGTAAATTATCGTAGCGAGCAGAATCAGACAAGATGCCCTTAACTGATATCATCACGAGGCTGCTGCTCGAAATTTCGAGATAACTGTTGGCCTTCATTCGTTCCTTGCTTTTACAGAAGGTACGGCATGGCTCTCGCCACCCTCGTAGAAAGCCCAGAATCCAATTACACCGGCTGCGGATGATTTCTTTAATAAGCACCTTCGGCGGGTTGTCGTAAACCGCCGCATCCTTATCCCATCCTCTTTCTTTCTCTCTCTCTCTTCTTGCATATCCAATCTTAAATTCTTATCCTTGTATCGTACAATGTAAGAAAAGTTCTATCTGCTCCTCCTACGTATAATGATTCCTTTAATCCACAATTATGTTTGTTAAATTAGGTACATATTATGACTATATATGATTGCGATTAGCTCTTTGATTATAAATGCAATTGTTTTGTCGATACGATGTAACTATCGTATGTTTGTAAATATGATTGTTGTGGAAAAATTTATATTTATATCGCCATTTAAAGAAAAGGGATCTTCATCGTGATTATTTCTTCGGAAAACAATTGTATGAATTTTATTAATGGTTGCTTCCTGTTTGCAAACTCGGGAAATAGCTTTTTAATAGCGGTACATTCAGCTCACGGGAGATAAAATCCGAGCATTAACACGGTCGCGTGTAAGGAAGTAAATCTCGCACCATTGAATTGGCGCGGTGAGCTCCGATAAACTCGAATTCGAATCCACATCGCTCGTATATACAATAATAAATAAAAGCGGGACATCGTCGCGTCATTCGTTTCGCGTCGTCCGCATCGGATCGCGTGTTCACGCGTTGCAGCACGCACAGGAAACGAATTATGACGTAATCCGACAACAGCGTTGGAAATACTAGGCTTACGTGATCTTCGTTATCGCTAAATATTGCTTTTACAGCTTTCGAATGCCGAGATGCCATTTTTGAACGTTGGCTATTATTGCGGCATTACTATTGCGCGATTTATCGAGGAGAGAGAGAGAGAGAGAGAGAGAGAGAACGTGCGAGAGAGAGGGCGAGAGATTGTATTTGACGGAATTGGCTCCGGGACGATTGATTTGCATAGGCTAAAGTCAACTAAAGCGCAAATCACGTCGGTTCCGTTGTGAGACGATGTATTACGGCGAATACATTGCGCTGTGATTCTGAAAGCACTTATGCATAATGCTGTATCGATGTAGCATGACTCTCGAAGAGAACTAATTGTGGCAGATGTGGGGTATTTAGATGATAAATATATTTCAAATGAAGAATATTAAAAATTATTACATTTAAAGTTGTATATACATATTTGTACATATACTGCTGGCTATTAAAATTGCAACACTGTATATATATTTGAAATTATTCTATGTTTTCTGTAAATATAATATAAACGCAAAAAATATTTATTTAAAGTGCAATAATTGATATTACTTATTACATTAAATATTGTCAGAAATTGTAAATATGTAATTTTTGAATTTTTTGTTGATTATTTTAAATATTATTTCCTGCAGCAAATTTCAAATATTGAATGCTACGTAGTAAGGAAAATAATTTGAAAAATGACAAAATACAAATATATATTTATTTAAAAAATAACTATGATATTTATATAATGTTAATTTGTGTGCATGAAAGCGATTATGATTTAACACGAACAAAAACGAATTGATTATATAAATTTTCATAAAAACAATTATTGGATACTATATTTAAAATCTTCAACAAGAAATGCGTTAAATATCTCAAATAAAATAATTACCATGCACAGATAAATTATAATATATTTCATACTAGGCATTTCTATACTCTTACAGGAGAATCATAGCTTCTTTTTCTTTTTATTTTCTGTTCTTTAGAATATTATTATTATCTCTATAAAAGTTGCAAGCTATAATATGTTATTTTGGAAAGGCGATATGATTCATAGGATCATGTTAATTATGTCATTTCACTAGCATCGATTAATTTCGTTTATTATAATCTAGCACAATTATTCTTCGTTGATTATCCAAGATAAATCTTAATTAAGTTAGTACACGAAACATATTACATCATAAATCGTTGGTGTTAATCATTGGAGTACCATCATTTAATATATTGCACCGAGATATTTTAGAATTAATTACGCGCCAATGATAAAAATGTCCAATTAAAACTACAATTCACAACGTGAAATTATTTCGAGCATTATTTTTCTGATTTCGACAACTATAGATGTACATTGTCAAATAAACTTTCAAGCGACACTAACGTCACAATTGAGCGGATTTTTATTTCTAGAAAAGCGGATGACATATTTTTAGACAAAGATACACATTCTTTTTCTTGGGTCACAATATAATAGATATTGTTTCCAGAAATTTTTCTAGAGAAACTATTGTACGAACATTCCATCTCACCGGCAAAACTATTGCACAGTTTATTAATTATATCTCCGAAAAGATATCAAAATCGGAGAATAGTAGAAATGTGATGGAAATTATTTTTTGACAAACCAAAGTTTTTAGATAACAGTTTTAAAGATAATCATTGTTATATAACATTTACATATTTGCGATGAGATACTTTTGTGCGTTTCCACGTGCAACAAATTCAATTTTCTAAAAAAAAAATTCCGTCTTGGCGAAAAATATATGCTCTTTATCTCCTTCATCTTCTTGAACGTGCAGCCTGTATATTATGACCTGTTGAGAAAAAGGGAGCGAAATGTTCTCTTTATTAAACGATCATCCGTTTAACGACACACTCTTGGCGAGAAAATCATCTTGTCTATATAGCCAAGCTCTGGCCATAGTCGGAGAGATGACCACTCGCGAATTATTTCCAAGGCTGCAACTGACATCTTGTCCGCTAGTCGCGTCGGGTCGGTTGTCAAGTATAAGTTCCGTAACCAGCGGACAAGAAATATCGGCAGCGACGATATTTCAAACCCGCTGCTATTGAGAGGGAGAAAGAGAGAACTTGCACGTGACATCTAAATTATGGTCGATCGAGTGATTCGAGGAGCGTCTTCTCGCCACCTCACGTGAGGCAATGTGGCACTTTATTAGCTCTTATAATCTCCAGGATCCATATATTTAGACAATAAATATATTCTGCGCGCGTATGTGTAAAGGGATATATTTACGATACAAAATCAACCCGGCAAATTTATGACGAGCAACTCCAAAATATTGCAAAATGCAGAATCCTTTGTACGCGATGTCTCACTCTGAGGACTGTAAATTTGGTCATTTGATAAAACAACAGACAAGAATGTGCGATCAGAGAGATATACATGTATGTTTAAACATCACGTTGAACCATACCATCCCGTTCGGAGCATTCAACCAAGACATCACCGGTGTGAATCGAAAAATGAATTGCATTTTTGACTGTTTTCATATCGAGGGAAAAGAGAGAAGAAGAAAAATCTATTCAAATATATTTTTTGTCCGAGAAAGTTGTCATCAAAAAAAGAGAAAAAGAGAGAGAAAGTTGGTCACATATTTACATATTTTCGCAGCCAAATTCTATTTTCGCTACAACACAGATTTTACGATGCCATCTTTCGTAAAATATAAAACGTTATTGCGGACAGAATCTTGATGCTCGGGGACGCAAGTAAAAGAGAAACGTATAGGTGGGATCATAATTAAATTAATAAAACCCTCGCAATGTCATTATAGTGAGCGCCAGTAACGGAGAAAGAAAGAGAGAGGGGTCATTTATTTCGACAGACCTAGAAATAATTAACACGCGAAATTGGAGGGACTGGAAAATGTGGCTTTTTATCGCGAACGTTGCATACGCCAGCGCACTAAAGAAAATAAAAAAAAATGTGAGCACGCTAAAAAAATGCATGTACAATTGAAATATACGCTCGATGAATAAGGAACGGCTGTTTCTCGTTATAACTATATAAATTAGTGAATGAAATTGAATGCGTAATTGTGTCAATTACTACTACGTTAAATTGCGATAAACGCAAATCAAATCTTGAAATAAATTTTCGACGACTGCAAAGACGAGAGTACAAAAGGAAACTCACTCAGATGCATTTTCAATGTAATTTTCACGCTAAAATAGCTACCGTAACAATTCTAACAAGCCGCTATCGATGTTCGACATAAAGTTGCGATACGTGTCTTTGATAAGGATACGCTACAATAATCGAATTCCTATAAGAGCGACAGTTGTGAATGTTCCAAAGTTATCTTTTGGCTTGAATGACAGAGAAAGAGACAGAGAGATACGGAATCTGTGTTTCGGTCAGTTGTGATTCAATCTTACAAAACTTTTATATATGTATATGTATATATATATATATATATTTTTTTTTTCCTTCTTTTTCTCCTTTTCATAAAAATAAAATTTAAATAAATATATATGTATACGTCACATAAATTATACTTGAACATAAATTATCGATTTATTTAAATTTTATTTTTATGAAAGGGAGAAAAAGAAGGAAAATAAATATAGACACTCGTAAGAGACACCAATCTTTTTTATGCGGAGAAGATAATATTTCACCATTACGAGAGACAGCTGGCGATTTCAAGCGTGATCTTTTCGTTTGTCCTTCAGGATGCGAAACGAGCGATTCATACGCACGAAAAATCTGGCGTGGATTCAATGTGTAACGGCCAATTTGTACGACCGTTCACAAGTTTTGTATGCGAAAAAAACTTCACGATTCTGTATATAGGAATGGGTCAAAATTTTTCTCTCACAAACTTCGGAGAAATACTCGGAAGATATCAATTCAAAAGTTTCTATAAAATATTTTTCTTCCCGTCACCATTTGCAGTGCGATGTACACAAATTTTTCATTCATTCTGAACAGAAAGATATATCTATAAACCATGATATCGTGATAGCGTATTATTCATAATCTCTTACGTAGTCCGCTGGAATTATAGAAACATATACTACAACTATGATATTTCAAAACATTTCCGATCTTGTAATCATAGAATGACTGCCGTAGATATTACGTTATTGCTCTTCCAAACATATTTCGAGAGCGTGTAAAGGAAATTTTATCTCATCCTACATATTTATGGTCGAGTAAATTTCATCAGTCGTATATAAATAGTGAATATTTATATATATAAATTTATGAATGATCAAAAGCACATACTCGTGCATTAATTATATATACCTGTAGTTGATGATATGAAAATATCGATATAAATAACTAAGGCAAAATAACAATCGTGATGTAACATATATTTTACGCAGCAAATATTTTTATTCTCACGGAGGACAATATGTTTCGCTAAAGGATATGCAAAAGCAGGATATTAACATCATTGTATATCATTACATAAAATATATATTTTGGACATTATTTAAATATATATTTTGTGTATCGTATCACGCGTTTTGTATATGTTGTGCAAAATGATATAGGAGCCGAGAATATAAATGTATTAAGCTGCCTTAATAAACTTTTACCGTTTAATATTGTGTACGACATTAATGAGAATAAATTTGACTTTAATGGATGTACACTCGATTTGGGCATTTCATTTTTCCGGCCGCGTTCGTGTCACAGCGAGCTATTTGTCATTCCGTCGCGGTGTATCGAATCACGCACGCGTGTTCATCGTTAATCAATCTTTAATTGAATGAATATACCGCAACTGCGGCAATAGTAGCAGATATTCATTTGTGCGTGATTCGATTATTGAAGCGCAATTGATATGGGAACGCGCTCCATTAGCGATACTAACTAAGCTAACGCCTCCGCAATTTTTTTTTTTTTCTTTATTTAGGACACGTATACGTGTAATATCGCGTATTACAGCTTTAGCATGGCCGAAAGTCATTACACGTCGCGGTTATCTCATCCTGATGATATTTACCTGACCTACTGACGTGTCCATTAGATTATTCAATTTACAAAAGGAGAATTAACCGGCCGATTAAGCGCTTGGACGGCTGAATACACCCACTCGTTATACATGGATTATATCGGTTTATCGTTCGGAAAGTTTGACGTGGCAAAAGTAAATAGTTGCGAAGGGTTCATGCCCGTCTATTCGAGACTTGTTGAGTTAGTGAAATTCCCTTATGGCGTTAAAGTTCTTAATAGTTTTGCACGCGAGCTAAGACCGAATCGTCCAAGATGGGGCGAGAAATTGCATCCTTTATACAGAGGCGAGATATAAATTTAAATATATTTATGTATATTTATGTACGCATACATATAGTATATTATGTAGCGCTTGGAACTTTTTATCAAAATTGGCATTTTTTTAGATTTTAGTTTTTAACTAAAAACTGAAAATAAAAATTTATATTCACGAATATTTACTAAAAATTACTTTATAAAAATAAACTACATATATTACAGTTTCAATAATACTATTTCAAACTTTTGAGCAAAAATTGAGATCCGAGATCCTCAAAACTGCCGTGGAGATTACATAAAAATCGTCAAAATCGTGATGAAATTTAGAATATAATTTTTATAATTTTTTATATAGAATTACAATAATGAATTTAATGAGAATATTACGCTATTTAGATTGTGTAATTTGTCAAAAAAATGACAGGAAAAAACTTCCAAAACTCAATACAAACGGATTTATGAACAAATGAAGGTTTTTAATGAGCAAACTAATTAAGTAGACTAACTTCTCATCGGTACACGGATAAAATGTAACGCTGAGAAATATGGTATGTCGGTTTAGGAAACTACATCAATTCTAGTACCTTTACATACCATTAATTCACACATACATACACATATTCTATTTCTATATCGTTTCTCTTGAAGCGAATATATTCACCATATTCGAAAAGATTAAGCAAAGCAGTTATTATCTTAGTCTAATTATTATTATGACAGAAATGAAGAATGCAGTGAAACGTTAATTCTTTTAATAGAGGCATATTTATTATAAGAGCGGTTTTCGCTGATGCTATTACTTGTATTTTCATTCTCGAACAAGCATGGAACGTTATGCATGCACGCGGCGAATACATATTGCGGAAATACGGTCTCGGAAGTATCGTAAATCTGCTTTACATCGGTAAGACGGGATGACAAGTTATTCGCTTTATTCCATAATGCGAATAATGAGATTTAATCATCGTTGTAAATTCCTACTTCGATGGATCAAAACGTTAAGAAAGCTTGATGTAACAGCATCATATTTACCGAATATGACTTTCATAAATCTGTTTTATTGAACGCTCGAATTTTATCGCTTGAAACCACATATTAATTTAGATATGATAAATAATATTCATATTACTTCTAAAATATAGCTCTCGACTTAATCTCTTTTCTCATGATTTATGATTTTATGTTAATTTTTAATAATTTGAAAATAAGCAATCATATACATTCTTGAATTGATGCATCGAAGATAGTATTCTGTAAATTATTGGTAAAACTAAAGCTATCTAATGCTTCAGATTTTCGATAAAGATATATATTTTTATATAATATATCGATGTTAGAGATACACTTTGTAGCAACGAATCATTTAATTAATGACCATAAGGCGAGTAATAATAAGTCAAATAACATGTTACTTCGTTCGTGACTAACTGACTTGCTCGATAGTTACCGTAATTTAAAGCCAATCCTGCATCGCCCGTGATGCGTTAGCCCGGATAGCTAACACACCCATAAATATGTACCTGTCCCTAACGCGTAAATATATACCTTGCGCTTCAGGCAAAGTTCGCGGCGCATGAACTGCACGATATATTATAGCCCGGATTCGCTCGGATAATAAGATTTATTACCGTCCATCGCCCTACCTTCGTCAAACTTCCGTACCTCCGTCCATCCTTGGCGACTCTCTTTCTCTCTCTCTCTCTCTCTATCCGCATATATGTCCGTTACATCGTTCTCGGACGATTTGCCCCTTTTGATCGTGTCGATAAAAAGTCAAGGACTGTCGATGTCTTTTTTGCTAACATTATTCATTGTAGCTGTTTCGCCCACATGTCTTTAGATTCCTATAATTCAATGTGAAACAATGAAATACATATATGTATTAAGATTGATTATGTTCTTCGGATTTAATTTGCTCAGCAGCATTAACTTCTTTTCCGGTGACACTCGTTAAATTTTAAATTTCCACTTTCGGGCTGAATTAAATTTTTCCCTTCCACCACACAGACAAAGTGCTCTGCTTTATTTTTTTCGCGGCGGTTATGAATTTCGGGAAGAATCTAGGCAGGGAGAGAGACTGAGAATACTGTGTGTTCGCTATAAGAAAAAAAGAACGACTAACAAACGAACAAAGTATTACGCGTTCATTGAAAACTGTAATAATTTTTCCTGTACGATATAAAAGATTTTTAATTATTTTTAGTTTAATTATTTTAAGTTCATAAAATATAACACAATGACGTGGGTTTTAAAATATTATTTCTTATATTTAGATGATTAAAATTTGTTAGAGAATTACTATAATTAATTTTTTAATTATAGTAATTAAAAAATTAATTAATTCTTCGAAAAACCTTTGATTTCTTTCAAGAAGCAAGACAGTAAAAATCGCCGGAATTAACACAAAGATCCACACATATTACATCAAAATTATTCCAATATCTTCTCTTCCATTACACGGTGAGGATCTTAATCAATCATCCTGTAAACCGCAATAATTGTACAGGAAATGAACGCAATTGTAACGAACCGTTTGCCTTGTCATTAACCGACGGCGATCAATTAGCCGCAGATTTAGACCATTCATCTCATTAAGTATATATAGCAGGTGAATCATCTCTCGCGCTAAGGGTGAGAGACGTCTTCGCATTTATCAAAAAATCCCTAGATATTAAAGCGAATATGCTTTACGGATTGCCCTTGTTTCAGTCAAGCCTTCCTATCCTTTTCCAGGATAATAAAATCGCGATTAATCATGTCGCGTGATAGTTACTAACAATAAGTCAATGTTAGCACGGAAATGCTAAGAAGTCGGTATATCATTCTTTTGCATTCGGCACGCTATGAAAAGACAGGTGTTGCACGCGGCGCTTGAAGGTACATGAAGAATCGAAATTTTACAATCGATCCTCAACGCACAATCTCTATAAGAGAGTGCGACAAAAAACTTCTTTCCGATAACGGAAATGCCGAAGAGAATTTCTCGCCACTCTCCCTTTAGTATCTTCTATCCTTTCCTCTCTACATCTGGCACACTTTTTATCGCATTTGAATCGACCTTTTACCGATATCGCCTCCGTATGCGCTTCACGAACAATCCTTCTTTTTTCCTTCACTTTGTTCTTTTCTTCTGACTCGTTTTGTTCTTTGCATTTTTTCATTATTTATGCAGGTTATTTCAAATATTATATATATATATATATATATATATATATATATATATATATAAATCTTTTTTCGATATATAAATCACGCAAAATTTATGAGAAGAAAATATTTTTTGTATTATAATGACATTATTCAGACCGCTTTAATTTGATATTGTGAGATATCGTTATAAGAAATAATTGTCAATAGCTATGCATGGTTAATTGTTCCATATACAGGATAAATTGGTAATTATTAATAATTATTAGTATTTTAATTATTTCCGAAACTATAGTGAAAAAAAATTAATTATGAGATTATGCTATATAGAAAAAGTTATTGTATTATCATAATTTTTATATATTTTTCATAAATGATGTTATATACTTAAGAGAAATATGTCACTTTTGTTTCTTTAAGTATATAAAATCATATAAAATTTTTTATATCATCAATTCTCTTTTCTTGTTATGCTACAAGTACAGTGTTAAGTTAAAAATATTTAAACAGGATCATGAAAAAATCAATAGCTTATAAGATATTTCATAATTTAATACGTGACATAAATTAAAATGTTATTTATTTTTCAATAACTTTAGCTTGATACTTTTACAGACTAACGAGTTTAATTGATTAATATAAAAGAATAGATAACTATACATCAAAAATATATTTGCATGATTTAATGTTGTATTTATATAAAGATAGATTCATTAATTGAGTTATTATTTTGTGAAATATTTAAGTGGAATGCATTTTATACGATATTTCAAATTTTATGTGTCAATACAATATGTTGAAATACATCAAATAAATTGATATTTTATTGTTTGATTTTAATATTTTTACATATGCAAATTTAGATTAAGAGAATTGATATTGTATATATATCAAACAAATCATATGATTACATTAAAAAAAAAAAAAAAACTGACATGTCTCCCAAACAGATGTAAATTTTCTTTTGTAGCTTTAAGTCTTACAGCGTAAAATATTTTTATAACATAAGGTATCTTTATATCTTCTTTTGTTCAACTTTTGTTTAAAATTTTTCTATTGTTTCGGAAATAATAAAGGCGTTATTCTAGTTACTAGATTATTTTGTATAATTTTTTATTTCTTATAATTTAGAAAGCAAGCCTTTATAAAAGTACATGTATATGTGCCAGTTATTGAATACTCGGTATCTATACAGCTAGTCAACGACTAGCAGTAGAATTCATATACAAACATTTGATTGAATCGGTCTGCGACTGACCAGACAGCCAATATGTAGATAACACGCGCAAATGTCACTATAATTTATCCGTTTAATATAAAACCATAGATACAAGATAAGAATCCCAAAACTTTATATCGCGGATTTATTTATAGACATTTCGTTATCATGTCGAGTTTCCTTGAACAAGATCATATGTCAATGTCATTTTCTATATAGGTATACGTGCAGTCTAATGTATTGAATTTTGAAACCAGACATAAACTGCAGCACAGCATCCGGTTTACTCGCCGTCTGTATTTAAAAGTAATTCAGCCTCGCTGTTTTGACAGAGTATTGAATTTTCTGACCTATCGTGCTTTTATGGTCTCTGAAATTGTTCAGTCGGTGGAGACCAGCAAAAGGAAAACACTCTCATTTTTAGAGAGATTCTCGCGACATGTATATGTACATTATAAATGCAGCGATGTTTCCGCTGCTCGCGTGACGTTCGTTATGGCTGTCGTTAATGCTGGCATTCGTAACATTTCCGGAACTGAGAATTCTGTATAATTTTTGTGGTCGAAGAGTAAGGTTAATCCGTCAGCGTACCTACGTCAATTGTATTCGGGGAGAGAAAGTCAGACTATCTCGAAAATCCTCCGAACTTTCTGCGAAACAATCCATAAACGACTACTCGACTATTCCATTCTCGTGAATTTTCTTGCAATGTTATATCTGTTTCCGCGCTTCCGCATTTCTCACCCCTTCAGCCTGTCCCAAATGCTCGATGGTACCGCGCTCTTAGTTTGTGCAACAACGTTGTGGTAGTAAGTCTTTGTATATGTGCTCTTCTCTCAAGAGCTTTTTCGTCTCAACTCAGTTCGTCCTTCTATTTTATTTTACAGCGAGCCCAATTGCAGTGTTTACGTTCCTTTTATCTTTAGTAGCTTCTCGTATAAAACGATCTACTCTGTCCGTCCGATCGGAGAAGAGAAGATTTTGAGAGAAAGAGAGGAAGAGGGCACGCGCAGGAATCTTAATAGCAGAAACAAAATTAAAAAAAAAAAGGAAAACAGACTGCTACACTCACACATACCGACAAAGAATAATTTGTCTGTGACTTTTTTTATCGCACTCGCACTTAAATTGCATCGGCTGCCGTCGTTTTTTATTTTCCGTTACTTGTTTGTGCAACAACAAAACGTTTAGCGTTTTTGTTTTGTAAAATGCCATATTCTTAATGAAGTTTTCCCCACTCGCTGCAGCATACTTGTTGCAATCCGATTGCGAAATCTAAAGTTTCACGAAACAAAGTTTTATAATGCGGCAACCTTCCAATTTCTCCTGAGTTTTAAATTCTTAAATAATGGCTTCGCAAGCTGTCGCGATAATATATTTTCGTAAATATATTTCTCGCAAAGTTATTTCAAGTATAATTTATTTTTATACTTACGTTACGAACCAAGATACACACACATACATGCGTGAACTTTTGAAATTCTATTTAAATGGAATAAAACGATATCGATTGGCTTTTTGTACACGATCGTACATACGATGGGCAATGTTTCTTCGACAATTCAATAAAAATGGCTCATTCAAAGAGAAAGAGAGAGAGAGAGAGAAAAAGAGAGAGAGTTTTTCTTTTAACTCAATCAATCGTCAAGCTGAAAATCCTTTTGCAATCGCGATGTACAACATATCGCACAGTTGGAGAGCCGCATATCAGTGCGCGTAGGTGCTACTGATAGATTCGGTGAGTGTAACGGCGCTATTTCCGGGATCACGTCGTGATTGTCGCGTTTATCTCGCCGCGAAGAGCGTCCTTTTTTTTTCCTCGGTTCAACGAGAGTATCGTGTCGAGCGAGCTGCGCTCGTCAACGTCGGCGAACGAGCGGCCGGGCTTACGCCAATCATCGTCTCGTTGTATGATCGCGGTTGAATCGTCGAACAAAAATTTTCATCCCTTTTGATCTCGTCCCGCCCCTGCCCGTCGAGTATTGGAACGGCTCTCGCGTTGACATTAATAAAGGTGCGCGTGCCCGGAAGCAGATCCGCAAGAATTATGTATCACAGATTTATATGTACATATATCTATGAAACCCGCATCGTCAAGTATGCGGATATCGACGGCGATACTCCGCATTCGACGCGCTTAATCACGTCACGTTCTCATTCTCTCGCGCTTTTCTCTTTTATGGTCTCGCGCGTTCGTGCCGATGCATACATCGGGGCGATTATCGGCGACGTTTAACTCTGTATCGCATCGAGAAACTATAATGACTCTGCAGAGAATATGTCAATCAAATCAATAGATGAATTCGTAACACCCGAATCTAATTTCCGATAAGGCTCAGTAATGAAATGATACGCATAATATGTTAATAAAGTAATATTCAATTTATAGTACTATCTATGTTCTCTTACTTTCCCTTTCTTTTTTCATAAATGATGGATCTTTTTAAATAATTCAATTCGATATTTTTAGCGTGTGGAGTTAAATCAGTTAGCTTATTTTCATTGTTAATCTAGAGATTTTGTGGCAGTTATACGTGCGAAAATGATGTTGACAGAACTATATGAGTAATACGCGGCGATCTTTATAGCAGAGCTTCAACAAGTATTTATAAAAGGCTTTTAGAATTTATGGGAACAACCGCTATGAGTATCTTTCTAACGGATATAGTGTGACCTTCCGCAAAGTCACTTGTATTAACGTTAGACCAAGCCGGAAATTGGATATCATCTATGAAAAATTCAGAAAATCCAAGAGAAAATCCAAACGTGAAAAAGTAAAGCTTTACTTAACATAAATGTCGCGTTCCGAAAAATATAATTTTTCTTTTTTGGAACGCAGTGTCACCTTTTTTATATATTTTAGAGATCTTCTGAAAAGACTCTGTTGTTGTTTTTTTTTTTTTCTTCATATATGATTACATTGTGTTAAAGCAACAAAATATCTCAATAATATAAAGTCGAATTATTCTGGTAATAAAATGTTTCAATACAAGATTAATTACATTACATTTTATCAAAAAATGGAAGCGTTGAAAGAAAGAATTTCTCAAAGGAGCGACTTTGTGCTATATATAATAAATGCTATCAAATGTAATAAATGTGAAAAATGTACCTTCAAAAACATAAAATTTAATTACCAAAGTGTCCAAAAATAAATATATAAATAATGACAGATTTGACATTTATTTGTTTGATCAAAATTATTAATACCACATTATACATTTATAATAATTATATGCCGTATTAAATACGCAATTAAATACGATATTGCGTATGGTAATACTGTGAAAGATTTATTTTTATTTATTCGACAAAAATCGTGCATGCAAACCGATGCTTCATTTCTAAAGCTTCTCTCGGTATACACGCGCGTATGATGTAAATAAGGTTTTTACGCTCGAATATCAATGCATGCCGTGCAATTTAAGAGGATGCAATCAAGTAGCGCGATACGCGGTATCTAATCTAGAAGATATTAATTTCCGGAAGTAAAATTCTCTCGTCATGCATTAACAACAATAATACCCTTCCGAACATTGTTCATTTTTTTTCAGAGATCATAGCGTATATAGGAACTTATCACGAAATGTTCGTAACGCTGCGGCGGAATTCTATCTATTCTAAAATTTATCACGCCATCGTTGCCACTGAACGTTATTTCGGATAAAAGCTGTTCACTAGTTCGATTTAACCCGCTTTTACGCACACGTATAAAGTTTCCCTTTTTTATATTCTCATCAGAACAAAATTCCATCAGAACAAATAACAATTGACATAAATCAATATCATTGCACAAAGAGAGTGATGTTACAACAGTATAGGAATAATAATGAAAGCAAATGAATTTCGGCTACACGTGGATTTGCAGAGTTTTTTTAAAATATCAATAATCATCGTAAATTTTTGCAAAGTTTATAAGGGCATATTCTCTCCACACACATTTAGCGACCGATTTAACTCGCTATCCCCGTCAAATGGAATAGCGTTATTAAATACTTGTAACGCGTGCGCTTGAGTGCCGATCATAAATTGCGTAATTATCGGTTGGAGCAATTGCATCGCGCTCGCAAAATTCGCACTCGCGTCACGCGCTGTCAACTTTCATTAGGTATAAAATCGCGCGTCGGCTTTCTCGATCGCGCAATTTCCACAGCGGCTCGGTTTCCGCAAATAACGCAAGCACGAAGAATAGAATTTTTTGTATTAGTCTCATCGTGTTTATTCTCGCTAATCAGAAGGTCGCGTTACGCGATAAAATATGATACATTATATTTTGCATATGATGAGTGTCATGTTCACGAGTAATGTAAGCGCACATCGAGATCTTTACAGTCAGTTCGATAAATTAAAGTGTAAAAAAATTTGCGCGCTGCTTTCTCATAATTACTTCGTTAAAAAGAAAAAAATTCTTTGGGTACTATAATATCTTTTTATGATAATTTGTCATTAGTTCGAGGGCCTGCAAAGTTTTCGAGTTAATAGCCGAGTATGCGGTAACGCATTAAGAACTTTTCGGCGTGCTAATGTAGCATTAACGATCGATCGTCTTTGTTTAAAATATGCGGTGCTTGTCGAGTACTTTGTTTGGAAAAAAAATTTAAAAAGTGCGAGATGTAATTATCCACAAGAAATTACTAAACAAAGTTGAAAGATTGTTTCGAATTCAACTTTAATTTAATTTTATATATTCTATGCTTTTATTTTGTTTCACTTTTTACTCTTTTATTCAGTTAAGAATAAAATTAATTAGCTGAAACTTTTGTTTTTACGATATTTGAATCATAAAATTGTTTGATTCGCGTACAATTGTTTTACTTGTTTAACTTTGCTCATATTTCATGATATAAGACGAACAAATTCCACAGACTTCTCCGACGGGGTGAGTAAATTCCTGTTGTACTTCAAAGTTAGAAACTATCAAAGATATAAACTGAAAGATACTACACCGCGAAAGTGATAACGACCGTTATTTTTCACGATTCGCAATTCTTTGCCAAGAGTAAGTAACAGTGTAAGTTCCGCGCGCGGAATATATCACTTCCGGAAAGACATTTATTGCGAAAAATGTTGCTGGTATTCTCGCTATTAGAGAAGAGAAATAATATATCAAGCGTATAAATATAAAAGTTATTAAAAGGCCTTTTTCCCCCATGCGTTGTTTCCTTATCGCATCATTAAATAGCCCTCGAGTATAGCTTTATGTTAACCGATATTCTCCTCCTTTTTCTTGGAACGATAAAAGCCTCGATTTCGAAAATTAAGTACTTCCTTCAGTCGCTAATGGACGCTGACACTAAGCAAGAGGGGGGTAAGATTTATCCAGCCGCGCCGCCACTCTCGATTGACGTTCTCCACTTTGCACTCTCGCAACGCAAGGGTAAAACGCGACATTCTAAAAAAATGGAAAACTCACCGAGAATCAATCTATCAAGGAAAGGAGGGAGGATTCCCTGTATCCTTGAAAGTATCCCTTGCACGCGTGGTTCGTTTGTGTGAGTTTGGGTGTACGTACACGTCAGTATACACGGACGGTGCGACGTGTGATTTTAAGGGTTGCACGATCGCAACGGGTCGCGCGCCTCCACGATACTGGCCGGCTGTCTCGCGACACTCGCCTCGCGATGCCGGCACAGCCAGAGCGCGTACTCCAGACGCCGACCTATCGCGGCCCATCGCCCGAATCCGGGTCCCACCGCCGAAGATGGTTAGCATCACGACGAGATCTCTCGATATAGAAAAGCGTGCGCACAGTCGAGTACAATCTTATATCAGCGTATCCTTTTAACACTAATTTGATGAAAATGCTATGTCTTTGAAGCTCCGAAACTGAGATATGTCGAAACAAGTTAGTGCGTATAATTGACGAATGAGAAAATTCAGAAAGTTTCTTCTTACGGTTTTATTGAAATATCATTGTTTGCAATGTGACGTAAATTTATGTTACACTAACGTATCGTATCTTAATTTTTGAGATAACTTCCTAGAATTATTTTGAATTTTGTACTCTCCGAGCGACCAATTAAATTGAATATTACCATATTAATAATCCGAAACGTTCGAGTTGACTAATTAAACTGCATATTCAAATATTGAAAATTACGAAATTACGGAAAGATTATATTTGCTTAATAATTTTACGAATTATTAATATTTTAATTATCTTAATTTCGTAGATTTTACGTGAAGTAATGTGAAGATATATTTCTTGATATCTTGACATATGAAAATAATAATTCTAAAACTGGTTATAATGTTTTACATAAAACACATAACCATTTAATATGAGTAAATTTATGCTCGTGTAAATAAATTGCTTTCTGAGATATGTTTAAACAAATTAGTGTGCGCAAAAATATAAATGAGGATGATTTATAAAATTTATAAAGTTTTTTTTTTACGGTTTTAATGAAATATCATTGTTTGCAATGTGACACAAATTTATATCAATTCAATCCATCGCATCTTAATTTTTGAAATAATCTTCTCGAATAAGTAACTTTAAATTTCGCACTCTCTCCGAGCGATCGATTAAAATGAATATTACTATTGCAATAATCCGGAGTGCTCGAGTTGACTAATCAAACTGCACATTCAAATATTGAAGATTGCGAATTACGGAAAGATTATATTTGCTTAATATTTTCACGATCGATTAATACTTTAATTGTACATTTTACATAAGGTAATGTAAAGATATATTTCTCGACATGCTGACATGAAAGTAATATAATTCTGAAATAATGAATATAATGTTTTACATAAAACATGAACATTTGAGAGTAAATTTATATTCGTGAAAATAAATTGCTCTCTTTTTATTACATTTGGACACTTATGAGAGAAATTCCGGCGATTTGCGTTGAAATATATATTATTTTGAAAAAATAATTTTTAAAATGAGATAAAAATATATTATGATTATATGAATAAATAGAATTACTCAGATGCTATTTTCGTATATAAAGTTTAATTCTTATATTTATTTTTATTTATTTATCGCGTTGTACGTTGCATACAACTTTATTCACTTATATTAACATAATAAGATCGACTTAGAAACATAAATGATGCAGATAGATTATAAAATTTGAAGATTTTTTCTCTCATTAGAAAATATTATTATTTACAATGTGGCGCGTAAATCTATCATTATACTTGAGATGGTTTTTTAATTTCTGATAATATTTTAGATTAATTTTTAATTTGATGTTCTGCAAATTATATTTAATGAAATTTAATTTATAAAACACATATTGATAAAAACACTTGTGTTAGCAAATCAAACTGAACATTATATGAATATTATATTAACTGATTATTATATCAAATATTGTATCAACAAATCAAAATGAAATATTGAATAGTGTCAATTAATGAAAAATTATATTTTTATTTAACATTTTTACTGTCGATTAATTAGTCTTATAAAGCAGCCGAGAGTAAATTACTCATTTTTTGACAGATATAAGCATACTGATTCTTTGTGCGTAAGAAATCAAAGGTGCCGATTCGGCAGCGAAAGTGTTAACCTTTAAACTATCTACGATCATTCGCTGCGCAATGTTGATTTTATAACGAGTTGTTTGATTGCTTACGACAATCCCATTCATATGCATTAAAACTATGATGGCTTTATGACTTTTCCCCTCTCCTGCCTACCACTCAATTTTACGATGAAATTCAATCTCGAGTTTGTCGATTGAACATAGGCGTTTCATTCTCTTTTCGGCCACTGTGGGATATCAATCTTTCAGTCAACAGTTTTTATCCGTCAAAGTTGTTTTGCCCGTATATATATATATATATATATATATATATATATATATATATATATATATATGCAATAAAAACTATTCTCCCTATCATACTTTGAGATAAATGATATATTTCTTAATATCCTATTATAACTCATTGTCAATGAAAGAATAACATCTAATTTATAGTCTAGCTGCTTCTTTCCGCCATTTGAATAATGTTTGCTAAACTTTTTACGATTAATATTGTAGAGAACTATTGAAATTACAAACTTTATAAATGTTTGCTTTCTAAATTAATATTTCAAAGTGCAGAACACAGATAAAATATTTAAGAGACGTATTGTAGTATTATTCATAACTTGTATTTTTTGAAAAAAATTGATTGTATATCGAGGAAGTAACATGTCGTCTTCAAACGTTCACGTAATCGGAAGAAGATACAATTCAATACCATGATGCGAGGCAGAAAGTACTTCTGTTCTGTATAAGAAAGGATAGAATTTTTATTTTAGAGAAATGATATTTGTATTTTAATGTAATTCTTTGTGACATATTATTAAATCCCCAAATAGATCTGAAATTTCAAAATAGATTTGGAATTAACAACTTTTTCAATTGACGTTACAATCATTGCATAAGATTCATCACACTGATCGTTTTCCTATACAATGAATTGAAATTCAATCACGATAAAATTCGATGTAGATTTCGGTGAAATAAAAATCGCGATGTGCACGAATCGACGGTAATTGCGCGAGTTTTATGACGATTTATTATTTCACGGAATAGCATTTTTTATGGCTTTGCAATTTCGATGTAGTGCCTGCATAATGGAAACAGAAAACTAAGAATGGAACTATTTATAGTACATTGCAATTATTTTTTTAACAAGGATTAAAAGATACAATACCTTTTTCACTTTCTTTACTTTTGATTAGAAAATACAATATTTTCATATTGCAGAATATTTAACAAATATTATCTTAGAAAATCCTTATAATATTTCATATACATTTTCATATATGCATATATAAATATATAGACATATATGTACATACGTCTATGTATGTGTATATACATCTATGAATTTTTTTAGAATACACTGTAATGAAATTATGCAACTGATTTTATTTCCGTTAAATATTACATTGTCGTCGTACCATGTAACAGAACGTACGACAGTATTTAATGATCCATTATCTAATAGAAACAATAGAGCCGACTATGTGGCTTTTATCTCATCATGTTGCTATAAGCGCAATTTTCGTCACCGGACATTTAATATTAACTAAAGCTTCAAGTATATTTTTAATATAATTTTTAGAGATGCAAATATAATTAGCGACTTGATGTTTCCTTCTTATATTGCAAAGATTTTTGAAAATTTAAAGAACTTTTATTCAGTTTATTTATTTCATCAATCCTATTATATCTTATTAGATGATGTTTTAATTCATTAATTCTATCGGGTAATGAAAGAAGTTTTTCTAATAATAATAACGAGAATAAAAGTAGTACTTCAATAAAAGTATATATATATATATATATATATATATATATATATATATATATATGTCTCTCTGAAATTATTATTGTTGATTTACAAAAAAATGACAAAAATATCCTGAAATGTTAATAAATACAATGAGAAGAAAAAGAGAGAGAAAAATATCACATTTAACGCGTATTATTTAAAATATGGATGAAATGCCACAAATGTGGAAGAAATAAAATAAATATTTATATTTTTAAATATTTATATTTTTTGTTATTCTTTCCCTTTCATTTCCGATTATTTCACGTATTTCACTTTTTTATGTTACATGCCCTATAAATGTGTAATATCTATTTTTTTTATAAATCTTTTTAACTTGACAGATTCACGTGTGTCGAGATATATCTCATGCGCTGTATGTCTGTTATATATTTTTTTTGTAGTTATAGTCGTATGCTCTAATTACACAGATAATCGAATTGGCGCAGAAAAAAAAATACGATCGGAATTAATATCGGTCGCGACGCGTCGCAAACTCAATGATTGGAATATTTTCAATTACTTATGCACACAGCGCTTTCAATCGTCGCTTTGACCGAATGAACGTTCAGCCAATTACGAGCGGGTGCGATATTGAAATGACGCGATGCGCGAGCACACGTCATATACAAGAAAAATGAAAAAAATAAGCATAAGTAGAGATACATAAATAGCCATTTATCCTTTGACTAAATCTGGTTATTAATGTATACAATATATACACCGCTATCATTTAATATTAAAAAAACGTTATTCGATAAAATTAATAGATATTATTTACTGAAACATGCCAGAGAATCTTATTGAGAATTATTGAGTTTTTATCTCGTATTCGAGAATCATTGTAAATTCCGAAATATGTGGTGCAATATACGCTTGGAAATGACTGCAAGCGTGTACGAACACAATTTATTCGATCGACTGTTTACCAGTTGCATTATTTATGCATTTTAGTTGAAAAAACTGCGTTCTTGTTAAGCCGTTAGGATTTAATCTTTCATAATTAATATGATTACGTATATGTACCTATCTACCTTCCTATCTATCTAGAGAGCGCATCTTGTTACTTCCGCATTTAATTTTTGCTTGGGCATTCTTGTTTTTCTAATTGGATCTCTCCATGGAGAGAAGAGAAATGAAACTGAAACTAAACTAAATTTCAACCAATTAATTTTAATTATGGGAACAGCTCTCATTAACGAAGATAAATGGTGCAACAATCATAAGCTAATTTCAAGCTAAGTAGTACGAGATAAGATTCAACATTCAATTTTTTCAGCGATTTTTAAAACGTCAATTGCATTTATCTTATATTTGTGGATGTAGTAATTTTTCAATGTAGGAATTTTTAAATAATCGTCACATTGTAGAAAATTTTTGCACATTTGTGCCGCAATTTCGTGCAAAATTAACGAAAATATAAAAGAAGGTAGAATTGATGCTTCAATAAATTCGCTTATAAATATATAAAAAATAAGACAAAAAAAATCTTTGATAAGTCTTTTTACGTCAAACTCGTTGTAATTGAATCAATTACACGCTCCATTATTCAGGTCATCCGTTTCTGATTCTGCGGCAATCGGACACGCGCGGGAAAAATACTTTATCACCGTCCTCAACTTTATCCTCGATGTGACATACGAATTTCCCATAATATATGAGTTTTCTCTTCTCTTATTTTTGCGTCCGGACATAAAGTTATATATAGATATCGGTATTATTCTAGATTGTTCGGACGTCAAAAAGAGAAGCGTTAGTCCGACTTTACTAAGGGAGAGTCGTTATTTCGTTATAAAATACAGTTCGTGAATATTGCGTATTTGTCACTTCTGTAATATAAGTCATATGTGAAAAATATCATCTCTCAGAAGGATACATATAATATACATCAAAATAACTTGATTCGCTATTTATTACTTTAATTTGCTACATTGGAGAGAATATATCAAAGATCAATAAACAATTCGCTTGCTTATTAGCTTTTGCAATTTTTTTGTTATATGTATAAAATACAAACCGATAGACACATATAATTACTTTTGACAAATTTAAGTTCAAATATGTTATGAATATTGAGGATCACGTCACAATACGATACATCAATTCGGTTTTGAATTATTACAATGGTAATTTTCACGCATATTCACACATTTAGTTTTGCGCTTGACCAATTGCTCCGGAAATATGTAATCAAATTTTATTTCATCTAGAAAACGCGCGAGAACACTCAATATAGATATAAATGATTGCGATCCGGTGAGATCGCGTTGGCATTTGGCCTCATAACTACTTTCATGCATACGATAAAATATTTCTCATACCAAAGCATATATTGATATCTCTCAAGTATGCTTTCGATGGAGAAAACCGGCGTGACGTTCCATTTATCCAAGAGCCCTAACTGATCACGAATAAATATATTAAATTTACAGAAATGCGATATAATCAGGCTTGATAATAATAATAATTGATCCAATATTCTAAAAGTAAAAAATAAACTGGTACATCTGAAAGCGAATAAATAAATAAAATTAAATCTCAATTTTTTTTTATATATTAATTAATTATTGTAAAAAAAATAGCTTTTTAGCAAATTTATTGAATTGAAAAATTAGTAAAAAGAAATATAATTCTAAAATGTCATATATATTTGTGCTATATATTTAATGAATTTTTCAAAGACTCTTATTAAGAATAAGAATGATTTAACTGCTCTCTATTACTATCTTATGTCTTTCACTATTCTCTCAACCTGATTACGCGTAAAACAGTTTTAAAACAGTCGCAATTTTCTTAATGCAGTCGAACTAGAAAAGCAAATCAATAAAAAATACAATTTACATAGAAAAGTAGATTAATAGAGACGTGAAGATATTTTAACGTGAAGATTACAAAGGGATTTGGCGGTAGTAGAGTTTAAGAAAGATTAAAAAAAAAGATTTTAGCTTATATCGAAATACGAGATGTACTTAGCATTGAATGAGAAGAATATAGATCAATACAGGAAAAGAAATAATAACTTAATAACCATTTAAAAAACTACATGTGTTATTTATTTCAGGATAAAAATAGAAAAATAATAATTATATAAAATATTTCTTTCTTTATATAACATACCGACACCAGATTTTATATATATATATATATATATATATATATATATATATATATATCATATATGCAAATATAATATAATAATACAAATTGTATATCTTTATATATATTTCAGTTAAAGTATACATATAAAACGCATAATTTTATCAAATAATAATACATAGTTTCAAATATTTCTGTCATCAGTCTATTCTCTTCCTGTAGAATATCTTTATAGTACTTTTGAGCAATCATACATATACGTTTTCTTACGTGAAATAATTACGAGGTATATGATCAGTCTAATATGTGTAGAATTTAAAATCTATATATAAAAATGAAATCACTCAAGAATAAGAATATTTATTCTTATTTTGAAAGTGATCCTACTGTATTGTATTATATTGTATTTTTTCTGATTTATTATGTAATATATTATACAATATATGTATAAAAAAATATTCTTTCTCTCTCACTCTTTCTTCGTATTGTGATAAAAATATTTGCTTGTGTATTTGCACGAGTTTCCACTGGAAGAATAATTATAGAAAATATTTTTGAAATTTATTTTTTAATTCATAACACAAAAAAAATATGTGTTTTATATTTTCATTGAAATAATGTATAAAAGTTATCAATATTCTTATAAAATTAACATGTTTCGTCTTCTTTGGTATAATACATAGAATCCAAAAAACATCTTGTAAAATCACCAACCACACTTCTATCCGGAATGCTTTGACTCATACCGTACATTGCCAACTGAAAAATATTACATCACACAATCAGCATCTCATAGAAAAAAATCTATTGATAAATTTTATTAAATTTTGTTAAATATTACCTTTCCTTCCACTAAAGTATCTTGGGTTTCCAAAATCGTGTTCAGTTCAGACTTAATGTCCTTTAAGAATTGATCAGCCACTCCTGGTTGAGTGTGCATATGTGTGACACATATGTGTATACCACAAGGGAATTGTAGCGTGTTCAAGTTCCAGCCTTTGGCACTAAGAGCTTCCGATAGTCGGTAAATGTGAAATTTGTGGGAGCCTATTGCAATAACAGATGTGGCTGGTGTACCAAAGACAAAAATTCCATCTATTTCCCTCAAACTATAATTTTTAAAAGAATCGATGTAAATATAACACTGCTATAATATGCCTTGAATTAATCATAGTATAAATCTTGTTCTCTAAATGTGCATACTTTTGTTCAATATATTTTGTAGTTCCTATAATTTTCTTTGTTGATTCCACATAGTCATTGTATCCAAAAAACATTAATGTGGCCCAGCAAGAAGCGATTATGCCACCAGCTCGGGAACCATTTACCGTTGGAGAACCATAAATGCCACCAGGCCAATCTGTGGTTACTGTATATTGGTAGTGACGATACATTTTGTTTCGATATAAAATTATCGAAGATCCTTTTGGTGCATATCCATACTAAAAAATATTATCACATATATTCCTTGTATGCTTTAATTTATGTAGTATTATAAATTTAATTGTCACTCGGTAATATAAAACAGACAAATACTTTGTGGGTATCAGCTGATAAGCTGGTAACACCAGCTAATCTAAAGTCAGATAGCGGAACATCATAGCCAGCATCGGGCATGAAACAAGTGAGAAAACCACCTAGACAGGCATCTACATGAACAGGAATATTATATTTCACACCTAATTCAGAAATTGCTTCAATGTTATCCATTGTTCCATAGGGAAAATTGGGTGCAGATCCTACCAACTATCAAAAATATATAAATTCTAGCAATATGATTTGTAAAATAAGCTTATACGATTATAGCATGTGCCTCACCATTATAGTATTTTTTGTAATTGACTTTCTCATGTGTTGGATAGAAACTGTAAAATTATGCAGATGGACAGGTACAGCACGTATTTTTATGTTTAAAAACTGTGCAGCTTTATCAAATGCTGCATGAGCAGTAACCGGCATCACTATTTCCGGATTTTTGATGCCTTTCACTTCACGAGCATAATCTCTAAATGTTTTACATGCTAATAAAATCGATTCTGTGCCACCTGTAGTCATCTAAAAATGTTGATGAGAGATTATATCTATATTTCTTTTTTTTTATCTTCCTCTTTCTTTCTAATCTGTACAATTTTTATAATTTCAAAAATAATAAAAGCTACTTGCAGTTCCACAAGTTTCTTCGTCTCCATGGAACAAGTGGCAGGCTATTCTAACAACTTCCGCTTCCATTTTACAAACTCCAGGGAAAACATCTGGATGTAACGGGTTAGTGTACGATGCAATTGCATACACGTCTCCCATCAGCTGTTTAAGTTCATTGTTAATTCTATAAACTGCACCAGATACTCGACCTCCTTGCCAATCATAATCACCTAGACAAAAAATTCAGATAAAAATTGAATTAAAGTACATCATCAAGAGAATATATTAAGAGAAAGTTAGTTAAGTTAGTTAAGTTAGTAAAGTTAATGTTTTCATCTTACCTAAATGAATGTACTGGTTCACTAAATTTAATATTTCTTCACTATTTAGTCCTTTTTCAGGAAGATGCACAATAAACAAAGTTTCTTTGAGTCTGCGTACAACATCTTTTTTAAAGTTATTGTTAATATTAACTAATTCTGTATTTATTTTATCACGAACAGAGGGGATATAACGAGCTAATTTGAACAGCTGTTTCTTGCCACGTTCCAAGAGATCTACATTATCAAAATACATAATGAGTTCTGTAAAACTATGATAACACACAAAATATAATTATAAATATACACACATATATATATATATATATATATATTTATTTATTTATTTATTTAACATTTTATAATACTTTTATCTTGGCAGAAGATGAAGTTCCACAACCATACTGTAACAAGTGTAGCTGTACTTGTCATTGTTACTATCTGCCATGGTTCCTTGTTTTGAAATACATTATTTATAACTCCTGGTATAGCATCCACATAGAGACGCATTTTTCCTTAAAAAAAAATAATATATATTCTATTAAAATTATATATATATATATATATATATATATATATATATATATATATAACTGTACATCTCATATATTACACGCATATGCGTTGATTGTACAGTACGAGATCTGTCATTCATTCATTCATTCTTTTATGTGCATTGAAATGAGAGGAGGGAGCACTTCACTTATGATCCGATATCGTTTAAATAATCGTTTAAATAATTTTACGCTTACCTGAATTCACAATCGGCTATTATTAATAGCACAAAGATTTTTAATTAAATAGAATGACTCGGCACTACTCACGTTTTCAGATCACGTACTGACCGATCTTGTTGAATGAGGACAATGCTTATCTAAACTCGACCAATCCAACGTCGATTAGACGACTACGAGATACTGATAGTCTCTCTAACGGAAAGTCTGCACTTGAAAGAGAATTTGGTATCTGCTGCCCTCTCGGCAATATATATATATATATATATATATATATATATATATATATATATATATATATATACATATAGTCAAGAAGAGTATTTTTTTCTTACAGAGAAATATTAAAATATAATATGATAAAAACATGATAATATATATATATATATATATATATATATATATATATATATATATATATGTTTAAGCGAAAAATGGAAAAGTCATTGCAAAATTAATACCGGGCATAAATTTAGTGAATACTTGACAAAGTAATACTTCAAAAGTAAAAAAGATTTATACGATGACGTAGAATATATATATGCGAAATCAGTCTTATCTCGGGTATTTGTTTTTATCTGCAGATCTTTTTGCGAATGCCGATATCTTGTAAATATGTCTTACGAAAAAATATTGCTTTTGTCATTGGAGATAGTACATAACACAGCTCGATAAAAAACTCAAGAGAGAGAAATAAACATTCCTTGTAATTTTTTTTAATAAATACGATTTCAGTTTCATCAAATTAATTATTTTATATTAATTGTTATGCATTTCAACTCTTTCAAAGAGAGAGAGAGAGAGAGAGAGAGAGAGAGAGAGAGAGAATTTGTTATATCAATAATATCATATATATATTTAGTTAATAAAAAAAATTCATGTTATATATAGGGTCTATTGTGGAAAAGTTGCGAATTAGATTATTAAGATTAATCAAATATTTTTTAATTATGTTTATTCAAATTTACAAGGTTTTTTTTTAATCGCTGAATATATATATGATCGTGATGTCACAAAATAAAAAAAATTATAGCTGGCAGAGTCAATGTGACAAATGTCAAAATTAAAAATGTTAAAATTTTTGCAAAAACATATATGTACACGCATCATTTATCTTTTTAAGTATACATTATATATATATATATATATATATATATATATATATATATATATATTTTTTTTTTTTTTTTAAATTTATATTCAGCGATCCGAAACATCCTTATAAGATTCAATAAACATAATCTAATTCTTTTCAGTAATAGACGCTATAACTATGAAAATTCTATTAACCATACTCGACACAACAATTTCTTTTAAAAAGTCCTAACAATATACTTTATCTTGATTATAAGAAAAAAAAGTTCTTTTCATGCATTATACATCATATTTTGCAAACCGCCTTAATCGCAGATTTTCCAATGGAACAACTTGAAAGTCGGAATCGTGTATATAGTGTTCGGCGTTAAAAAATTATAGAAAGTGATCATTTTCTTCTTTTGTGTTTGAACAAAAAGTTATTTTTTGTTGAACTACGCAATGTGTGATGGATAGAGAAATTTAATCATTATTAGAGGAAGCGTAAATCATATATCATATGTACATCTACGTTTTTACGCGTAGTATTTCCTTTTTTATTTACAAATAGTCTCGCGATAATGTATTCAGTAACAAAATTACATTGCACATATACAGAATTATCATTATAGCACTAAGGCAAGAATTAAATTAACAATATACGTCATCCGTACGAGAAAAATCGTGTTTCCGGATACAATGGATAAAATCGTTTTTTTTTTTCTTATGATATATTCAGTCGTAAAATTTACATATAGCATTTCTTTTTCTTTTTCTTTAAGCACGATTCTTTTTATAACACTAGCATTAAGATAAAGAAAAAAAACGAAGCATCAAACGTAAGGAGTTAACGTATCAAGGATTATAATTTTAGCTAGGCCGAACATTTTGGAGCTCAGTCACGTGTTAAGTGTACGCCTGTCGCGAAAGATGAATGAAATAAATTGGGAATCGTAGTAAAGATTCAGATTTTGCGCAGTTACGCGAATTCTGAATCGTTGCGCCTTTTCCTACATTCTTGGAAAATGCGTGGCCTAAATGTGCAAATATATGCGTGAAATATGCGTGAGAATATAATAAGCCTTTTATCCAAGATGCGGGGATTTTCGAGTTATTACGTCGTGTATCTTATGAGGCTCGATGTCGAGTTATTAGTCGAGTATTAATCTCGTTTGTTAAATAGGCGATTTCGATCAAATGCAAATGTAGGCACTCTATTTTTTACAAACCGGCGTTGAAGCGTGACGCGATCTCCTAAGAAATGCGCTCAAAGTTCTCAAAGATTATTACAAAAGAGAAGTATAACGCGTATTTTATTTTACTTTATGTGTACGGATAATCACAGCATCGATTATTTGACTAGAAAATCGTCTTCGCGTTATGCAATATCTTATCCAAGGATCCCAGAATTTACGCGTAGCATCTTTGTTTAAATATTTGATATTGAATGCGGAAAATGCGTAAATGCGCGATTTATTCGCACATTATTCGTAATTCTCGCACAAAATTGCTACTTGCATAAATTCTATACATTCGGGAGGCCTTAAAACACACGATGATGTAACATTATATCCGTTTGCTCCGCGTGACTTAAATCCGCTTTGCTCGGCTGAACGGAAGGATGCAATATTTTTATGCAACAAATGAAATATGTTCGATCGGAATCGGATGACGCGAGATGAGATGTTTAAATGATGTGGTGAGACACGATGAACGGAATACAGAATTATCCTCCAATCGCGTGCACGTTGCAACTTCTGAATACACTTCTGAGATTTCATTTAAACAATCGTCTCTTTTCTCATTCCCTCTTCCCCTTTATTCGAGAAAATATCCATGTACGTGTTGTCAAGCTCTTATTCAATGGTATTCAAAAGTTAGCGGAGTGTGTATATATAAATGCGAGTAACTTTATATCACCCCGTTGTAATTGTATTAAGGAAAACTTTCTATTAAATGCAAAACGCGTGCGCTGAATGAAAGAGAAATCCGCACTCGCGAATATAAAATCCTTCGCTTCATCATTACGAGAAATTCGCAAACTCATATACGATTTAAATATCTGACAAGTATCGGAAAAAAAATTTTCCCCTTTTTCTCCAACAATGTATAAATATATTCGATAGACTTTCGTGATTAAATTTTCCGAATCATCGCTGCACGAGTTCGCGATTCTCGTCGCGATGTCACGTTTAAAATAGCGTTCGACGTTGATTACTTGCTGCGGATTATGAACAAGAGTGTGGAGTAATATGTAGGGACGACTAGAAAACCGATCAATCTATCTTTCAGCATTTCGACGATCAGTGCGAATGTCCGGCGAAAGTTTTTAAAACTATACGCTAATGGATGAGATCCGTCTCGAACGGATACTGGATGCGAATGTAGATTCGAAACATGCGACTCGCGGTGTAAAAAAGGCATCTGAATCCGGATTAACGCCGTTAATTAACGGGATAGCGATGCTCCGAATTACCGTAATGGATGTGAAAAAATATGATCTTATGAGACGTTACATGATTTAAGATCCAGGCGATTAAGAGCAAAGAGGAGCATCAAGAAACAATTCTTCATCGCGCGAATCGAACAGATTGCGAGGAGGAATTTTGACTTCTATAATCGTCATCAAAATATTTGCGTGCTCGGCGAATTTTTTGTCGACGAAGCGAGCACCAGGTGACGGTGCGACTTCGATCGTAGATTTATTTCGCGATGCATAAACACTCGCTCGTGCATATACATTCGGTTCATACTTTCGCTCTGATCTTTCGATATCTCGCTCTCTCCTTAGGATTAGTCTGCCCCGTTATCTTATTAATGGCGAAGACAGGCCGGACGTCAAACGTTACGTTACAATCGTTATTCTTATTGTTATTAATATTAGTGTTATCGTTACAATTATTATCGTTATTTTTACCATACGCGTTAAGAAACATTTAATTGAACAACATGAAACACTCGCCCGTGCGCATGCGAGAATCTGTCAATATATAATATATATTTATATATATTTATATAAAATTCGAATTCACACACTCGGCAAAAATGAACGAGATAAATCGTCAACAGCGTCACTAAACTCCAACGTGTCGCATAAACTATACCAAATGAGCGCTCGAAGTTGGGAGAAACGAAATATTTTGGACGGTACGACGAAGAAGCATTCAACAAAACATAGCTGCCGACACAAAATCTTTGTGTTCCACTCAAATTCAAATCGCTCGCAACTGCACTCGCGAAAATTAGCGTACATTCTTCACTGCGCATCGTCCTTGAAATATGCGATTCGTCCACATCTCGACTGACGATCTTCTCGTCCTGGCTATAGGATCCTTTTCACCGCAATAAAATCGACGCTGCAAGTCAGAAATTACTCGCTTGGCTATTATCGTCTGTCAATACGTTATCTCGGACAATTAGTAAATGGAACTCCATGATCTCGATAATTTTAAAGGCCTCGCGCGAGATCTTTTATTTTTTAAGATCGAACTCTCGCGAATTTTCAGACACACGCTCCCAGACACGTATTTCGCAAATCTTTTTCATCAGTTTAAACGTGTCGTAGAGCGATAGTTACTTAAGTCGTTGCGTGACGTTCGCCAGAGCGACGGCGAATGCTTGCAAAGCACTGAATGGATACTGGAAATCCAACGTGTACGCGTTGCCGTCTATTCTTCCGAACTGCATTACCTAAAAAAAATTAACACACAAAAATATTTTATGATTTAATCTTGTAAGACTAAGACCTCTTGAGAGAATATGTCCTTACCTGTCTACCTCTGAATTCGATTTGAAAATTTTTGGCGCTCTCTTGAGTCACTCTGCCGCCGAAATCAAGCTGATACACTTGACTGGATTCGTTCCACATGGGCGCCTTATTGTGCATCACTAGTTGTGCATCGCGCCTTATCGCTTCCGACTTGGAGATTCCCACTCCTCTTTGCTTGAGCTGTAAATATGACACTTACATCTCTCAATATTGTTTTCGCGCGCGTTTTTTCTGGTCCAATACACTGTGCTCATACGAAACATTCTTTTTCGGAAGTCGAAAATATTTTCAATACAAACCTTCTGACGTAATTGAGCCTTCTGAAATGTTTCTAAATCCCGATAACTCGTCGTCGACGAGGTATCATCCTGAAGAAGGCCTTCTTCGTCCGAGCTTTCGCCGCGACTCTTTCGCATTCTTCTGCTCAGCAATGGACTCGACAAGAGTCTTCTACGGATCGGAGAAGCCGATGCCGGTCTCTTGCCTTTCTTAGACGGTGCTGGACTACTCGGCGAACTCCTCGGCAATCTATGTTCATCGAGTGATTACAAATCAAGTTGTAATGATTCGTATGCGCATATATCAATGATATGAATTACCTCGATGATGGTCGAGGAGAAGGAGGTGGCAAGGAATGACTGTCATCGAAATCTCGAAGTCTCGCGGCGAGACCGTCGAGCGATGAGACGAATGATCCGCTTGGGCTTGATCCTCTAAAATACAATCAGCTTTTTTATTATTTGAATTGCATGTAAAAATGGCAGTTTTGCTTTTTATCGAGATAATAATATGATACAAATTTTCCGAATTGATTATACTCACTTGATGGATGCTGCTGCAGCTTGCGGTCGGCTCGGCTTCTCTTCGATATGAGTCTCCTGAATGACATAACCGTTGCTCTCCTCACATTTATCGACGATCTCGTGCGTCGCATTTTTCGACGATTCCGATTCGTCGCATTTAACCGGGCTATCTTCGATAATCTCGGAATTGTTCACTGTCACCGACGTCTCCTCCACATGTCCCGGCAATTGCGGCGGAGAGGCTATTTGCTCGTTGCTCGGAAAGATATCACTAGAATCTAGACTCTTGGACTTGCCGCAATTGCGTAATCTAGGTGGCTTCGAGTTCGGTTGATTCGCGTCGAGTTGTGGCTGAGGCTTGTTCTTTTTTCGCCGTTTCGTCTTTCGCGATACCAATACCAGTCTCTTGTTTGGCGCGTCTCTCCGCAGCATCCGCAATGCCACGTCGCACGGTACAAGTTGAGCATCCACGAGATCCAGATAACCGACGCTGCAACTCCTGACTATCGAGTCATTGGAGCACATTGGACCGATACTGATTACCGTTGAGGTTCTGTGAACACCTCGCGATATCTCAGTATCGCCGCAACTAATATCCTCGTCGCTGAATCGCATCAGATCCTCGTCGAGTTTAACGACACCCGGCGTTCCGACATTTGTCTTGCTGTAACAAACGTGACATTTGGGATCCTTCTGCTTCGCGAAACACTGCGAGCACGACGATCCGAAGCATTGTTCGATGTTTTCCGGAAACTGATAGGAACACGCGGGTGATACTATCCCGTGTATGCCGTTTTTACTAACGAGTAGACCCGCGGCTTGTCCAATCTGAGAAGAGCCATTGTTATTCGACGATGTCGCATTGAAACTCGCTTCGGTATTTTGATTATTTTTACTATGTACAAAACTGTGAGCGCTCTGCGACATTACGGATTGATGGACGGCATGCGGCGTAACATTGCTCGCGCACGCCATGTTATTTAGGCCGTTCAAATATACAGCCGGGGTGCAATCGACATTCTCAAGGCCGTTCGTAACCGGACTCTGGGAAATCGAGTATCGACTGCTCGACGCTTCCGCAGCCTGGCCGTTTTGGATAGAAATGATACTCGCTGAACAAGTGCTCGATATCAATGACTTGTCATCTGACGCGATCTGATTGAATTTGTTGTTCTCGAGCTCCTTCTTCGTTGTCACGCTGGTCTGTTGAACGTCCGCGAGAACGTTCTTCATTCTCTGAATGCTGTTGGCATAATCGGCGCCTGCATTCGACGTCGCTATTAACGTTTGCGTGGGTGCAACCGCGTTTTTCGGTGATTGTAGAGCCGGTACGTCGCAGCATCGCGGCGGATTGTGTCTCGGTGGCGTACGATACGTGTTGGTGGGAGCATTTCTAATGTTTTCGTACAGATTACCCATGTCCTGCAAATCTACATACGGCACATACTCGCTTTCATAGCTCTCAATTTTTCCCAGCGATGTCGGCAACGTTTCCGTCGCCAGGAACTGATTCGACATCTGTGACTTAGGTCGATTCGGATGATTCAAACGAGCGTTGCGAGGTGTCATTGGCGCGATTGGCGGTGGTTGCGCCTCCGGAGTGGCTCGCGAGCTCGATTCCTGATACGATTCCTCTTCGTCCTCGGAGAATAGATTCGGATTGAACGTCGGATCTGGACCTATCGCGACAATTATATTGTGAGTCTTTATAAAAAGAAAAAAAACCAAAATCGCATAATTAGGTGGAATCTACCTGCAGGTAAATCGTCTCGAAGCTCCGTCATTACGAGCGTCATTTGTCTGGGTTGCAAATGCAGCAACGACGTGCGATAAGTCACTTGACCTAGGTTTGCGGGAATGGAGTCTGCCAGACCATGAAACTTGAATTTCGTACCCCAGATGTTCGATGTTACTTCGACCAGTCTCGCGTGCTGCGAACAGAGATACGCTTATACTCGTGTTTTACATCACTTAATATAAATTTGAGAAGAAATATTGTATTACCTCCGGCAAAGTATCTACGTATGCGAGATCATTTAGCTTCTCCTCTCGTTCTATCGCTTCATCGCTCGGTCTCTCGTCCCGCTTCTTTCTGGTTTTTTTCCGGTACCGAGGCGATCCGCATAAATCCGCGGTGTCCTTCTCGGTATCCGAGCCGTCACTATACGATGGACACTGCGACATGTCATCGAACACTTGCAGGGTCTCCTGACTCTGCGGGTCAAATATCACAAACTCTGGTCGGATCTTGCTAGTCCGTCTACCTTTGAGGAGTGGCACGAGACCACCTAAGTATTCTAGATAAAGTGTGTAATATGGCACGGGCTCGATGGCGTGTCTAAGCATAGTGCAATGCAACCGGCTACCTCCGGGTGGTGGTCTCGATACGAAACGTCGCAGTTCCCTCGGTTCCGGTACTAAACATCTGAAAAAAAAACACCCCAAAGATGTAACATTTATACGTGTAACGTCTCTTTTTCGTCGATGGTTTAGTTCGTTTTCGACAGGCAAAGAATTTTGCGAAAGCTCTTTTTTTTACCGTATTGTGTTAGCGAACAGAGCGGCCACCGAAGCTCTTAATCGCGGCGGTAATGGAAGTTGTTGAACATTGGATTCTCTTGTGAGAGCCGCTCTCACCGCTAGTCTCGACAACAGTTGTAACGAGCCCACTCTCCTGTAAGGAACAATACCCACTTGATTATCAGCCCGTTCATCATCACTCCGGTAAAACATTCGAAGAAGAGTCACTTGAACTATTAAGAATTTGCATTTGCAAAAATATTATTACATCGAAATGAGAGATCACCTGGAAACCCAAGCAGCATGGACACGCGCCCCAGTCGCTACGAAAAGTCGCCTATCGTTGTGTCCCCATGTCAATGCCGACACAGGGCACTTGAAGTTGTGAGAGAAAAATCATAAAGATAAATTATTTAGTGTCGCCTTTAGATAGATAGAAGAGAGCGACTTTAGATAAATAGAAAAAGAGAGAAAGAGACAAGGATTTTTTCAAACATACTTGCGTGTACGGAATCTCAGTCGTGTATACGAGAGTGCCATTGACCGAATAGAACTTGAGCAGATTCGTGTACTCCTGCGAACTTCCCGAATGAAGATGTTCGGACTCCTTCGTGCCCGCGATAGCGAGCAGTTTCCTAGAATTGCTCCATTCGGCGTGCAAAGGCGGCTTCAGATTGCTTCGTATCGTGATGGGCGACACGTCATCGAACGATCGTAACATGATGATGTTGCCATCAGCGAGGCAAACGGCTAGGACGTAATTCCGGTCATCTGCGCTTGCACATACATCACAAACATGTGCGTCAATCTTTCGATCGTTATTTTTTTTTCGACACGAGAATCAGCAAATCGCGAAAAGTCGCGATTAATACCTTTCTGAGATCGGTCACATGTTTCATCCTCCTCCATAGTAAACTTTTCGGCGCTCCACGCCATCGACGTGACACCGGCCGCCAATTGTACCTCCGACACCATAGCCCCGTGAACATCCATAACGATTAACTGGCCCGCGGTGGTCCCGAAGTAGACCTTTTGTTGTACATGACAGAGAAAAGGTAAATAATGTCATCTTATTTTTCTTTTATCAGTATCCTATCTATAGATGAAGACATTCTCATCGATGACAAAGAGAAAGCTTTTAACTCGCTACTGGGCCGCTGTCAAAAATGATTGAGTATAATATTGCACTACAATGCCAAGAATGCTTCTATTGGGGAAGAATATATCGTATTTCGCGAGCGCGATTCAAACCCTCGTGTTACTGTATCCTAATCTTCAATGAAAAACGCGAATATTATGGGCGTCGATTGCTTTTTTTCGTCAATTATAACATTCGTGATAAATGAAAAAAAAATTGCGCAAAAAATGAGATAAATATTTTTTTCTCAAACCTGCTGATCATCCGGAGTCCAAATGCCGCATGTTATCGTCGCTTTGTCGTTGAGCATCGACGACCAATACCTTTGACCGGCGACACTCCCAACTAGTACGAAACCATCCTGCAATAAAACATTGCATTCTTCGCAGCTGATACTCTATAAAAACGTGCACGACGCGTTTACGACGAGAGATCGTAAATAAATACATAAACCTCTAAAGTCTTAAAGAGAGCACAACGAGTCTCGCATTGAATGGATCGCTTTGAACTGAATGCCGATACTCTACATCGAAAATAAAATAAATAACCTTGGATTTATCGGAGTCGATTTATTTAACAAAAACAGAAATTATTTTCTTTTCATTCTTTTGTATGTATATACATGTACGTATGTATATATAAATATACATTTGATATCTTGAAAGAAAGAGAAATATTTTTTATTCAATCTTAATAAATCTCACGGTGAGTAATTTTGGCCGATGCTCGTTGTATAAAGCATCTATTTTTGCCGGTAAAACTTTCCCAACGAATACATCTTGATGTTAGTGGGAGAGCTCAGTATCTGAAAGGTATATCCTGAAGGAGAAACCAAGTATCCAAGGTTAATAGTTTTTTAAAATCTTATTATAAGATTTGTTTTATATTAATATCCTCTAACAATAAACGCGGGAATGTCATATAAAGTGTCGCGCGTACGAGAGTGAATTTACGAAACAATATATTTTAAAAAAGTATATAGAATTGCATTCATATAATTCTGTAATACTTTTTTATAGTATATATTTTCTGTGAAATTATATAACTAATAAAACAAAAATCGCGGTTATTGTGTTTGATAAACTTTACATAACAAATATTATAATTTACCCTGTAACATATAAGAGCCATGCGACCGTCGTGGGACCAAGAAAAATGCGTAACAGGTGTGCTTCTGTCGTTGATTAATTCTATGCTCCATCGTCCGTCGTATTTGATCCAAACGAAGATTACACCCGAACTGTCGCACGAAGCTAGTTTTTGATAGGGTTCGTTCCATTTGACGAGTATCACCTGTAATCAGATAAAGTGATTTGTAAGCTGAAGAA